>NW_026585580.1:3314174-3500843 GCF_907164565.1 Psammomys obesus | reverse complement strand
ACACACACACACACACACACACACACACACACACACACACACACACATACACACACTCTCTCTCTCTCTCTCTCTCTCTCTCTCTCTCTGAACAGCTTAAGGATGTGACAGATAAAATACTTCTTAGCCCTTGTGGCTAAACAGCAAAATGCTTTAAACACAATCATAATTCAATCATAAAAATCAGAAAATTAATAATGATATGACCTTAGCCAAATTTGAACCAAGTAGTTCATGTCATATATAGAAAAGCAATAATCTTTTCCAGCTTAAAATGCAACCCGGCACCCCATGCTGCTTATGTCATTTTCGTAACCTTCAGTTTGGATCAAGTCCTAATTACTTTTTTTCCCATAACCTTGACATTTTGAGACCAGGGCAATTATTTTATAGAATGTCCTTCAAGTTAAATGGTCTATTTCTCATGAGTATTTTTTCTTTTTTCTTTTCTATTGGACAGAAATGGCAACGAGAGTCCTTTGAATGTATCTTATCAGGAGGCACAATCATGTCTATTTGTACCACACCTAATGAGGTTTCTCCATTGCAAAAGTGCCATTTCCCCTTCTATAACTAATATGTTTTCTGGCATCATACTTGAAAATAGGTAAAATTTATTCTCAACAAAATTTGACCTTTGATTTCAGTATATATTAATGCCCCCCCCCAAAAAAAAGTACCTGCCAAATGCCGTTTTCTAACAGTGCTGGAGTTTTCTAAATTTTTTTCTTTAAGGAGCTTTATTTTATTTGATTTATTCACTCACACCAATACAGACTGATAGATTTACATTTTATCCATTGAGCTGTTATCATTACTGCTACTATGTATACTGTTAATACCATTATTTGATACCTAAAAGATCTTACATTTAGGCAGCCACAGCCCTCCAAAACCTGGCTCCCCTCAGTCTTCCTGGGTGGTCCTTTGAGCATTTCTCTCTGGTGTCTGTTTGCAGCTATGTATCTTGTACTCTCCCAGGAACAGTCCTAGAATCAGGCACTTGCCTGGGCAGTCCTAGTCCGCATTTTGGGAATCACGCAGGGACTGTTTATTATAGATCAAATACTCTATTAACAGGATCTACTAATTGAGCTGTCTCTTTCGAGGGATCACCATCACCTTTGCCTTCATGTTTCATGTTTGTTTTCTTAAGTGTCTGTCTGTCCATCTGTCTGCCTATCTATCTATCTACTTATTTACCTATTTATTTACCTATTTATTTATTTATCTATCTATCTATCTATCTATCTATCTATCTATCTATCTATCTATCTATTTATTTATTTATTTTTAAGCCTTTTGGTAGCTTGAAATTTTATGTTGGAGTAAAATACTTTTTCACTTCGATTTTTACTGAGAGGTGTGCTCTGGGCTATGGGTTTCTCTGGCCAATGACTTAAGCGCATCTTCTAGTACAAACAAAGACATGAAGCATCAGCCCTACAACCTCAAGAAACAATATCAGCTTAACAATCGCAGTGAATAGAAAAAGTGTTGCCCTTCTGTAGTGGCCAGAAAGGCCTGGTCCGTGTTGAAACATTTCGCCTTTAGACTTGAGTATTCCTTATCAATGTGTAGGGCCATTAGTGTTTCTGATTTTACAAGTTTTTCAGGCATTGGCATAATTGTATGAAATTTACCACTGAGCCCTTAAACCCCAAAATAGAAAAAATGGAAACTCTACAAAATCTGAAACTTTCTGAGTACCACAGAGTGCTTAAGAGTTCCAGACCTGCAATATCTGGATTGGGGATATTGTATCATTAAGTTTTAGACATTCTATAGTCTGCTGTCTGCTCACTCAATAACTGCTGACTATAAGATAACTTTTCAGGTGAATGGGGCCTAGGTTTATTGATTTTGTTTAAATTTTTAGTTCAATAAATTTTATTTAGAGTAAAATATATAATATATCTACGTTATAGAATTTACTGGTACTTTTCTTTATGACCCAATTAACATGATAAATTGTTTTCCACATAAACCTGGAGAAAAAGGGCATATTCCCTATTACCCAGATATAAAGTTATAAGATATATTCTGATTATATTTAGGTCCTCTCTCTCTCTCTACCTAACTACATACATACATATTTTAAAGTGTTTATAGACTTTAATAAAAAGTATTTTACACTTTGCAGAGTTGCTACTGCAGGACTCTACACAAGGAAGAATAAAGATTTTGAGCTCTTTAAAAGCAATTCTCTGTTTAAAAAAATACCTTCCCTTCTTTTTCTATAACAACATCTCTCAAAATATTCACCATACTGACTTCTCTTCTTTGTCAACAACTATCTCGGTTGCTTTTTGAAACAAATCTACTATCTGAGCATTTCATTTATTTCTGCACATTCTCCATCAGATCTGAAAATTCCCCCACCAACTACTCTTTCTACCACTGTTTGTTTTCTCACTTAGATTAACTTTCTAGCATATGTAAAATATACCCACGATGTTTTTATTTCTAAAAGAGAATTCTCCATGAAATCAGTTCTCATTTTTTACCTACAGCTCATCATTGGCTTCACTGCTGGCACTTGACACTAGTTTCTAGACTCATGATGATCTAGTTTCACCTCTATTTTCTACATATTTAATGTATCGGTGTTTTGCCTGCATGTATGACTGTGAAGCATGTACGTGCAGTGCCTGAGGGATTAGAAGGGGGTGTCTAGTCTCAGATACAGATGATTGTCAACTGTCACAAGGATGCTGGAAACAAATCAGAATCTTCTGGAAGAGTAGCCAGGACTTAATTCTGAGCCAACTCTCCAGCCCCTCCTCCATACTCTTCTTCACTGTCGTTTATACAAAATATCTTACCTTACACGTGGCATATATTTCTAACCATCGATTACTATATTTTAGTCTATCTCCTGGAATTTTCCATGATTTTTGCTCTTTAAAATGTAGTGGTTTGGTTTCTACAACAAATATTTATAACTGCTACATGTTAATTATTTTCAAATAAAAAATGTATTCATTTTCTATTTCTGCCATAGTGAAATTTTCTAATCTGTTGGCAAGACCAATGCCCACTTAAACTTTTTTTTTAACCTGTTAGTTGCTATGAGTGGTATATCTAGAAAGAACGGCTCTCGTCCACCTCTGCCTTAAAATCTAATGAGAGCACAACCAAGCTGCCAACAGAGCCACTGCCCTTTCTGGAGGCTATGGGAGTGAAACACCTCCCACTCGCCCTCCGAGGAAGCAGGGACGATTCTTTCGTTTCTTTGCCATATTTCTTCTCCAACTAACGATACTACAGCAGGTCACTCTCACATGCTCGTGATCTCTGTGTTATTTGTACAATTTCTTCCTGTCTCTTGTCAAAAATGTTCTGCTTTTAAGTTTCCGGTTCTTAAATTGAGACCACCCCCAAAATCCCAGATAATCTCTGTATTCTGAGGTCTATGATCTCAATTATACCTGTAAAGTCCCTTTTGTCACTTAACGTAAGCTATTCATAGTCTCAGTTATCAAAAACATCATCCTACTTAATGAAACACTTTTGTTTTCTTGCATTTAATGTTTCTTTACTGAACCTGACTTTGTTAAAACATTAGGATCACTTTCTGTTTGCTTGTCTGTCTCTCTTTGAATACTCTTATTTTTTAGTCTTCTTGAGTGCTATCTTAAGCATATCTCTTTTAAATAGCATACAGTTGGATCTTGCTTTGTGGTACATATTTAAAAATTATTCTAACGGTGGGTCAGGTCTATTCACATTTGTTGATATTACAGATACATTAAGGATTAACAATGTCTTATTGACTGACAGTTGTCTGTAAGTATGTTTTTTATACCCTTTTCTTTCTGTACCTAAAATAGGTAAACTCTAAGAGAAAGAAACAGAAGAGCAGTCATTAAGAAATGGACGTATTTTAACGAGTGGGTGTTTCTGTTTGGGAAATAAGACAGGGAGACAGCAGTGATGGTGCTGTACAAATTGATGGATGAGCTCAGTCACAGGAAATAGACTTAAAATGGTAACTTCACAGCACAGAGAGGAGTCAGAAGTAACGATTAAGAATGTGATGTCACTAGTAACATTACTTTATAACTTTGTACAGAAATAACAAGAAACTCAAATCATACTTAAACAAATGGATCTAGATTACTCAAGCCAGTGAATTTCTCAGGGCTTTGACCCCCCACCCCTGTTCCCCAGAAAAGTTTATCTAAGTATTGATGAACACTGGATATCTAGTTGGGAAAATGTATAGACTGGGGCTGAAGCAGCTTCTAATTTATCTGAATTAAATGATTACTTTTATAATTCATCTCAATTACACAATAATCGTCTTTAGTTCCACTGTTGTATTTAACGGTTGAAAGGCTTATATATACAACTTGTGGCAAGAGCATCAGAAACACAGGGTGTATGGCATAAACTACTTCACTTAACTTCATATAAAAGTAAGTGCATGGCTCCATTCGAAAGAGGAGAAAACAGGTTCAGAAAGATGAAGGAAAAAGCAGTTCCAGCTAATGAGGTGTGTAGCAAGAATGGAACCCAGCACTAACTAACTAACTGCAAAGCCCATGCTAGGGAGTCATCACACTTTGAAATGAGGTTTACAGATCCTGGGGAGAGAATGGATATGCTAAATCACAAGATCAACAGGTATCTTCATGGGAGAAAAAGCAATATTTGGGAGGAAAAATGAACAGAAACTATCTCTGACTTTCAGTATATATTCTTTGTGATTAAAACAATCACGGATTACAGAAGAGAACAAAAGGCAATACTGGCACCAAATTTTGAGAAAGGACAAAACTTGGGCATGATAGCTCACGCATGTAATCCCATAACTCAGGAAAGAGTGGCAGGCTGATTCCTAAGAGCTCAAGGACAAAATGGTTTATGTAGTGAGTTCAAAGCTAGTCAGGACTATCTCAAAACAAACAAATAAACAAAACAGCAGACACTTTCAAGTCAATTTCAACCTTTAGTGAGCAGTACAGAGGGGTGAATCAACTGATGTAGACCTTCATCGACAAGACTAACTTAGATGCTTAATGTATAGAAAACAGTAAACAAAAAAGTAGTTTTCTATTTCTGAAGTACATCAACTACAGACAAACACCAGCGATAATTGATGACTTTCATATCTCATTTAGAGGAAAAGGGAAGTTATTTAAATAATTTAAATAATTTAAAATCCCCAGGGATTTCCTTCAGGCATGCCTGCCTTATTTCCAGCTAAGGAACAAAAAATCAGTAAGAGTTTAGGAACAACACATTTGTTTAACACATAGGAGTAAATGTCAAGTCAATGTATTAGAGGTTTCAGGCAGGAAAGCTGGAAAGAAGGAAAACTAACAGCTAGAAATCTCCAGTCATCATCATTTCAGTCTACAGTCCATCATCGTGACATGGTAACCTTTTCAGGAAGAATGCTTCTTTTGGTTCACAGTTTAATCAGCTTTGGTTCACCGTCAGCTGGCCCCACGCTTCTTGGAGTATGGCAAGGTAATATACCACAGGCATACACTGGAGCTAGCTGCTCACCTCACAGCGGTTAGGAAGTCCACAGCGTTGCATTCTAACCTCCCCATCAGGCACACTCCTGACGGCAATACTGCTTCTAACTTTGAAAGGTCTCATAACCTCCCAGAAGTACCACAGTAGGACACTAAGCCTGTAACAATTATCTGTTGGGGGCACTTATCCAAACCATAGTCCTCACACTATAATGGAACAAGTAAAGCTGTCTTTTTAGTAGCTAACACAATCAAGAACAAAAAATTTCTAAGGAAGCTACACTGAAGCTTTGAGAACTCACAGCAGTCCAGCGAGGTAGGTAAAGGAAAGGTATTAAATTTTACAAAATTACTAAATATTGAAAATGATTTTCAACAGAATATAAAAAGAAGTAGAAGCAATTTTTCAAGTTATTTTTAAGCTAGTATAGTGAATATAATAAACACTGCCAGGGAAATATATGATATAAATAAACAGTTCACAAGCTAGAAAACTTAGTAATATTAAAACATTGGTTTTCCCCACTGTAAATCCAGGATAAACCTTAGAGACATTTCAACAGGTGTTTTATAGATTTAGGAATTGATTCTAAAATCTAAATGGAAATGACCTATCACAATCAAGGTAACTCTGAAAAAGAAATATAAAGTTGGAAGGACTTCAACCTCCCAAGTGTCAGGATTAAAGGAGTGAGCCACCACCAGCAAGATCTCATGACTAAATGACTAAAACAAGCATAACGATTATAGTAAAAACAAACAAAACAACAACAAAACCTTGGGCAGCTTCTCACAAAGTTAGGCATTAAACATTAGACCCAACCTCTCTACTGCAAGGCATTTTATGTAAGAAAAAATGAATGAAAACCTCTACTTCCACAAAGATTTAGTCTCAAAATAGAAATAACCAAGAGAAGCAAATTGTAATATGGATACATCAGAACACTACTTAGCAGTAAGGCACAATGAATCACATAAAAGGAAGTATCATGGACCAACATAAAAACCCTGTGCTGGGGGCTGGGGGGAAAGGTGGCTTAGGGGTCAGGAATGCTTCTGCGCTTTCAGAGGACGGCTCCCAGCACCTATAATTCCAATCTAAGAGATCCAAAGGCCGCCTCTGGTGTCCAGGAGTGCATGTATTCCGTGGCATACGTTCACATGAAAACATAAACATAAATAAGAAATATCTTTAAAAACATCTAACTCTGTGCTGTGGCAAAGCAGGTATTTATGTATTTCACGGAATTCTTGAAAGCTTAAACTAAACCTGGTCTGGGCTGCAAGGAACAGGGGTCAAAGTGCATTTAGAGATATATGTGGGTGTTCTATGCATCAGCAAAGTTTTATTTGGCGAAATCAATCTACACACTTCAAAGTTGATTTTAAAACTCTTCTAAGCACATGTTCAGTGAAATAACACATGCTTTTATGAAGGCAGCTGATGACAAAGTTTGCATTTTATTATAAGTATTTATTAGATACTACAAAGAATTTAGTATTAAAGTTAAGGTTTTTGATACGGTAAGATCACGTTGGGAAAAAGGATTGCGGTAAAGTGTTTTAAATAGTTCCTTCTGGGCTGAGTGCATGGCTCAATGGTAGCGCACCTGCTTACCATCTATGACACCCTGGTACAGCCCAGCCCCACAAGGACTTACAAACAAACAGGCATTCTAAGAGACGCTTGTAAAGCTGACCACCTAGAGGAATGAACTGACAATATATTCTTATTGCTAGAATATTAAAAGAGGAGCTTTTAAGGCAGTAGATGAAGCAAGAACAAAATTCAACCCATCTGACCCAACTATTATGGCATTCTCTGAAACATTATTCTATTTTGTGTTTTTGAGGCAGCCTCGCCATGTAGCGCAGACAGGCCTTGAACTCACAAGGCTACCATTAGAGCCTACCAAATACATGGATTGGAGGCGTATATCACCAGACACTGATCTGAAGCATTTAAAGTTTAAGCCAATGGGTCTTCTACCTTCCCGCCTAACTTTACCTCAAGTCAATCTATGCAATGTACAACATAAATTACAACTTGTATGTCACTGTCTATAAAACTCTGATGTCTGAAAGTCCCCTGCATGTAGAACAGGTGAACTTGGTCCCACAGCTAACAGTGCCAGTCACTTTCAGTCTGAATCACGATCACCGCTAGGTACTTAAGTTCAGGTGATACAGTAGCAATAACGGAAGGCTGACAAACAGACTCCGAAAGGGAGAGAATACGGTTTTCAGTGCATTATGAGAGCTTTACATACTTGTGGACACTTGTCTAGCAAGGCAAGCTGCCACTCTGAGGTGGGGTTCCTGAGTACCCAGTCTCCCACAGACAGCACAGAACAGACCTGCTATGAGCTTATTATGCTACTCACCTTTTCTTTCATTTGGAGTTCCTAACGACACGTTAGGACACAGGAGGAAGTGGATCTCTGAGGTTTGCATGCCTTGTTCAAATTACCAATCACAGAGTTATGACTCAAACTTGTTTATTTCAGCTAGAAAGTCCATGCTCTTAAGTGCTGGGTTGCAATACTGCCAAGGGAAAGCCCCACCTCTCTGAGATGGACTACAGAAGCTTGTAAAAGAGTGATGGGATCATTTTTTTTAAACTTTGTTTACCTTCACGGGGCGCAGGGCACCACAAAATTTCGTCCACCAGCTGTTTTCAATGAATTCTAAGTGCCGCTCTCTTTTCCTAAGTGTTCTTAATCTTTCTTCACATTGCTTTAGGGTACGTCTATCCCTTGCTGGCAAAGGTCGACCATCTTTACTCTAAAAGTAACAAAACAAAATTGAGGTAGGTTTGTTTGTTTGTTTGTTTTCTTTCGAATCATTAAAGTCTTAACAAAGTACTCAGCAGATTCAGCAGATCAAGGGCCTTTCTAAGCTTGGACACTCCACAGGAGAATGCACAACTCAAACAATGGACACTACAGCATAACAGACATAGCCCAGCCAAGCTCTGTGCTGAAATGGGGCTGCCTGTGTCTGTTTCTGCGATCTTCCTAATACATGGTAAATTCATGAGGGCACAAGGACTCATAATAAAAGCATCCCATGACAACAAACCCAGAGAGGATGGAGAACAAACCTGCTTTTATCAGAAGAACAAATTTTTACTTGGAGTTCTATTTTAAAAATGCAAAACCACTAAGAACAGGAGGAAGCCCATACTATTCCTCTTAAGGTACAAAACACATGCTCCCCAGCACATGCTATTATAGCCTCAATCTCAAGGAACAAAATGAAGATAATACCCAAAAAACCTTTCAGAGGAGCCTCCATAGTTAAAACATGTGTTCATAGTTGCACCAGATTCTCCTGAAACCAATCACCCTCTTTCATAGCTTATCTTGATGGGCACTTCAGTTGGAGTTCAGAAGGCCAGAATGCTGGAGGGTGGAAGGAGGGCTCAAGAGGTTTCAGAGGAGAACAGTGACTCTAACAGAAACCCAGAAAGGGTCCATGCATGACCCATGCAGACAATCTGGCTACATTCTGCCCAGACAGTGTCTTTTGACTTCTACATGCATTCCGTAGCATCATCCCATTACCATTCACTTCCACCCAGAGAAATAGATATAAATAAAGCAAAACAGAAGAGTTGCCTGGCCAACTCGGCATGCCCACCTGACGCACTGTACCCTGAACCAAGACCCTAAGTAAGCCCTTCTTACGACAAAAAAAAAAAAAAAAAAAAAAAAAAAAAAAAAAAGGGTAAATGTGTTCTTTAAAGATGGCATTGGAAGAAAAAAATGTTAGCATTGTTCAACCAATGTAAAAGGCTCTGGGTTTGCCAAGGGCAAAATCACATCACAAGGGACCATAAAGATAAAGAAACTTTATGCTTCCAATGACAAGACAGCAGCTTACTTTTGCCCGAATCGTTTGAATGTGCTGCTCCACTTCTTCAATGTCTTCAGTGTTTTCCAGGCGTTCATAAGTAGCATTTCTAGTGCCTTTAATCAGGTTTAAAGGTAATGCTGACATGCCATATGCCTGGAAGGAATGACAAGCAAATGTTTTAATAAAGTACTCAAAACATTTTATAAACAATTTTCAGGTTGAAAAATCAGGTCTACATAACTACAAATAACTTATCTTGTCTCAATCTCATTTTTAAACTTTTAGCCAAGCTGCTTAGGCTCCTGATTCTAATTTATACTATAGCATTAACATAAATAAAGTCTACTTTTATTTCTAAAAAAAAAAAAAAAAAAAAAAAATCACCTTCGGAGAAATAACTTGAAAGTGAGCAATAGTGAATAAGTAAAGTTGGTCACCAAGCCCATTCGGCTCTGATCACACTCTTAACCTCAGAATTCTTCTATTTACTCCAGTTACACACATGCAGGTATGTTTTCAAAACAAATTAGTCACACGTTATCAAAGTGATACATTACAACTCCAGACTGGTCAGGTTACTATAGTACGAGTTATTATACAAACTAACAGTTATTCTCCAATTACATAGAGTAAACCTTTAGACCATATCACTGATATTTGAAGACTAGTTTGTGGACTAATTATCTATATACAATTTACTCAATATTCTATATGTAAATAGCCAAACTTTTTTACTAATCTTCAAATACATTTCAACAGTTAATTTACAACACTGAAAATAAATGTACCACTCAGGTCCAAATTCCATTCCCAAATGATATATATTTTTTAAACCTATCAACAAAAGACTCAGGGACATTGGCTATGTGGCCCCGATTCAAAGATACACTAAGTGCTTAAGAAACCTAGTCAGGGGAGTAGGGGCTATCTTTGACATGAACTCAGTGGCTGACTCTCTGATCACCTCACCCCCCCCCCCCCGGGGGGAGGGTGCAGCCTTGCCAAGCCACAGAAGAAGATGATGCAGGTCTCTCTGATGAGACCTGATAGGCTAGATTCAGATGGAAAGGGAGGAGGTCCTCCCCTATCAGGGGAATAGAGTAAGGGAATATGGGAAGAAGAGGGAGAGTGGGTGGGACTGGGAGGAGACAAGGGAGGGGGCTGCAGCGGGGATACAAAGTGAATAAACTGTAATAAACAAACAAACAAATAAAAGAAACGTGAGAACTATTATCTCCTAGTTGCAACAACAAACTCTGACTGTCAGATGCAAACTTGTCATCTAAAATCCTTTTCATATTTCTTCTAAGCGCACAGTCATTGCACCTTATTCAGTCTCCCCTATAGTTCGGAAGGAGTGTCTGTTTGGGTTCCCCATACTGCGCTAGACAGCTGTGAATTATTTAATGTGTTAACTCCAGTTCTGCTTCACTAGGACTCTACTGTTTAGTCAGTATTTGTGACATGCTCCTGATTCACAGTCTACAGTCAAAGCCCAGGGTGTGTGTGCATTTTTCTGACTGTCCTGCTAGGCTCACCTAGCCCATTTTCAGTGCTGCTTCAAAGTAATCTTGCTCCCACACCATCATCAGACCATGTCATCTTCTAACTAAGCTTTAAGATTCTCCAGAACTCATGAATATATCATGCAAAATCTTCTCACAGGAGAGGATTCTGGGAAAGTTCTTCTAGGGTCAATGCAGGAGACACAGAGGGAAACAGCATACAGTACCTTTAGTTGCTGTAGCCAGAGTAGTTCTACTCATATCTTCATTCTTAACACACACATATATATTATATATGTTTTTATATATGCATATATATGTATAGTTTCAGAATCTCATTTAAGATTGCATTTAAAAGGAATTTTAATAATTCTTTAATATGTGCTAGAATGAATGACTATTCTTACAGGAATCTTGCATTCTCATCATCTTGTTAACCTCATTTCTCCCCCAACTGTTCACCACCCTTAAAACCCTCTAGTGGCCCTCTTCAGGCTTGGCTGTATCACTCTGTGATCCATGCAGTGCTCTCCCCAGAATGCCACTTACTGCCCTGACTCATTAGAAATTTTCAGTGCACTTCAAGTCTCAGCTTAATTACACCATGTCTGAGAAATTTCCCCTGATCTGCAAATGTGCCTTGCTTATAATAAATAACAATGTGTGGTTAACATTACTGGCCTGCCAAACTTGGCTAATCAGGCTTTTAAGCTAGAGCAGAGTAACAAGAGCAGAAACTACTTGATATGTCCAGATTAGGTTCCAATTCTTTTCCTTCCTGTCTTTATTCTAAGAACACTTACTAAACTGGTGATTTGTCTCTAAAGATAATACTTGATTAAAAGCCTTCAAAAAGAGAGAGCTCGTAATTATCATGGAGTTATTTTCTTGCACACAGAGGTATTTATTAGAAGAGCTGAAGTGAATTCCTCAGTAGCTTCATATAAAGTACATTAGAAAATAAAAATATTCACGTGTTAACAGCTTGCTTTAAAAGGACACCAGGTTACTCCACCTCTCTCTGAAGTCTTACCAAAGGTAGCAAATACAAGACAATAACCACTGGCTTGGTTACCCAGCTTTGGCTTGCTTCTAAATTGCATGTTTAAGTTTCAGTGATTATAAGGAAAATTAACTATAATGTTCAGATTTTAATAAGCTTGAAATAAACATTTTAAAATATTAAGGTTTCTAATCTTTTGAGTTTAAGTTCATGTTGGGGGGGCGTGTGTGCAAAAGCACTTTTATTGCTTACTACTGCCCTCCAGTGGATTTCTAGGAAATTGTCAAGTCTAAATGAGCTAGTAGGCATTTAAAATGCTTCTTCTAGGTTAGCCATAATTGCCTCCAATTTTTGTTGTTGTTTTGTTTTGCTTCCAAGAATAAACCATCAACCAAAACACTTAAAAACATTATGTATAAAGTTCAAACATTTTTTTCCATCTTATTTCACTGATTAGTTTAGAATGGAAATTCTTTTATATATGTGACTCCCTCAGAATGTTTCCAACTCAAAACCTCTTGGGTATTTGTGAGATTCAACAAAGCAAGCACATTCAGGGTATGCAGACATTCCCTGTGTGTCTGTAAAACCTGTGAGCCAGTGACGTGTGTACTGCACGAGAACTCGGCTTCCTCATAAGGACACATCCATTTCCTAACCCTTAACATCAGCAGCATCTGGATGTGTCCCGACACTGATGTCTTCTAACTCCTGATGGGGGGCAGAGGTCAGGACACAGCAGCGTCACAAACACAATCACAAACTCAGTCCTAGTTCCGGAGCTGTCACCTGCCATGAGTTACACTCACCCCTGGTATAAAAGACCGAGTTTAACTGCCATTTACATATCTAAGACAGTCTTGTGGCATAGAAACAAACAGTCCACACAGAGCAGAGGAGAACAAGGAAGTACAGGGAACAACATTTACTAGAACAATGGACAAAACTGCACAGGGTTTTTTTGTTTGTTTGCTTTTTTGTTTTCTTTTGGCAACAGTAAAGGATTCTGTGTTCTTTGAAGGGTAGAGCCTCAGAGCCTCATTTAGAAGCGGTTTCGAATTTTCTAATTAGGTATATATTTTTCTCCTTAAGTATTGCCTTTCGAATGGTAAGACAAAAAGCAGCAAAGCAATGAAAACTCACAGAATGGTGCGTCAGTAGCTTCAAGGCAGATCCAGACATGGGAGTAGAATATCCCAAACAGATACATTGTTAGTTCTCAATAGCATAAAAGTAGATGTTGCCCTCTATTTATTACCACGCATGGCCACTAATAACTAACAAACAGGAAACGTACATAGAGTAGGATAATATCTGCTGATAATCCGTAAGAACTTTAGAGGACATTTTTGAAGTTTCCCTAATGAGTGTGAAGTTAGCCATCTTGTCACTAGGCACACCACTGGCCTTATTTTATATGCAAATATCTCCATTCACCTGGTGGCACCAAGAAAAGTCATAATATCTACATAGGTATGTATCCCCAGAGGTTTCATTTGTTAAATATCAAAGTTATCAGATCCCCTTCAACATAAGCTTCAAATAATAGGCAGATTAAAACAGTTTGTTATTATCTTAAAACTAAATGTGTAATTACATAGCTAATCCTTAAGACGTAGTACAGTGTCAAAAGCAAAGTGAAATTTTAAATGATCAACTAGTACCTAAACTAAATAATATACATTATATATAAGAAACACACTTGATTAGTACAGAAATGACTGCAATTTCAATATAAAAATTAGCTATAAATTCACAGACATAATTTCCATTTAGTTGATTCTTTATATTCATGGTCAAAGTAGTCTACACTTTAATTTCTCACTTTGGAAACTTCAGGAAAATTCTACCTTTATGAATATCTACCATGCTTTCTTGCACACTATTCTTCACAACAACAAAAAAACAATTCTCAAGCCTTTCCATGGTAAGTTTGAGAAAACACTATAGCTCAATTGTAGACAAATATAATAATTAGTAATATTAACTACCTATTTACAGTAAAGGTACTTCTCTACATTTGGTTGCTTTTTGATTAATTTTCAAAGAAATTGTTGTAGTTTTCTGATTGGACTTTAATAAACTTAAGAAATTATTGGCCCATTTCTACCAAGGAAGCACGTGACAAAGAGCAGAGGTTATAAATAACCTCATGCACCCTACTCAACTCCACACGCTCTCCATGCCACTGTCAGTAATAGAACGAGCCCCACCCTCGGCTAGGTGTGAAATATTAGCTCACTGTGCTTCGAGCATATTTTCAGTGCTATTTAAATGATATTTATTCTCTTTCCACCTCCTTCCAATTCCAACTAACCATCAATTATGAATATATCTCTGACTTGCACATCTTTGAATAATTCATTTCCTCACTCTTCATGATATAATTGCTTTGTGCATGTTCTTACTTTCAGACAGAAGAAAGAAGTAGAAATCGCAGTTTGGTTTATATGAAACTAAATATTTAACTATGTTAACGACGAATAGTTCACAAGCAGTCACACCGAATTTCTGAAATATTACTCTACCCTGATCATCAAGAAACAGAGACAGTAGAGTAGGTTAGACGGTTCTTGAATTTGAACTCCACAGTAAACCTCTCCATTTTTTTGTGTGTTCGGCTTAAAGAAAAGCTGTAACTCCTAGCTTGTTTGAAACTATGTGACTCTTCTCCTTGGCCTGGGGACTTAAGGCACTCCTTCCCTTTCTGTTCAGCAACTCCTCTTTCTCCTTTGGCTTCCAACCTTAGTAAAATTCCCTCTGTTTATTTTATCACTACCTTTAAGGTTGCTCCTCTGTATATAAGAAAAGTTGTTTTAAAAATATCTCAATTCAATATGATTATTTGGTCTAAATGATTAAATGAAAATTTTCAAAGTTGAACAACATAAAATATTAGTTAAAATATTTCTTTAAGGGCTGGAGAGATGGCTCAGCAGTAAAGAACACTGGCAGCTTGTGCAGAGGCCCCATGTCTGATTCCCAGCACCCACACTGCAGCTCACAATCACCTGCAACCTTAGTTCCAGGGGATTTGGCTCCCTCTGCTTTCCTCTACAGGCACCAGCACTCAAGCGGTGCACGACCATGCAGCCCCACACCCCACACAAAGAAAAAGAATTAATTAAAATATTTCTCCATATCATAACATTGCTTGTCCAGGAAGGTGTCTGTCTTGTTTTGGACATTTCCTCAATCTCTGTTTTTTTTTTTAATTTTTATTAATTATAATTTATTCACCTTGTATCCCAGCTATATACCCCTCCCTTCATCTTCTCCTCCTTTGCCCCTCCCCCAGTCCAGCTATAGGGGAAGTCCTCCTTCCCTTCCATCTGACCCAAGCCTAGCAGGAAGCTATCTTTCAAATGGTCTTAGTGATGATTTCACACATTTTCCTCCTCACTCCAAACCGGAAGCCAGCTTATCAGATGAATCCTCTCCTCCCTCACTCCCAGTGGTACCTTCTTTAGGATATCAGTAGAGCAAATAGCCTAGGCAGATACAAGTGGCATATTGCTCTGGAACAAAGGGCAGCCACAAAGTGACTCAGCTTCCCTGAGCCAGAATTCCTTTTTTGTATCGCACCTCACTGCGATACTGTCTCCTTGGCTTCTCCTCACAATTGCTGGTGGAAACAGAGACAATGAACCTGAACAACATCAAGGCTATGGAGTGCTGCTGCTGTGATCAGCAAAGTGTTTCATCTGACTCAGAAGTCTTGCACCATCTATAAGAACACACAGCATTGTAGCAGACTCCAAGCAGGGTGAGTCCTGGGCCTTTCACAGTTCCTGACAGTGGTATTACATGTTAGTTTTCCATCTTGTCCATTTGTTACTCCTGACCAATCTTTCATCCACTGCCTTCCTCATTTTCCTGTAATTACCAAAGCGCTTCTGTAAACAAACTTCCTGAGCTTCCCAAACACCTGTGAAATCTTTCTATTCCCATCTAGAAGACAGACTCAAGAAGGTTTAGAGACAAACTGTGAATCAGTATGACAGAACAGCCAAAGAACAGTGACTTGGGCCCCAGATCTAACTCCTGATTGGTTTACAACTTGTGACTTCTTGTTAACACAAATAATTATTATGCTGTAAACATTCTGTGAGACAGATAACCACCCACAACTAGCAGATGGCAAACTTGTTATGTACTAATACATAAAACACAGAAAACTAAACATGAATAATTAAACTAAGTACCTAAATAAGCACCTCAAGATATTACAATGTACTTTTGTTAAGCTATTTTTTAAAAAATTATCTTTATACAATTTAGTACACATGCGTGTATGTGGACACGTGCGTGGATAACTAGTGGGAGCTGGTTCCTGCCACCACATGGGTTCTAGAGCCAAACGCAGAATGTGAGTCCTGGTGGCAGGCACCTTTACCCAGGGAGCTATCTTGGTAGCCCAAGCTCTTTGAATTATGTATGTAATAACACATGAATGATCATGGAACATAATGCAATTCTGTTGTTATAGTAGCAGCCCATTTCTTTTATGCTTAAAGATATGCAAAAATGTTTCCAAAAGAACAGTACATTTCATCTTTACAAGAATCAAGAATGCTCTATGTACAATTTCATTACTCTCAAAAGCTTCTGGATAATTTAAATGCTGCTTATACAGCACAGTGGGGAAGAGGTGAGAGAGAGCACTGATTATGGCCTCTTTGTTTTTCATTTGACCAAACCAAAGAGCAGTCTGCAATGCCTTGCTACTGAACAAAATCAGAAAGTTAGAAAATACAGTATCAGTGTCTACACTAGAGGAGCGTCAGCGTCTGACTGAACAGTACACGCCCAGACAAAGCAATCTCTGAGCTAGTAACATACTGGCCTATGCTTCAGGGCTCTGGCACACACACATTACTCACTCCACTATTGCACAGGGTACAATTAGTTGCAATTCACAAGTTATAGGACTCATATTTCAGTGTTAATTTTTCAAACAGATAAGATAATCAAGTCTCAAATAAGGATAATGAGAACAAGAAATTGAAGGTAAAGGACAGTAAGAAGATGACTGAGGACCAGGGCTGCTGCATTGGGGGATGCTTTAGCTTTAGTCCCGATATACTTACTGTGTATGTTATGGCTGCCAGCATTCCAATCAAGGTCAGAGAACTAATGGAAAATGACAGTGCAGCTATACCATCTGTGAAATGAAAAACACTGTTAATGAACATTTATATGAGCCTAATGTTTATATTTATTATAGCACATAAAATGCACAGGGCAGGTTCCTTTAGGCATTAGGAAGTAATAAAACAAATATATATTACTGTGTCCTTCAAGTGCTAATTCTATTCAAAACATGAATTTTTAAAGAGCTCTTTATAAATCAATCTTTAAATCAGCTAAGATTTCCTTTCCTTCACCTTTTAAAATTCGAAAGAAAAAAATTAGTTTAATTATTGGACCTAAAAGAAATCAGTAAAATATTAGGTGCTTGCCTCTTCAATTTCTTGTTCTCGTCTTCCTTATTTGAGACGTGGTTATCTTATCTTTTGCAAAATTAATACTGAGAAATGAATCCTGTTAACTTGTCAATTACAACCTTTTGTACCTACTTGTGTGTGCTGTGGTGTGTAGAGTATATGTACACGTGTGTGTGAAAGGTAGAGGAAAGAGGTCAGTATTTTATGTCTTCCAGTTACTATCCACTCTTTTCCTTCCTTCCCTCCCTCCCTCCCTCCCTCCCTCCCTCCCTCCTTTCCTTCCTTTCCTCTCTTTCTTTTTTTGAGATAGGGTCTTTCACTGAACCAGAAGTTTACCAATTCATTTAGCAAGCTGAGGGATTCTCCACCTGTCTTCAACCATTTGTGGTGAGGTTACAGGTCTTTTATGTTGGTGGTAGGAATCCATACTCTGGGTTTCATGCTTGCACAGTACTTTGCCCACTAAGGTACCATCTCCTCTGCCATGCCTGGACTTCCTTATAACACTAAATATATAGGAAGATCCTGCCCTTCCCTCTTTTTCCTGCCTTCCCTTAGTCTTGATAATTTTGGATTTTTTTTCTCTTAATTTGAAACTATTGTTTGTATGTAGCCTAAAATATTTAGAGTTTTTTTTTTTTATCTTTTTTAAATGTGCTGTTTAGAGAATTTCTTGAGCACTGTATTCACACCATTTCCACCTGTGCACATGCCTCTACCCTCCAAGCCTGCTCAAGTTAAGGTCTCTTCTATTATTATGTAATATACAGTCTACTAAGCTCATTAAAGTGTTTCTTTAATGTACATGTAATTGAGGCTGACCTCTTGGAACATAACCTAGCTCAGGGAGCTCACTCTCCCTCTCTCAGCAGGCACAGACTGCCTTCTCTTCATCTAGGGGTGGGACTTGTGAAATTCCCCTAATGCACTGTAGTTACATCAACTGGCATTGTCACCCTGCAAATTCTGTCTCAGCAGCTATATTGTTGAGATTTCATGAATACAACATCCCTGCCATGCCTAGAGAAGACTATCTAGAAGAAAACACCCTGGTCCTCTGGCTCTTACAGTCTTTCCACCCTTCTTCCATGATGTTCTTAGGTATAGGGGCTGTATTCTAACTGGGAAGGGGGAAAGGAGAGTAACCTAGAGAGAGAAGAAAGAAGGATTCAGAACACTAAGCATATCTCATCTTTTAAGCTGAGAGGATCAGCTTGCCTACTTGGCAGAAAAAGCAGAGCAAACATGAGCCGAAACTATACTGAAATTCAGCATGAGCATGGGAATAGAGAATGTACTATCTGGACACAGTAGTGTATAGCTATATTCCCAGTACTGGAGAGAAGCATGAAGATGAAGAGCTGGCGGCCATCCTGGGCTGCGTGGTGAGATGAGAGCGTGTGCTGATTAGATTTCTGTCAGCTTGCCTCAAGCTAGAATGATATGGAAAGGACCTCAACTGAGAAGACGCCTGTATCAGACTGCCTTGAAAGCAAGTGTTTAGGGCATTTCGTTCATCAAAAATTGATGCTGGAGGGCCCAGGCTGTCATGGGTAGTGGCACCCCTGGGCAGGGGGTCCTGGGTATATAAGAAAGCAGGCTGAGCAGGCCATGGTGAGCAAATGAGTAGGCAGTGATCCTCCATGGGTTCTGTTAAATAGTTCTTACCTTTAGTTTCCTGCCTTGAGTTCCTGCCCTGACTTCCTTGATGATGCACTATAAGCTCTAAAATGAAATAAACCCTCTCTACTTTAGTTGGTTTTGGTCATAGTCTTTATCACAACAATAGAAATCAAAGTAGAACAGAGCCTATACAAAAAAATAAGCAGTGACAATAACTAAATAGCCCAAACAACACAGCTACAGAAACCGTACCACCCAAGTGAAATAAGGAATACTATGTTAACAAGTTAGGAAGGTCAAGAGCAAGAGTCTACAGTAAAATAAAACTGGCTGTTCTTAAGTAAGAATAACCTTTTCATATTATTAATATAAGTCCTATGTAGTTTGCATTTATCTGGCTTAAAGGCAGGTCTTGTGAAAACAAATGTAATGTTTTTATGAATTTGATGTTTAAACAATAATATGTTTGTGAAGGTTAATAAACTAAAATGATATGTCTTTTAACTCATCTCAGTTTTATTTAACACATAAAAAGAACACATTAAATTAATAAGTCAGATGGGGCCAATCCTTAAGCCTTAGTTTTTAAAAATTACATTTCAGGGACAGAAGAGATGGCACAGTGGCTAAGAGCATCCTTGCCCTTCCAGAGGACCCAGTATGGCTCTTACCACCCCATCAAGTGGCCCAGAAGGGCCTGAAACACCAGCTACAGAGGATCTGACATCCTCACCTGGCAACCACAGTTACCTACACATGCATGGCACTGGCACAGATGTGGCAGCAATGCATAAATTCACACACATACACAAGTAAAAATAAATCTTTTAGAAACCGCATTTTTATCAAATCAAAGATATGTCAACACTATTTGTTTGACTGTCAGACTGTCACAAAGAAACAACAGAACTGTTTATAATACCGAGGCAAGTCTGGTATCCAGCTCACAGCTATTTTAGGGAGCCATTACTTCTAAGATACACACTAAAATCTGAGCTGAAAACATGTGAACAACAGTCTGAGGCTGTAGCTTAGGGGGCGCTGTCTGGCATGTAAACATGAGGACTCGAGTTTCGATGTACTGTGCTCATGTGAACAGAGGATGTTGTAGCATCTTCTAGCCTCTAGCTAGGCAGCAGTGATGGACAGGTCACAGGGGCTGGCTGGCCAGGCAGGCAAGCTGAAATAGTATGCTTCAGGTTTAATGAGACACTATCCCCACAATAAGGAAAGCAACTGAGGAAATGATTTGATACCAATCTTTGACCTCCACAAGCATATAAGAGCAAGTGCCCCAGTCCCATGCACACACACATTTACTACACACACACAAATGAGAACATATCTTAGAATTAATAGAGTATTACACTAACATATTAAAAGTTAGTATTACTAATAATCAAAATGGTTTGCTGCAAACAATTCCGAGTTAGTCGTTAAGAATTATTCCGATGTATTTGGGCTAGCAAGATGGTTGAGCATGTTAAAGTACTTGGCACAGGACCCTCAGGACCTAAGGGCAATCCCCAGAGCCTACATCAAAGTGGAAAGAGAGAACTCTGCAAACCTGTCCTCTGACTTCCATACTTGTGCAATGCGCACTCACACACATACGTCATTCATTCATACATACACACACACACACACACACACACACACACACGCACGCACACACACAATCTGTATTTGAGTAAAGGATAACTGAGCTGGTGAAGATATTTCCTCGATAAAAATATATGATCTGGGCATGCACATAAACAGATCCTATTGACAAAGAAGTTGCAGCTTATTTGTATTAGTACTTTGCTACAAGAAAAAAAAAAAAAAGAAGCAGTTACTTATACAAATTAATTGTAAAGCACTGTTTGGTGAACTAAGCCAGATGTATATGAAAGTCACAATATGTTGGTAATACTTTTAAACCGGTAAACCAACATGTAGCTTAATAAATTTAACATGGGAGGTGATATTAACTGAATACCCTAAGCAAATTTTTGTAGCAATGGGCATGTTCTACACCTTGACTTCACTCAAATACACACATATTTATGTAAGATGAACTGTATAAGCATGTTTTTGTTTTAGAACACAGTAAGTACATGTTTTGGAACAATTAAATATACTTGATGCCTTACACATACAGGAAGTAGGATGAGGGAAGATGAGACTACAATTAGGAACATGTAAGTAGGGACTGTAGAAATGACTCAGCAGTTAAGATCACTTCTTGCTCTTCCAGAAGACCCAGGTTCAATTCCCAAAACTCACACAACAGCAGTTAACAGCTGTTATGACTCTTGTAGAAGACGAGTTCAGTTCCCCCCACCCACACCTCTAACAGCAGCTCCAGGGGATCCAACAACTCTGTCCTCCACAAATACCTGCATTCACGTGCACCTTCTCATCTACATATACAACTAAAATATATTTACAGAAATCTTTAATTATTAACCTAATCAGTATACCCAGGTTTTCTTTTCTGTTAGAATTTCAAGTAATGCTGACATGTTTTGGTACCATAAATCTATAGTAAAAGATTTAATTCATGCAAAACATATAATTTCCTTTCTCAATAAAATATTACTTCATTTTTAGTAGCATCACAGAGCACTCTTCTATTAAAAATTGAAAATAAAAATCAGTATGCCCAGTGCATTTCTCTAACATAATATTCTACATTATCATAAAAAATTAAAGATTATATTAAAATAATGAGTCCTTTAAAATACACTGTACATTTGAGTTTCTTTACACCACGGTGACTTATGCAGAAGTGACAAAGTTACCTTCACAGTAGCTGGAAGGCAGCTTAACAAGATAAACCATCCTTTAAGTAAAGAATGTGAGGGTTAAATTTTCAGTAATATAAAAACTGGCTGAACTTCATAAATTTCCAAAGAACACAGAATATAAATGACTTGAAAAAGGATTTTTAATACTTACGACTACTTCCCAGTTCTTCAAACAGGAACTTCACCTTTTCCCACTCTGTAGAATTTTTGTTGCTGGGGAGATTCAGTGGCACAAAAGCACTACAGAGGCAAAAATAACTGTTTAGAGGCTTCAAAACAAGTTAAGTAAAAGAAAATGGTCTGAAACTCAATTTTCAATAGTTTTTAAAGAAAAATAATTTCTTCTTTAAATACTACAGCTGTGCCAGGCAGAGGGTTCTGGGGGTTTTCATCAACACACTTACTTTCTCAGATATTTGCTTTGACCTATGGTATCAGAAAAATTCTATGTTGAATTAGCAGAAAACAAATAAATAAAAGTATTTCAACATATTTATATGTAAAATTGAAACTAAAATGCATCACAGTAAGCAGTAATTATTATGTAGCGAAGCCAGAGGTGACTTGTTTTTCTTTTTGATGTCTTTCAAGATTCTACCCAATACATACAGTGAACACATTTTTCTTTTGTTTTCTAATCTACAGGAGAGAGGAACACACTGAAACAGAAACACAGCTACCAGATCTATGTAACTAAGAAAAAATGGAGAACAGAGAACAGTCAATTTACTTTGCAGGCCAGAATAATAAACAAAGACATGAAGACATTAAGGCAAAAAGTGGGATGTTCCCAAGATAACATACATGGGACACTACTCTAAAGGGTAAAAGTAACTCTCACCCCTCCTTCCTAAACCAATTTTACGTCAGGGTATTTAATTTCTAACCAGTGCTCTATAGATGTAGACTGGTGGTAGTGTTTCCCAAGGTTTGCCTGGCACACCACGAACCTGAGTTCAATCCACAGCTTGTGAAAGGCAATTCTAACTGCTCAGGCTGCCTTGAGTCTTCCTAATCTTGGAGGCTAATTCTTATAACTTTAGAAAGCAAAGTACCTACCCAAAACCACAAGAATAAATGGAAAACGTTCATTTATTGTCCAGCAATAAATTCAAACAGGAGAATAAATTTTAAAAAATAACTTCTAGATATTATATATCAATATTAATCATTGATTGAATGACTAAGATTTAATTAACAGAAAAATAAACAATAAAAGAACTACTTACATAGTAACCTAGTTTCACTTAAGCATAGGTTTTTCTTGATAGCCTCAAAAATATATTTTGAACTTTTTTACTTGTGAATAATCACTCTGTGAATGTAGGAAAAATTCTTTTATAAAAATTATCTAAGGTAAACACATATTACAAATACCTAATAGTATTTATACTCAAAAATTTTACTTTTAGGTAATCAAAAATATTGTGCATTAGTAGTAGAATAAATGCTCAACTAACCCTACCTTCAAGGATTACCTTATAATCAAATTCTGAGGTTGACTGTTCAACCATTTAAAAGTATCAGCAGTCACTTAACAATTACTTAAGCATAGTTACTTAAACTGAGGAAAAGTCAATGACCTGACCTTTTAAACTAAATTTAAAAAGAAAGATACAAACTATAAGTATGAATGACTTTGAAAAATTATTTTGATGAAATCCATCAGAGACTTAGCACTCATTAGTTTAGGTTCAAACTAGAGCAGAGACTCAGCATTTCCCCAATCATATCACCACAGGGATTTAATCATTAATAAACAGAACCAAAGTAATTTTATGTAAAGAAAAATATCAAGAAGCAGAAATAAAAATTATTATATAACTAAACACTAAATTCTAAACAATAGTATGCAAACATTTAATGAGCAATAGAGTAAAGGCAATAATGGTCAACCAGTTCAAGTTTAACTCTAAATGGGGCTGAGCTAAAAAGACTGAGGAAGCAGATTACAAGCAACCACTGCCTTCTGGAAATGAGTGGACCACTGTACTCGTGAACTCATTGAAGCTGGGATGGCTGCAAAGCCCTGTATGAGATCAAAGCAGCCAAAATCTGGGCATGGTCCCAAAGGAAGGGGTTCATGAGCGCCCACCTCTGAGACTCTATGGGCATCCGATGGCTGCTGGGAGAGGGAAAATCAATTTCTTTAAAGCTGAAGCTCCTGGTAGGTTGACCATGCGCAAGTAGAGGGCACCATATGCAAAAGGATATGAAAGGTACAAATTGAAGGCATAAGTTATTATGTTTTGTTTTGTTTTTTTTAAAAAGGGGGAATTATGAAACTGGCGAGGGCAGTGGGGATAGATCTGGAAAAAGGTACAGGGAAGAGTATAAGGTAAATCTGATCAAAATACAATGTGTGAAATTCTCAATATTTAATAAAAACATTTATTTTTAAAAGGCAATTGAAATCAAATAATGATGTGATACATTAGTTTTGATGAGGCAAAAAAGAGTTAATAAGACTATCTGACATTTAGTGAATGGTGATGATTTATGGCACTCAAGAGTGGTAGTTTAATGGGATAGATTAGCCAAATCACATCAATATCTCCTTAACTTGCCTTTCCCAAAAACACTGAATAGAAAGCACCCCAGTTTTCACAGCCATAGCAGCAAAAACAATAGGAACACAGAAAGATTAGAACTCTCCTTCTCATCACTGAAAATAATAAAGCTGAAAAGCAGCTTAGTAAAAACATTCTAAAATCCTTCTGGATCACTGAATTAGCTTAATACAGTGTGTCTTTGGGAAGAGATGATGAAGAGGCTAATTAATGACTTTCAGGAGATATGAAATTGAAAGAATGAATTCAACACAATCAAACACAAGATTTTTAGCTCCCACCTTCAACCACCACATCATGTCCTTTCTTTTTTCTCAATGGCTCATCTGTCTCTTCCTGGTCTCTGAGAAACTACTCTTTCTGACCTCTCACCTGAATTACTAGTGGCTTACCTAGCTGATATTGCCACCTTTAAATACACCACTTCCTAAGCATAATAATCCCAAGAGCCCCATCCACACATTCTTTATAGTGTTGTAATTTTTAAAGTAGGGATTATATTAACTTCCCTGGAGTCACACCCATCCTCACTATTCTGATTGCTAAGATAAAACTCACTATGTCTTAAACATTGCACTCTAGCCTCTCAGCCTACATGCCTGCCTAATATCATGCCAATGGTCTATGTGATCACGTCGAACATCTCATTATGGTTGTTTGTTAGCTTGTGGGGAAAGGCGGATTTAAAGTCACATGCTTTTTACTTCATTCTTCAGCTGAGTAGAGCCCTTATCGCATGAGATCGGAATCCTTGAAGTAAGTGAAGAGACCAAACAGTTTCCTCCACAAGGCACAGAAGAAAGGACACAGTAAGAGGTGGCCACCTTACTGAGCCACGCAGAACTCTTACCAGAGGCCAAACTTGCCAGCATCCTGACCACAGACTTCCTGCCTCCAGAACTGTGAAACTTAAATGCCTACTGTTTAAGCCACTGGTCTGTAGCACTTTGTTGTAGCAGCACATGCAAACTACTGCACTCTACACATTAGCCTTTCCTCTTTCCATAAGTTCAAATTTCAGCTCAACCACTACCCCCTCTCCTAGTCTTCTGATTCTGCAAGGTGCTCCTCACCATGAACATCTCACACTGTCCCGGGTGTGGACTGTGAGGATGGAGACCAACAGCTTCCATTTCAGGCCCCAAGATCTAGCCCCGACACAAACCACAAGTGCTATAAAGACTGATGTGCCCTATACATGTCAATCCTAGACCACACCCTGGCTATGCAGATCATTTACAGACTGATCAACAAGAAAATCTCTCCAAAGAAATTAGAGTATTCTGCCTCAAAGTATTCTCAAGAAATTCATACATTTCCCTTAACTGGAATGTATGCCTCATTCAAATGTTTACATATGGTAATGAGAAGAGCACTGTCCCCGGGGAACTGAAACTTTCACACTTGCCTTTGCAGAGACAGGTGGTTTTATTGATAGTTCTCAGTAATATTCTAAATCAGGGATCTACTATATGTTGCGTGCCTGTATTTATGAAAATACAATAGTTTTATTGTCACTATTTTAAGTCTCCAACAAACAAGGAGGGATGTTTACCTGTCTACGTTTACCTCAGAGCTACATAGGAACACACGAAGCACACAAACTAAATGCATTACAACCCTAATGTGTTTTATATTTGCCCCTTAAGCTTGCTGACCCTGTTCTAAGTAGCAGGCTAAGAGACATGGCTAATGACTTCCATGTCATCAGAGAAAAGCAGCAGAAGTGCCTCTGCTTTCTTTAGTGGGAAAGAGGGCTTGTAAAAGTATATTCTGTAGCGAAAACAAGTAATAAGCCCTAAACTTATAACGTGACCCTCTTATGACCCAGCAAGACAGGCAAAAGAAATAGGCATGAAATCAGAATAGGAGACCCAAGCTCCATGATGCTGGGGAGCCACAGGCCACTGGTGGGCTCCACTCCCATCACAATTATATCCAATGAAGTTTTAACGCACTGAACGCCATTTGCTAAAACTTAAAACAAATAATGGGCTGGAAAGATGGCTAGTGAGAAAGAGTACTTCCAGAGTATCGGGATTCAGTTTCTAGCACTCATGACAGCTCACAACTCTTAACACTCTAATTCCAGGCGTCCAATGCCCTCTTCTGGCCTCTGCAGACACCAGACATACAGGCAATGCACAAACATACACGCAGGCAAAATAACCCTACGCATAGAATAAAATTTAAACATTTGTTTAAAACCCACCAAATTAGTTATAAACAAAAATTATTAAACGCATATTACCCCCTAATGTCCTCACGGGGAGGTGGGCAAAAGGGGCTGGAGGGACAAAGGGAATGGGAATATGATGTGATTGTATTATCATATTAAACTGTTAACTGAAAACTTAAAAGCACGATATTGCAAATAAAGATCATATTACTAACCCTTTCTGCCATAAATTTTTTTCAAAGGGTCACATCTATTTTAACAAAGATGGAAGTCTCCCACAAACAAGGACAGATGTCAGACGTGAGGCGTCAATACGTAGACCTCCACTGATGTAGAAGCTCTACAGAGATTTGAGCTTTTAATGTGTGAACATGGTGCCTGTCCACGGAGCAGCCCCAGGGGCTCACTCACGGGAGCTGCTGTCCTCTCAGAAGGCCCTGCCAACGGCAACTGAGAAATCCACGATCTCGGTCCGGGGAAGGCATCCTCAACATAGCAGTAAGTGTTAAGATTGGAACAGCACCAAGAACTGGATAAGACAGAATATACAAAGTACAAACGCTGGACAGCTATGAACAATGGCTAGCATCCACAACCAGTGTTCGCTGCAGCTCCACACAGGGGCGACATGAAAAGCCATTTGTTTGCTTTTCTTTTCGCATTGTTTTCTTCTCACACTGTTTTCTTTTCCTTGCATATTTTTTTTTCTGAATGAACATTCTGTTACTATTTACTCAAACAATTTTCTCCCATTGGCACAATGAAATATCAAGACTTACCCAACAAGAAGAAGAAGTGCGCAGATCACAACAAATCCCAAAGTGTACTTG
This sequence comes from Psammomys obesus, assembly GCF_907164565.1. Lineage (NCBI taxonomy): Eukaryota > Metazoa > Chordata > Mammalia > Rodentia > Muridae > Psammomys > Psammomys obesus. The sequence goes on along the minus strand of NW_026585580.1, from coordinate 3,473,547 downwards.
AGCGCCGTTTTAATTTGCTAGAGGCCAGGAGGGGAAACATATCTCTTAGAAAGCCTTTACATAAAAAGGTTTTGTGACAGTATAATAATGTTCTCTTTCATACCAAATATATATTTCTAGTCAAGAGTGTAAAGTTTCAACTATTGGACAGAAAAGCCTTAAAATTAAAAGAAAAAAAAAACTACAATCAGTATTCTGCATCTTGAGTGTCTTTGCAAGTATCTGTAATGGTTAGACCCTCTGAAAAGCACCATACTAAATGCATAAATAGCCAGTGGGTGAAACTGTTAAAATAGAAAAATATTCCCCCAAACAAGCAACACACAGCATCTATGATCTCTCTAATCCAATCACTAAAGGTGGACATAAGAATAAGCAATATTCTTTTTGTTTTGTTTTTATTTTTTCAAGACAGGGTTTCTCTGTGTAGCCCTGGCTGTCTTGGAAATCGCTCTGTAGACCAGGCTGGTCTCAAAGTCAAAGATCTGTCTGCCTCTGCCTCCCGAGTACTAGAACTAAAGGCGTGTGCCAACATGCCTGGCTAAGAATGAGTAATACTCTTATGTATGTACATACATGTTTATGTCCTTAAAATATAAATACAGAACAACTCTATAAATATTCATATGTTCAAATGTTTTGCTACATACGTACATATAAATATATACACACATAAATCACTAGACTGGCACTCCACTTGGCAATCCTACTACCTCCATCTCCCAAGTACTGGGATTACAGGTACGCACCACCCTACATAGCTTGTATGTGGATTATAAATCTATGTACAACATTTATCATGCCAGGGAACACTATCCTAAGCCTTTTTTGGGTTTTTTGTTTGGTTTCGTTTGGTTTAATTTGGTTTTTCAAGACAGAGTTTCTTTGTGTAACAGCCCTGGCTGTCCTGGAACTTGCTCCATAGACCCAGGCTGGCCTCGAACTCACAAAATCTGCCTGCCTCTGCCTCCCAAGTTCTGGGATTAAAGGCATGCATCACCACCTCCCGGTTTATTCTAAGCCTTATTAATTATGTAAATTAATTCACCTAATTCTCACAACAAGTATAAGGCAGGGGCTCTAACCTCTATTTTAGAGACAGGGAGCTAAGTCCCAGAGAGAGTAAATAGTTTTCCAAAGCTACCTAAATCATCCAGGTCTAAACAAGGGCTACACTAAAGTGGAGGCTACACTAAGTGGAGTCACGCCACTCTTTGAAAAAGGAGGAAGTAAAATTTTCAACTGAGATGAGCACTCCATTTCAAGACAACTCACAGTGCATTTACTGGTGTCATCATCGTCCTTCTCTTCATAATAGAAGTAGACAAAGGGGATCCAGAAGAACACACAGAAGAGGATAACAGAATACAAAGCTGTGGGAATGAAAAACAAATGCCACGATCAAACTTCCCAAGCGAATGCCCTACAATCCTAACTCTGTATATGTGGTATTCAGTCTTTGCTTTTCCCATCCCAAGAAATCAACAAAAGGATTACACTAATATATCACAACTGAAGTAAGTTTCAGGGAATGTATAACAAAACTAATGTAACTGGTGAAGTTAACATCCGGGTTCTTATGATGTATACAATATACAAACCTGTACATTACCTCATTTCAGTTAACCTTTGCACTCATTTCAGCCCAACATTTTTCAGCTACTCTGGTAAGCTGAAGAATCAGCTAAAAAAGACACTGTAATTTTTATAGAAATAATTTCCCTTTGCGAAATATAAGACACCTAGAATTAGCACACTGGTCTTAGACAAAACAGGTGGAGAAAAGGTAAGACTAGCAGTAAATCAGTAAAGTAAGTTCAAAGTTACTTCACAGCAGTTATTTTCTGTTATATTTGAGATAATTTTAGATAGTAAAATATTTAATTCAATGCAAGGCTTTACCCATGAGCAAAGATCAAATATATTTACGAATTAAAGAAAACAGTGTAAGTGACCTTGAGAGACAGGAAAAACCCACGAAGCCTGTTTTTTAAATCTGTGTAAAAGCATTTTCCTGCATGTACATACTCAGGAAAGATAACAGCAGCACAATCTCATCAACAGTCACAAAGCAGCAGCTATCCTATTCTTCTGTACAAGGCGGCAATGAGGCCAGCTCACACACACCAGAATGACTACTGGGCAGGAGAAAACAACAGGTTGGCAAGGACACAGAGAACCCTGTGTACTCCTGTAGGAATGTGAAATGGGATAGGCACCATGGAAACAGTAGGATGCTTTCTCAAGCACTGAAAGATGCAACTACTATATGACTAAATGATTATACTTCTGCATAAGCATTCAAAAGAATTAAAAATCCTATCTATGTCTATACTCCTCATGGTCAAAGCTGCATTACATACAATAGTGAAAAACAGGTAAAACCCAGGTCCCATGAGACACAAACAGTGAAGTACAGTATAGCATATATGTAAAGTGGACAATTACTCAAAATTAAAAAAGAAATTCTGGCATATACTATAATATGGATGAATTCTAAAAACCACTGAAATAAACTCAAATAAAAACAATGTTATTACACTTAGGAGATACTTAAGTAAAATCCCAATAACCTATTTAGGAAGAAGTGACTACACAGGAGTTACAGACTACTTAAACATGCTCCTAATCCTGGCAACACATGATCTCATTTGTAAAACAATGATCTGTAACTGCTGTAAGCTGCTGCCATACTCATTAGCATAACAAGGTAGAAGACAAATTCCATGGCTATGAGAAGACAGGATGTGCTCTCACACTGTAGCTGCTGTCCTGCAATCTGTTTCTCTGGCTTCGTGCTGTACTACACAGCATCTTGTGTATCAATAAATACACATCTGCATCCAAAAGTAAACCATGCCATTTTCAAAAGTCAAGATCAGAGCACAGCCTTAAACAGACACTCTGCAACAGAACACGCACAGTGAGCAAACACACACACAAAGGTGCTCGTCAGTTATCCCAATCGTCAGGAAAATGTAAAGAAATGTAATGAGCTCAGGCAAAAAAAGCTAAGTTACCTGCAATAATTAAAAACAACCAAAGAGATCGAATGTCCACCAACAGGTGGCTAAACAGACTGTGTGCACACTCACACAACAGACATACAGAGGTAAGAGAGGCACAACACGGATGGAGTCCACAGACCTTATGCTGAATCAAACAAGCCCCGGACAAAAGACTACATGTTCTATGACTGAATGCAGAAAAATTTGACAAGCTAGCCAGACAAGTCTCATGGGAAGCCAAAAAACTGTAGTGACTGATGGGCAGGAAAAGTCAGCATGACTTTCTGACAGTGAATAATCCTCCCCCAAAACTTACACCACCACCCCCCCCACCAAGGCAGCAGCAAATAGAAGAAAGTAAAAGTAGGGAGCACACACCTGCCTGAAATCCTAGTGTCTTGACAGCCCAGGCTAAACTATGTTCCCAATCTGGCTATTTTCCTCGGTGCCCTTCATCAAGATTCCTGCCTTTAGCCCTGCAAAGGTAGAACTAAATTAACATTTATTATGGGGCAATTTCTATCACCCAGTTATCCTTCTACATCTATAAATAGAAAAGCAAATACTCACTGCTTCTTTTACTGTCTTGAAACAGAACTGTTTCTTTTAAAGACGTGTTTCAGATTCATGTCAATCATCAAAGGAAGTCCTCCTTCACTACCCCAGTCATGACATTTTCAGTCGTGACACCTTCCTCAAGTGTGCCCTTGCTTGTGCTTCCATTACAGACTGCCATCAGCACATTACAGTAAGCAGCTAAGATTCAAGCCTGCTTGGGTTATGAAGCAAGTTCAAGGGCCACCTTAGACAACTTACTGATAGCCTGTCTCAAAATGAAAGTAAAAGGGGGGGACAGGGATTTAGCTCAGTGCTATGGTGACTTCCTGCCTGCTGACGTTCAGTCCTCAACACTGAGAATAATTGGTTATTACAAAACTTTTAGCTTGGGAGGAGCACAATATAAAGACACTACACTCTGGGAATAAAAAAGGTTTTTTAATTTCCTTAACATTTATCCAGCTGAAGAAACCTGGGTCAAGAATGAAAGCTGTACAATCCACACCCATCTTCCTTTTGAACCCCCAATCTCCTGCTTCCTCTTTGAAACTGATGCACGATGGCTTAAAATAACTCCAGCTCATGTTGGACTGTTATGATCACAGGGACTAAGTGCTGAAGATGAAGACCAGAGAATTAACTGCAGGCCCCATGGTATAACATACCAGTCCAGGCCAGCCTGTCATTTGAGAGCCATATCTTGTGGTGGCTCTGTGGAATGAGACCAAAATGGCCAGAGAGGAATCACCTTCTCTGAGCCAGTGAAAACACTGTTTCACCCTCTGCTGGAGGCATTCCCAAACAGCTTCTAAGACAACAACCATCACATAGTTCAGCTAAGAAAAAGTTTCCTAAGAACGCCTTGAAGCCACAGTGCTGCTGATGGACCACTTGCTAAGGGGTCAGGAAAGGCCCTGTGAACTGCCTGTTCCCTTGATCATTAGTAACCTGCAGGACACGGAAGGGAGTGGCCGTGCTGTGCTCTGTAGTCCATGGCAGTCTCTGAAAGAGCAGCTACTTAATTCGTTTTATAAAGCTACCTGATTCTTCGCACTTAAACCTGACAAAAATAAAATGAAGGGCAAGTCACAGGCCTGTATCAATGTAAGCTGACTGACTGAAGAAGTGTGAATGAGAGAAGAGCAAATCAAATCCAGCAAAGCACTTCTTAAGCTGACACCTTCTTTACCAATTTTGATTTCCTAAAACATGTAAAGTTGGTCTAATAATAATTAAGCCATGTAGTATGTATTATTAAAAGACTTATAAAACCCCTAAATGACATGATCCTCTTAGACACAGAGAAGGCCTCAAATAATATGTGTTCAGTTATAAGACCCTGGAATATGCTTCAGCCTTCACTCCAGGGGAGGACATATGCCTACATTTAAATGCAGAACCCTAAGCTCATGAGGTTAGGCTGCAATAGAGAAACCAGGCGAGACCTCAACTCTGGGGGCACACTCGCTATTTTATAAGGAGAGTATAAACAGAAGTAATAGACAATCACTCTGATACTGATGACAGGAAGACTCTGGCTTCCATCTTGACTACACGATCCCTTTTTCTCTGAAACCTCCAGTTGTCATGCCATACTATGGCCTACAGAAAAGCTGTTGCACAAAGCTCAGGTAGCTGGTCAACAAGTGAGAATGGGTATGGGAGCTAATGCTTCCCTGGCAGAGCCTCAGGAGGACTACAGAACCAGCAGACAATTTCCCGGCAGCTTTGCAGGGAAAGCCCGGCTGATTGGAAGCCCAGCTGCCTCTGGATTCCTGGGGCAGAGAAACTGCGACAAAGTCTGTTGTTTCACACTGCTGGTTTTTCTGACACTTTGTTAAATTCTAAGCTATAACGGAGACAAATTCAGAAAGTAAAGCAAAGCCACGCAAGCATTCTGCTGGATATGCACTGAGAATACAGAACGCTAAGTAAAATTGTTAGTGAGCATTAGCTTCGAATTTGTGTCATGAATGAACATTCAGTTGTTCATGATTTTGTTGTTTCCCTGTTTATAAAATTTATCCCACACTTCACACTACAAGGTAATTTTATAGGAATAATTGATTAAATAAAATAACCAGAAAAAAGATAAGTAATTTCTGGGGCTACTCCCAATTGTCCAGCAACGAAGGACTAGAACAATGGCTTCAAAGCTACACAGCTGAAATTGCAGTAGGCAGAAACAAGGGAATTAACATTACAAACTGGTTACTCTAGAGGCCATGTTTCATTGCAATTCATAAGCCTTAGTCTTCCTAACTTAGCCTCATTTATCTTTTTGTTATCTGTTAATTTAAATTAGGGGAGAGATTCCAATTACAGAACGTCACATAAAATGATAAAGACAAAAGTGAAGTTGTTACACTTCACGTTAGGATGAATGCCTATGCTGAGCTTGGGTCACAGTCAAAGACGGGGGAGCACCATTTGAGCCAAGGGTGTGGCTGCCAGACGGCAGTGCCAGGAGAGCATGGTAAAGTGAACTGCCCCCTGCATGGTCAGAAGGTGGGAAAGGAAGGGGGAGAAGCCAAGATGCCCTGTCCCGAAGAGCGCACAGCCAATAACTGAAGGGTCCCCTGCTAGAAGCCTTTCTCCTAACTAAGGCCACCTGGACGAGTGCCTCAAATTTCAAACTATTTAGCAACAATTCCTGACTACCCGCCAATACTCTCCTGTAAATTCAACAAGTAATTTACTACTGACAAAACTTACATATTGCACATGTTGAAGAGAGAGGCTTTGGTAAATTTAAAGAGTTGTGTAACTACTACCAGAGTCTACATTTTGAACATTTCCATAAGAGGCCACCTGTGCCAATCTGTAAGTAATACCCATTCCTTCCCAGCCTGAGGCAACCACTGTCTCTAGAAATTGGGCTTTCCAGGATATTTCACACACATGGAATTATGCAAGATGTTTTCATCTGGCTAAGTTCAGGAGGTGTTTGTTCTGCAAACGCCGACATAGTGAGTAGCATGCTTCCCAGTCTGTGCATCTCTATTGCAAGGATCCAAGTTGCAGCATTGATAGCGGACACAACAGGCCAGTGAACACCTGGCCAGGCATAGCCTAGGCCTGGGTCTTGCTGATCTCTGACTTAGATATCTGAATATACAGTCCACCCTGTGGGCACACATTGGATTAAGCACCCACCAGCTTTTAGACTTCTGGGTTCGTTGCTTAAAGCTACTGTGAACTCACGGGGCTTTATGTGGGCACTGTCTACTTCTGTTTGGCAGATGCTAGAAGTGGAAGTACTGCTCACATCGCAGATTAACCTTTTTGAGAACATTACAGACTGCGTTCCAAAGTAATGTACCATTTTACATTCTCAGCAGCAGCATTTGAAGACTTTCTCTATACTCTACAATATATGTATTATAGCCTGCTATGGACTTGAACAGTTGGTGGCCCCCAAATTCAAAACCATTTTGCTGAGTAGTTATAAGCCATGAACATAATCAACCACCCAGCATAAACACATCCAAGTTGACGTGAAGGGGATGGAGGTAGGATGACTTGACATTAGACTGATGGCCTTTTCAGCTCCTATAGGAATAGATCATTCAGATGTTTGGTGAGAAAGTGTGTGACCCCTTGAGAATAATGACCCTAAAGGCTAGCCAGAGGTCATCAAAGCTGCATCCAAGGTTGATTTGGGGGAGGCCACTGCCCAAGTTTCTCTGTGTTGGAGTCCACCAGGCAGCTGTCCAAGGACACCCCAGTAGGGCTGGAGAATTGTGACCTTCATCCTAGTGCATCCATCAGGAGGGCTGCTCCCCAGCAGTAGAGATAGCATCAAACCAAGACAGACAATCTCTGAAGCCCCAAGGGCCAGTGGTGTCTGCTCTGATGTCCCGCAGATGCTCTAACTCCTGCTCCCTTTGCTCCAATTCTTTTCCAAGTGAGAATTCTATCTTATCCCTATGGCCAATGGTATATGTATTTGCAGAGGTAGATCACTAAGCTGGTTCTACAGTTCGAGAATTCTGCCTCAAGAGGAACTATACTTAGAAGTTCAATCTTATCTAATGTATGTGACACTGGAATGAGTTTTCAGACTTCAGTCTTCAGGGTCTGTGTGTGACAAGTTAAGACACTGTGAAATTACAGGGTGGAACTAATCTGCTTCGTGTGTAAGAAGGATATGAATGGAAAGGGTGACATGTTATGAAGGGAACTGCCCCCCAAAATTGAAGCCCTACAAGTTTTTCAAGGTAGGGGAAGTAAGCAGGTTAGATGACGCATGAGGGTGAAATGTATGATGGAATTGGCGCCCTGACCTCTCCTTCTGCCCCAAAAAAGAAATTGGCAAGAAGCAATAGAGTACACAAACTGCTAAAAGGGACAGTGAGAATTTGCTGAGAGCCAGGGCAAAAGTCTTCATGAGAACTTGCTTGTGTAAGCCACTAAGTTGGCTGTATTTTAGTAGACAGCCTCAGATAAGCAGCCATTCCAGCTGACACACTGTTTATTTTTCTAGAAATATAATCTATATTTCTCTAATGATTAATAATGTTGGCATTTTATATATTAATTAGCCATTCCTATATCTCCACTGGTAAGAATTCCAATTCAAATATTTTGTTCATCTCTAGTTGAAGAGTTTGTGTTGTTAGTGACTAATAAGCTATATTATTAATGTGCACTCCCTTTCATGTGATTTACAACTATTTTCTTCCTATCTGGCAATTATCTTTTTTCTTTTAGTGGGAGTTTCTCTATGCATCCAAACTAGTGTTTTAAACTCATGGGTTCAAGTGATCCACCTGGCTCAGTCTCCCAAATAGAACTAAAAGTGTACACCATCACAAAAAGCCAATCAGTTTTTGTTTGTCTCCTGTGTTCTGAGGGTAATTAATACACATGACATCCAATTACTAAAGTTTTACCTATGAATCAGACCCAAATACATTTTGTCTAACCACAGCTTGTCAGGATTCTATTCTTTCATTTTAAACATTTGATACTTTTATAGGTTAGGGCATATTATGTAATTACAGTCCTAACAATAATATATTAATAATAATTATTACTATATCTTTTACTAGTCCTTTAACAACAATGAAAAGCTCTTCTTTGTCTCAGGTAATACTTGTGTTAAAGTTCATCTTGTCTGATATTAATATACTTATTCCAACTGTTTTAATTACTATTTATATGGTACCTTCTTCCAATCTTTGGAATCTATTTTTCCAATCTGTTATTTGCACCACTGAAGAAAAGCACTCTATCAGAGGATAAATTTATTAGAAGTGACCTTTTTAAAATTCTCTATGCCAAAATCTGTTTAGTGTCAATGGAGTGGTTATGTCATCTACATTTAATATGGTTTTAATAGATATATTTACAGCTTCCCTTTGCATTTCATCATCACTCCTGCCTCCTAGCCACAGCTTCTATGTTTTACTCCCTTATTTTCACTTAATTATTTGTTTTTTAGTATACATTTTGATTTCTGATTTATTTCAATGCATATTTTGGAATGATTTTTCTTAGTAGTTGCAACAGGAGTTAAACACTTCTTTTAGTTTACCACAATTGAATTCCAACTAACAGTCCCATAATACAGAGAAATATATTTTTAAAACATGCTGTCTATTCTCATGAGCTGGAGAGATGGCATGGCAGTTAAGAGCATGGACTTCTTTTCCAAAGGATCCAAGTTTGGTTTCTAGCACATCTGGTTTCTCACAACTACCTGTAAATCCACAGTAGGGTTCTAATTACTGCTTTATATAATGCTGAATCTTTTATAAAGATGAAAGAGAAAAAAAATCCTTTTTTTTTTTTCCCCCCCAGACAGGGTTTCTCTGTGTAGCATTGGCAAGCCTGGACTCACTTTGTAAACCAGGCTGGCCTCGAACTCACAGATATCAGAATGTCTCTACCTCCCAAGAACTGGAATGAAAGGCGTGCACCACTGTCCATCAAAAGAAACAAATCTTTACGTTAACCACTACACACGTCCCTTACCAAGGCTTTCTGATGACATGTGTGCACGCGTGTGTGAATCTGTGTGAGTATGGGGTCATTCCTTCTCATCCTCAAGGGCCTCCTTCCCCATCTTTTGGGAGGAAGGCCTGCTAGCAATGAATTCTCTCAAGTTTTGCCTTAGAATGTCTGCGTTCTTGCCACTTTTGAAGGATAACGTTGGTGTCGCAGGATTCTCAGTTAATGTACACATTTTCTTTCAGGACCTGGACTACTTAATTCCAGTTCCCTCTGCTGTCCATTGCTTCATGTAAGGAGCTGCCTGCGAATCTCACAAATGCTCTCAGGAATTTCCCCACTTTCAGTTTCTTTTCACCTTTGTGTTAGATTACATTTTTCAAATTATGCTGTTTCAAGGTTGGTTCTCTATTCTTCCTATTTGAGCTGCACTGAGCTTAAGTGTGTGGGCTGGGTTATATAATGTCTTCTAACATTTCTTCCTTCTCCTTTCCTTTTGAGAGGAGCCTGATCAAAACACACACTCCTCTGGAACTCTACTGATTTCTCTTCAGCCTTCCTTCTCCCTGGGTCCTCAGAATAGGTCACCTACCTTCAAGTTCACTGGGTTTTTCTCCTGCCAGGTCAAACAACCAATAGGACATTCTAGCAGAGTTTTCACTTCGCTACTCCTTAACCTCTATTTGGTTCTTTTTGAAATCGTTTCTAGCTCCTTTCTGAAATTCTTCCATCTGTCTCACTTCCCTCTAATTCTTTAAACCTCTTCTGCTTTGAATCAGTTCACAGTAGCTGCTCTGAAGTCTGCAGCCTAAATTTCACATTTAGAAATACTGTTTGATGAATGGCTGGATTCCTTAGCAAGGTCCTATGCATTCTTCATAATTGCATGGAAGCTGACATTTGACACAATCCTATTTGAGGCCTGGACTCTGGACAGCACTCTCAGGCTGCTGCCTTGCCTGAAGGATGCTGCTCCTGACAATCACTGTCTGCCCTAAAGCTATCAAATCTCATTCCCACCAAGTGTCTTTATTTGACTGTCTTGTTCCAGTTTTAACACCCATTTTGTTTTGTTCCCTTCTAAGCCTGTCTGCTAGTGGCTGCCTTCAAGTCTGAGTAAGTCAGTGATCAGCCAAAGCCTAGAAAGTACTACTCAAAGTGAGTGCCCAGGCACAGAATGAGCCGCTTCTGCTGCCTTTGTGGCCTGGGCTGCTGGGCTGATCACCAGAAATGAAGCTGGGGTGTGAGGGTGGGGCTGATAGGGAGAGGAAAAATACAACCCCAACTCTGCAGCAATTCTCAAACTCTGTCAACCTTAGACAGTTTCCAAAGTATTTCAGTGGTGGGGCTTTGTTGAATTTCAGTCCAGTTTTTTATTTTTATTTTTTGAGGGGGAGGTTGACAATCTGCCAATCTTCTTCCTGGCCATGGGCAAACCCCACCCTAAACTTATGTGATGATTCAAATAATCTCTTCTTCCATTTGCAAGTGGGAAACTCAATGAGCTGCCCTATGTTAGAAGGCAAAGAAATACTCATTTCACAAATATCTGTGCTCCCAGTTGACACCTGTTGGGACGTAAAGCACACTGCTGGGTATGCTTGAGGAATTTCCAGAAACAGATCATGGGGGCTCTGACCTAACCAATAGTTCAATCCAATGATAGATTTAAAATCTATATGGACTGTTAGGAGGTGACGAAGCTTTGAGAGTGGTCCCCACTGAAGGAACTGCGCATGCCTTTGGAAGGACATATTTAGTGCTGGGCAATTCCTGTTATTCCTCTGAATTCAAGCCAGTATGCTGCATTTGCTTTTAGCAAATTACTATTACTAGGTTCAGCACTTAAGAGGAAGAGGCCACATAAGGGTACAGATATGAGGACAGAGAGAAGTGAGAAAGAGAGAGTGTGTATTATGGGCCATCTTAGGCATTTGCATACAAAATTGAGTTGTGGGAAATAAGATCAGGAAGGTTTGGTAGAGAAAAATGCAGATCATGTAAGGCTCTACGGATTTCAGTAACAACTTGCTTTTCCTGTGTATGAAAAAAAGGGGTCTGAGCAGATGAGGACAGGATCATGTGTTGCTAAAAATATTGACAGCCCCATTATGAAAACTTTGGGGCAAAGACTAGTACCATGATGTATTAGCAAGCTGCTGTAATAACCCAAAAGAGACAATGGCAGCTTAAGCATCTTAGTAGCCAGAAGGTAGTGAGCACTAGTTAAGATTCTGAATTAATTAGGATGATCAAGCATAAGAAAATCTGCCATATTTGGCAGATAAAGTGAAAACAGAAATAGTCATGTCTCCAAGGTTTTAATAGGAAGAAACTATTCCTCTAGTTGCTATCCATTGCAACCAAGGAAATCAGAAGGATAAGCAAACTGGGAGGCAGCCACTTTAGATGGGGTATATCTGAAATGACTTTGACATCCTGGTAGAATTTTCTGCAATGGCTGCACACAGGAAAATGAAGTTCAAGAGAGATCTGCCCCAAGATCTGAATCTGGCAGTTTGGCCTGTAGATTGCACTGAGTCAAACCACCGATGAAAGAACAGCTCTGAAGATTAAGCAGTATAAAGCAAGCAAGGGATTAACGAGATAAAGAACAGGTGAGAATATTAAAACCTGGGGTACTCATCCTTTAGAGATAAAGCACTAGATAGAAGGCAAAAAAACAACCAGGAGACCTCACAAGTGCAAGATTTCAAAATCTGGGGTGTGGGAAGGTCTGTGAGTCCATGGGACACAGTGACAGTCTGTTCAGTCAGAGATTGCAGATCACACAACTGAGGACTATTTCCATTTTCCTGGCTTCTGCTTAGAGACAATGGAAACAGTTTCTTTTCGGAGGTGAGCAAATGTACCGGGAAACTACTTAGGAAATAACCTAGGTGACTGACAAAAATTTATTTTCAAAATGAGGTGATGAGACAGGGGACAGGGCACACTGTCTGACCAAAGAGGACTTTATAGTCCTAGGTCACAAACAGCCAATCTTCCCCTTTGCATTTTGTCTGGGAAAGCAATGAAATACGTTATCACAGGCATTTCCAAAATAAAAAAGGGTCAAAAAGACGAAAATTAAGGAGATGGCAGGCTAAGGCTTTCCATACTGACTTTCCCCACCACCACTCTCTTACAGGGTTTGAATAAACGACAGCAGTAACATACACTTGTTATTAAACATGTGTCTACGCCCTTAATATTATGGGACTGGTACTATTTAATCAGTGTTTACAGGGAGAGAAGTCACAAAATTCTGGTTAAGTCCCGTGGGCCTTTCCAAACTAGATTCTAGGAGTTATGTACCCTAAAGAGCCTTGAATATATGTCCCAAAGCTTCTTACTGGGAACAGGGGCCCTCATACAGCAGTGCTAAAAGACAGGGTTTGATGGAAGATGCCTGCATTATCAACTCATGAACACACGGTGCCATTACCTCAGGAGTATGCCGGTTTTGAGAGGACGGGTCTCTCCTACCCTTTGTCTTCTGTCACAGGACGATACAGTAGAAAGGTCTTCACTATACTTAGAGTTCCCAAACTCTATACATTTCTGTTCAATATAAATGACTTAGTTTCATTGTGCTGTTGAGGCAACACAAGACAAATTTTAAATTCAAAATACACATGAAGAGGATGGACAGATACTGAGAAGCAGTTAGGAACAGTTGCTCCACTGGGAACCCTCACAACCACCTGTCACTCCAGTCCAGGGAATCTGATGCCTCCGAAGACACATGCACATTCATGGTGCATATACAGACAAACAGGCATACATACAAATACATCAAATAAAGTAAACAGACATACAGGAAGGACTGCAGGTACAAATCATCAACTAACCAGTAGAAAATTCAGCTTCCCAAGAACTCTCGTAGATACTCAACATCTGATAATGAAACAGGAGTTGAAACTTCCAGGTCCACTTTATCTTCCCTTGGTTCCATAGCTTACTTAGATATGTATATATTTTGATACACTCCTATTTTACTACAGAATTGCTTAACAGAAAAAAAGTTATTAAATACATATGTTTGTACTACATGAGCGTTCACAGAATGTAAAAAGATTCAACACAAATTATTAAAAATGTATCCAAAGGAGATCTTTTTAGAAGATGTGCTTTAATCAGCCAAGAACTAAGAACAGCCCTGTGGTCATGAACATTAACATGGTTAATAAACTAGAGCACAGTGATACAGCAGTAAAAACCAACAAAACACTGTCACCTGAAGTAGCCAGTGCCAAGAAGGAGAAAGTATTTGGAGGTCACCAAAGGAAAATGATAGATAAATAGAATAAAAATCATTTGATGAATTCCCATTTAGAAGTTGGGAATTTCTCATTTATATAACTTCTACATCTGTGCAAAACCCAAAACAATCAGCTTGAAAAAAATATCTCAAACAAGGACTTAAATGACACTCTCAGGAGGCAGTAAAAGAATTGGCTTTGCCAGGCCAGATGTTCAAGTATGGTTAAGGCAAACCACGAGAATAAAGGAAACAGTATAAAAATGATAATAATAATTCTAAAAAGGTTGAACGCTAAACAACAACAAAACAAAAAACAGGAAGCAAACAAGCAAACAAACCCAGTCAATTTGAAACCCCGGGAACAGTTAAGGACAGTTAAAGACCGAGAGCTAAGGGACTGTGGCGGTCTGAATGAGAATGGCCCACTCTCAGCTACCTGTGTGCGGCCACGCTGCCTGCCATGATGACCACAGACCTCCGAAACTGTAATCAAGACCCCAACTAAACGCTTTCTTTTTTAAGAGTTGCCTTGATCATGGTGTCTCTTCACAGCAACAGAAGAGTGACTAACACAGGGACAAGGATGGAAAACCAAGCAGAACTTAAAATAAATGTACCACACAAAAACAGTCTGTTCTACTGCAAAGAACTATGAAAACACCAAAGAAAAACAGAAACACCAAAAACGGTGTGAATGAATCCTTAAGTTTCTTGGGTACAAGAACATCTCCTGAGGTGGAGTCTCTGGATCAAAGACCCCCTGACTAGAGAGTGAAGGGGCAGGGACCAGCAGGGGACTTTTTTTTCAAGTGTTTTTTGTTTGTTTGTTTTTTAATACCAAGTTCCAGGAACCATCTTTGTATAAAGCCTCATTCAGTAAGAGAGGAGTAAGTGGTAGTGACCATGAGCTGGGAACTATCCAGCAGCAGCAAGCCTTACTTGTAGAAACTTTCTGTGGAAAAGCAAAAACAAACAAACAAAAACTCAAAAGCAAAACACACACACACACACAAACCCTCAAATTTCACTAATGTGTCAGAAGCTCTATAAGAATGTGGTTTCTAGACAGGACGGTTTGCAGTGTCCCCACAGGGACTGCCTCCTACAGCACGGGCACTGGTCATGTTGATACTGTGATGCTATCTGCCTTTCAGCTGTGCTTACACTGAACTAAGGCACAATGTAGGACCCACACAGGTAAACCTTCTGGCTTTTAGAAGGAATCACAACAGTGGGTCCAAACTATCCTTGCAATCACTGTCTTCCTCAGAGGGAGAGAAGATTTGAAACTTCCTTCTGTTTCCCCTTGAAGCAGTAGAATGCCTGTTACAACCCACCTTTGAAGACAGAGCTTTTCACGCTCTGTGGGAAGAGTGCAGAAAAGCACACTCACACCTCACAACAGCTCAGCAGTATTAGTGTTCTTGTAATTGTGAGACTCACTATCCGGTTTTTAAATTTCCTCTTCTTTTTTTGTTTTATTTAAGAAAATAACTGAGAGGTAAACAATGGTAATCTAGGCTTCAGTATATTACACAGATTATCAAAAATAGACATGGGATACCAGGCACAGTGGTGTGTAGCTATAGTCCCAGCTATTCCACAGGCTAATGCAGAAGGACTGACTTGAGCTGACAGCTGAGCTTGCCTCGGAGAACATGGCAAGACTCCACTAAAAGGGGATGGGGGAGAAAGGGACAAAAGGAGGCTTCAATGACAGAATGTTATAACCAGCGCAACCTCAACTTTCCCAGTGAAAATCAGGATTTTCACCTACTTGAATAACCATGATTTACAACTTCAAAAGACATGAAGACATTTAAAAATAAACAAAGTGGTGATATTAATCAATATGTTTCAGGGCATAATAGCACCTATCAATGAATAAAAGATTATTTTTCAGTGGGCAAATATTTGCTACATAAGACGAGATAATGGCAAAAATCATGCAAGGTAAGAGGGCCATTCAAGGTACAACTGGACCAATGGATGTTAATAAATGTAAAATTAAAAGGTAGTGAAGGTATAAATCCCATCAATAAAAGGTAACTTGTATGCCTGAACATTTTCATGGAGGGAGCCAAATAAAACTACTTTAAGAGGGCGTTAAAAATGTAAATCATTTAGCTAATTTGCTTCCATAGAAATAAACTCAGACCTAACCTATCTCCCAAACCAGCATCTCTACAAAACCTGTTGAACCAGCAAAAACCCTGCAACAGCAGCTCTCTGAAGTTAAGCATGCTCACAAAGTAAATTCTCACCAATTAAGCATTTGAGCATATATTAATCTTAATATTCAAGGAGAAAAGGATGTCAAATGATTTGCAAGTAGATCACTTTTGTGCTGAAAACACACACTCCAAGACAAGTTGAATTAAAACAGATCTCAGTAATATTACTGTCTGTAGCCTCCAATTCTCTCTCCACATAAGAATATGAGATGTCATAATGAACAGCCGCCCACTTACACTGTGGTTTCTCAACCTGAGCACTAAGTTCAGAATCAGAACCATTACTCTATACTAATAGTTTACCAAGAGATTACTAATAGATTGCTAATAAACACTATCTATCACACCCACTAACTCAGAATCTCTCTGGAACAATTCTGAACTACTGAAACATCCCAGATGATCTCGAAGTTGCACTGGAGTTTGAATTTAACCACTAATTATTCCCCTAGGTCACACTACCAGAACCAGTGCCTAGAAAGCAGCTACCTCCCTTACCAGCAGTGGCCCCAGTGAAGGCTGCACACATCTGCCTGGGGCATTGCCATTCACTAACACCATGATCGCTAACTCCAGTTTCTTCCTCTGCAACACAGTGCAGAAGTAATGTGGGAGGAGGTGGTCCTGAAAACTCAGGGAGATGCTAGGCTGAGAGTCCACAGTGTCTAGTAAGAAGATAAAATAAAATGCTTAACACCCCAGGAAAGCTGAGACTCTAACAGGGCTGTGAATAAAAGACTAATAAGTGCCTTGGCCCCTGCAGAGGGAAATGGACCACCTCCAGGTACATGTGTGTGCACAGAGGCAGGAAAGCACAGACCACATGTGATCACAGCACAGCTGGTTCCATGCTCCTACAGAGGAGCATGTTCCATGCTCCTACCTGGTTCCATTGCCCTCCCCAATAGCAAGGAAAGTGACTCTCTTCCATGAAGATAACACTGCTCTTCGCCAACTTTCACAAAGTGATGCTGTGTGATTTGGAGGACATTATGAGACAAGGATATGGTTGACAGCTGGAATCCTGCTCTCCTATTTCCCTGCCTATGACACCCTGACCCTGGATAATTCCACCACTGGACAGTCATAAACTTACACGGATGAGGGTGGTAACTGATGTGCTACCAGCAAATAAATAAATAAATAGATAGATAAATAATCTACGGTGTCTATTAATACAAAGATTAATAAGCGCAATATAAAGAGAATATAAAGACTATTAATATAATATTAATACAAAGACTAATAAGCGCAATATAAAGAGCTTTAGTCACCAAAACATTTTATGTTTCAGCACACCCTAACTGGTGCAGAGAACTCAGCCACAGCCCCAAAGGCATGTTACTCTTATGAATGATAAGCTTATCTCCTCCTCATTTCTATTTTTTAATTAATTTTTATTTTTTTATATTAAAAACAGTGACTTGGATGTTTTGAATCTTAAGATCCAAAAACAGGCAACTTGGTAAGATCTGACATTTCAGAAGAAACAGCTGGGTTTAGGGATGGTTGTTGAGATCTGTAAGCACTCTACAGCCAGCACCGAACCCTCACAAACGGGACACCAAGCATCTGTGAGGCCACCTTTGGACTGCCTGAAATGACCTGCCCATGCTCTAGGTCACCTTATAAGAGAACTTGCACCACCATCCCCTCTATCTCCTGCCCTGACCAGAGAAAGCATCTGTGGCCCCACGTGGAACCAGTCACGTGGCATGATTTGGGAATCCCACCTTGTAACTTTGCTGCACACTCCTAACATTGGTGCACTGGCCGGGAATAGACACTTTCAGTGGTCATGCTGGTCATGCCTGGTGGTGGTTGCTTTGGTACCAGCACCCCACTGGCGTTGCTGAAAACCTATTTCAAATCCTCCCATGACCCACTTTCCAGAAACCAGATTGCTATCTGTTGCATGCAACAATGGCGCTGGATTGGTAAGTTCCCCTCATCTGTAAGCATAAACGCCTCTCTTGGTAGGGGAAGACTGACCATTGAGCATCTGGCAACTTCCTACTACCTTCTGAGATGAAGGAACCCCCAAACCATGGTCTTCACTGGCCATGGTTGACCCTTTGTGCTGACTTCCATTTAGGGCTTCCTCTTTCCCTTGGGTGAGATTTTTTTTCCCTTCTGTGTGCATGGTTCCCCCCCCCCCACTCATGCTCGTCTATGAAAATCCTAGTGCTAGATAAACCATGTCTTCTACAGGCAGCTGTGCCCTTGGCCTCTGTCCAACGTTGCTGAGCTGTTGGATCAGGTAGGGCCATACTTCTCTACTGAGTCCAACCTTGCCTTTGGGATGCCTCCGGCAGGTCACTAACTCCTACCCTCCCAATGGGAACTGCCCATTTGTCCGTTCCTCCAGCATCCCCACTGGATGTCTTCTGGAGAATTTTAAAACCCTATGCATGGAGCTGAGTTAAAGGCCTCTAAGCTCATATGCACCTGTAATAAAACTTGGCCTACATATTCCTTAGATAATGGTTCAAAGTGGCCAATTAATGGCACATTAAATCCCAATATTTTATGGGATCTTTTTAATTGCTGTCAGTGATCCAGTAAATGGAAGGAGGTAACTTATGTTCAAGCTTTCTCTCTTCTCCACTCTAAACATTCTCTCTGTTCTTCCTGTTCTCCTACCCAACTTCTTCTAGCTATAAAGTCTCAACCTCAAGAGTTCTCTATCTTTGACCCTGCAGATGAACCTCCATCTTGCTGTCCTCAACCTCCAGCTTCTTCCCAATCTCTGGCTTCTTCTCAAGCTCTGGCGTCTTCCCCCTCTTCCCCTTTGGCTTCTCCAGAACCCTCAACCCTCTTCCCCAGCAACAGGCTGTCCTAGTCGTCCTACTTTGGCACCCACTTTCACTCTACCAAAAGCTATTAGCTCTGCTAATACCTGCTCTTGCTCTATAGCAAAGCCCCCTTCTTCTACTCAGCATAAACTAGCCTCAATTCCTCCCTTTTGGGAGGTAGCCAGTATGGATGGCTTAATTAGGGTGCATGTTCCCTTCTCATTAACTGAACTTTCTCAAGTACAAAAGAGACTAGGATCCTATACCTTCCAATCCTTCTACTTTCATTAAAGAATTTCAATATCTCACTCAATCTTGCCTTCCATAATACATACATGTGTGTGTGTGTGTGTGTGTGTGTGTGTGTGTATATATATATATATATATATATATGATTCTTACCAATAACCTATTATCTGAGGAGAGCAGGTGAGTTTGGGAATGGGCAAGAATGCATGCAGATGAGGTTCACCAAACAAACCAGCACACCTGGTTGGGGCTAAGGCAGTGCCTGACCAGGATACATAATGGGATTATAATACCCCAGAAGGCATTCTAGCTAAAGATCAGTTCATGTTCTGCGTGCTGGCTGGTCTCCGCAAGGCTGCCCTTAAGCCAGGTATTTATGAGAAGCTCCAGGAGGTCATTCAGAACAAGATTGAAAACCTGTCTCAATTCCTAGAGCACCTTACAAAGGCCCTCTTACAAAATACCAATCTAAACCCTGAAAGTACAGGGTAGGCAACTTCTGATGACCTATTTTTTTCCTCCCAGAGTTACCCTGACTACTGTAGAAGCTGCACAATTCTCTCAGGCTGGTAGCCAGAGCCACAATGAGTCAAGGCTGGTCATAGGCACAATGGAGAAGACAAGCACTGTCACCATTATCTAGGTAACTTTTCCCATCTAGATTTCATGGTCATTCAAATTTCTTTTTGTAAATTACTGACTCAAATGTACAAACATATATGCATATGTGTGTACATACATTCAGGATTGAACTCAGGACCTGATAATCCAGCATGCAATCTGATGCAGAGCTTTAGTCACCAAAACATTTTATGTTTCAGCACACCCTAACTGGTGCAGAGAACTCAGCCACAGCCCCAAAGGCATGTGGCTTTTTTCTTCAGGCCTGGTTGCCATGTCCTCCTCTGTCTCCTCCTCATTTCAAATGAGACCAGGGCACTCTATTCTTGAGAGGACAGAATATCCTTAGAAAGATCAGAAAAATATACTAAAATATTCTTTGTGGGTTGATAAAATTAAAAAGGAAAGGGGTAAGAGGCCAAAAAATTAAAAATTAGTGGGTATTAGTTTAAAGTTTAAAGCACAAGCCTGAATGAAGGTGGAGACATGTCCAGCTGCCTGCTGGGAAGAACCAGGCTTACTTCATTCTTTTCTTGCCCACTAGAAGTACAGTTGCTAGGAAACTGGCCCCACTCCCCTAGGACAGCCAAACAAGAGAAGCCAAAATATTAATGGCTTGGGGGACTTCCTATAGCCAATCAATTCAAAATGCAACATTCCCTTTTGTGTTTCGACCAAGAGACGTTTGCCAGGCAGGAATCCCCCTGCTTTAGGTGTGCTAGGAGGGACTGGAATCCTTAAATCACCCACCTAACCTGAGCACGCTGCTCTTGGCTCTCAACCGCTTTGGCAGTGAGGGTGTGTGAGCCCAAGCTAGCCTGTAATAAAAAAGATCCTCATGTGTTTTGCAAGGGACTTGATTCCTGGTGGTCTTTTGGAATCTCATGAATCTGGCACAACAGGGGCATGGGAGAAGAAGAGGAAGGAAGGATGGGATTGGGAGGGGATGAGGCAGGGGGCTACATGCTGGGATACAAAGTGAATAAATTGTAATAAATAAAAAAAAAATAAAAATAAAGAAATTTATTTTGGAAAAAAAAAATGTCTACCTGAAGTAATAAACTGGTTTACATGTGTCTTGTGACCTTAGTAGCAAAAGGTCACTGCAGAGGCCTTCAAGTTCAATGATAAGATTTGGTTCCTGGGCTCAAACTTCATTAGCAAATTCAGTTACCTTGTCATATGATATACAGGGTGGTGACTACATTTTAAAGACCCAGTCCTTAAAACAATGTTTAAAAAGGTGATTAGTATCTTTCAAATAATTTGTTGTGAAAAGGCAATTTAACTTAACACAGAACTATTTATATTTTATAATGTATGCTTAATATATGTATAAATAGTATTAAATGCCCCTATATTGGGGCAGTAGGGCTCTTTCCTTGCAAACTATTTATTTATTCCTTGCAAACTTTATTCTTTGGCTTTTTCATTTCTTAAAAGGCACTACTTTTTCTTCCTCTGCCCTGGCAGCTTCTGAAATTTCCCCCTAACCTGTACTATGTTTTCCTCTTAAACTCTAATACAATGTTCCTCAAGCTTCAAAATATAAAAATAAATTCTATAACAATACTATAAAAATCTTCTAAAAACTAATTAAACCAAAAGAATTTCATGATTCTTATGAATAAGGAGAAAAGAACCAAAACTGCTAAATTCAAATCCAATGAGCCTCTTTGAAATAATAATAATAATAATAATAATAATAATAATAATAATAATAATAATAATAATAATAATTCCCTCAAGGCCAGCAAGATAGTTCATTGAGTAAAAGTACTTGACCCCACCTCTGTCAACCAGAGTTTAATACCATGATGAAAATAATGAATCAACTCCCACAAGTTGCCTCCGACCTGACATGCATATTGTAGCACTAACATGTCCAAAAACATAGCATACACACACACACAAACAAATAAATGTAGTAAAATAAATAACTTCATCATTAAAAAAAAATGTCTGTATATTCTTCAGTTTCCAATACAATGTCCTATGAAAATCTTCAACATTTTGATTTACTGCTCTTAAAAAAAAATAACATCCCTTTCCTAGATATATATTTATACCTTTTATGACAGCCTGATGCTGGGGAGTATTCAAATGAAAGGAAGCATTTAGGCAGGTATGTAAAGCCTTTTATAATCTAATACTGAAATGGAAGGAGAAAGTAACAAAGAAACCAAGCAACCATGACCCCTGGATTAAAGTGGCAGAGTAGGAGAAAGCTTGTGGTTTTCCCCTGTGGTGCTACCACTGTCAACCTTTACAAAAGGAATGCTAGAAAACACAAGAATCAAATACAGAGCATGAGTGTGGAAAACTGCTGGTTTAACACCACCGATTTAAAGTAGCTTCATTAAACACTCCTCAAGAAGTGTTACAAGTGAAACTAAAGCAAAGTGGTTTAAAATGTTTTAGAATATTAAGAGCAAATGCATATTACCTATTCCGGTGTTCAAAACTATATTCTCATACATCATACCAAAATTAAGAGTCTGCATGTAGTTTTACTCTAAATTTAACTGGCAACCCAAGTAGAAGATGAAGCTGAATGATACTTACTGTAGTAGCCATACATAACAGTGGCCTCAATCTGTACACTGACATTGGTATTAGCCCAGTCCTAGGAAGAAAAGAAAACAAGAAGCATATTAGCTTTAGCAACGATTTGCCTAATGTGCAGAGTTAAGATCTGGCTTGATTGATTATCATCTCTGGGATCTGTGAGCAGCTCAAATAAAGTAAGGTCTCTACAAGCAATGAGAGCAGGCAAATAAGCAAACAGCTGTCAAATACACAAATGCTGAGATGGCGGCAACACACTTCTGGGCAAACCCCGACAATCGGGAGCGAGTTCTCAAAACTGTCCAACATTGTGACAAGGAAGAAATTACAGTCTTGGAAATAAAATACAGGGAGGGAAAAAGAGAACAAAATGTTTACAGCAGGCTTAAAAAAAACACACACACAAGAAGCTCAGAGCAGATTCACAGAACTATAGGAAGGTAGGACAAAAATACATGCAGGGAAAGGCAGGGCTAATGTTGCAGGGACCTTTGGGTCAGTATTTTCCACTTTGTCATAAGAGCAATAGAAAATAGCAAAGAACTGATAGAGAATGACAGATCTGACTTGTTTTAGGAAGATTTGGGTATTGTGGCCAGCAGTGTTCATTACCGACTTGGCTACATTTAGAACTAGGTTTTAGAACTGGTAGATTGCTGAGGTGTGTCTATGAAGGTATTTCCTGAGAATTAAGGATGGAGAGAGACACAGCTTGAAAGAGGATAGCACCGTCCCATGGGCTGGAAGTCCTGCCCCAGAATAAGAAAAAGGTGCTCACATTCTCACCTCTGCTTGCTGATGAGCCAGGAGTGGGCTCTGATGCACTCTCCATACCAAGACATTCTGTCCAGGAAAAGACTAACCCACTGAAACTTGAGCTAAAATAAGCCCTTCCTCCTGGAAAGTGTTTCTGACGGGTGTTTTGTCACAGCAACATAAAAGTAACTTGTATATTGGGTTCTGTTGCTGTGTCGAGACACTTGACCAAAACCTGGAGACAAAAGGTTCACTGCCTTCTTTACAAGTTACAGTCCATCATACAGGGACTCGGGCAGGAACTCAAGCTGAGAGCAGGAAGGACCCTGGTTGAGGAATGGTCTTCAACACTGCATTCAGATTCTGATTTCTCTACCCTGAGATCAGGTTGCAGTTCAGACATGGGCATTGTCATGATTATTGAAAAATCTGTATCAATATTGTATAAAGAATGCTCCCTAATTATTTCCAATTGGTTCATAAAAAGCTGTACAGAGGAGACAGGAAGGCTGGACTTCCAATCCCAGGCAGGGGTGGAGAGAAAGAGGAGGAGGAGGAGAAGGAAGAAGTGGAGAGAGAGAGGAGGTCAGCATGAGATCAGAGAAGCAGCCCAGGGGAGACAGAGATGGCAAGAAACAGCACATGGCTGGGGAGTAGCTAGACTGGCATAACTGGGCTAGAACAGGTGAATGTCTGCAGTTACAGTGCTTAAGGCTTTTAATAATGTAACAGGTCTCCAGGCACTAGAAAAGGCCCCTACTCATGCCGGATTTCAACAGAACCCTGGGTACTGGCTTGCTCTCCATGGCTTGACCAGCCTGCTTCCTTATATAACTCATGACTGATAGCGCTGGGATGACACCACCCACAGAGGGCTGGGTCCTCCCACTTCAATCATGAAGGAAATGCTCTATGGACTTGACTACAGGACAATCTGATGGAGGTGATTTCTCAGTTGAGGGTTCCAGGTGACTCCAGTTTGTGTCAGGTGCACAAAAAAAAACTAACCAGCACAGTAACAGACCGAAGTGTACTACACCGTTTTTTTAAAAAAGCCTAAAAACTAACTCCTTTTGAAACTCCTTTGCATTCATCCTTCACAGCTGTTACTTAAATCGCTAAACTTAGAAAATATAATCCAAAGTCATCATTTGCATAGAATAAAATTTATATACTACTGAGGCAAAACATGCGTACTAAGGGCAAGCAGACATTCTAAAAGTCATGTGACAACAGGCAAATGTCAAGAAAAAAAATGAAGGAGATCATTTGGACCTAAGAAATGTCCAAATTGTTATACAGATAAAACATCACAATGCTACTCCACCTAACCAATTCCCACAACTTACTACTCTGGTAATAGCTAGTGGTTGAAAACTGTAGCAGAAAAGCATCCTCATATGATAAGAGCAAGATAAGCTATGACCTACACATTCTGAAATCTAACATAAAAATAATCTTACACATCAAGATACATAACAGTGCTACAGCACGGTCTGCTGCTTTCTGTTTGACTGTTAATTATTTTACAATAAGGTCTGCATGCTGTCTCTTATGAGCAGACTGTCGCATACCCCAAGTGTTGCTGGGTAACTCTGCCTCCGAATAATCCCTTTTTGACCATAAAATGCCTACACACCTGGGCAGGGCACAAATGAGGTAGGCTTGGCCAAAGTTCTCGGGCTGGTAGGACAGAAGGATCATGAGAAGGAAGACACAGGTACGAGAGAAAAGAAAAGGAGACCACCATGGGTTAGTGTGGAGAGGACCATGTGGATGGGAGGAATTTACTCCAAGGATCGGTGTTGAGAGAAGCATCTCAGAAGAAAAGCCTAAGCAAGTATTTATGTAATTATGGATGGGAAGTAGCCCAGATAAGAACGGGTAAGTAATTAAGTACCCACTGCTCTCAGTACCCATTGCTGTAAGTGCCCTCTGCTCTCAGTACCCACTGCTCTCAGTACCCACTGCTGTAAGTGCCCAAGTGAAGAAAGGACACCGTTGTACGTGCCCACTCTTCAGAGCTGGGTTTCCTGAATGATT
The DNA here is from genome assembly GCF_907164565.1 of Psammomys obesus. NCBI lineage: Eukaryota > Metazoa > Chordata > Mammalia > Rodentia > Muridae > Psammomys > Psammomys obesus. Next base: position 3,448,493 of record NW_026585580.1, on the reverse strand, counting down.
CCTTACACATTAAAGCAGAAGATCAAAAAGGTTTAATTAAGACAATCACATCAGTGAAGCAGAGGATATATTTTTCTCTTTTTATTTGTTACACATTATACAAAGCCCCAACACATTTTCCAAACAACCCCAGGGAGCACTACTGTCCTCAGTGAAAACACTTAAAAGTTAAAATTTGAAAATTCCACAAAAGCCGAATATCAAAATATTAACTAAGAATAAAAAATATAAAAGTAACTTAAAGCCAAATAGTCATTGAAATTTAATATATTTTAATTTAGCGATCTCTTCTGTCTAATCAATTCTTAGGACAATAGACTAGTCAATTTATTACTAGTTTAAAACTACAAATATGTGTAAAACATGCAAAGAACTCAAGGGCTATTAGTTTTTTTCCATTTATACACAGTGCTGCATCCAAGTAAATGATGTACTATTGGGAAAGCTTCTTTTAGAAAACCTTCTTTCTACACCCTTGACGTTTTATAAACTCTTGCCTCCCGAACTAGAAATGAACAGAAACTCCAGAGAAACGAGGAACAATCAAGAACTAGAACTAGAGACTACTAATACATTGGACTATTTCAGAAAAGTTATGAAGTTCACAGGCAAAAGACAGCGTTGGCACTCTTATATAATTCCTTTGCTGGTCCTCATGGCGACTTTGGAGCGTCTGCAGCCAATCTGAAGCACAACACAATTGTCTCACTCGTGTAATGACCTCACCGCAGGAAAGGGATTCTATGTCAGCAGCAGCTTCATTCTCTACGGGCATCTGGCAATGTCCCCAGACATTAAAGCTGGGCTAGGGGCACCGGGACATGGTGTACAGGCATCTAGAGTAGGAGAATCTTCCAAATAAATGATTGTCCAGGGCAAGACATAACGCCAACAGTGTCAAAACAGTCATGTAGAGATAGGTCTCTGAGTTGAAATCTAAAATATAGACATGGACACAACTTACTAATAAATCTAAGACTGACCTTCATCTGCATTAAACTTTAGGCCTGTCTTCCTTCAAAGGATCCATGGTACTTCACTATCGAGTAAAAATAAAAGCCCACTAAGGTAAAACCACCTCTGGTCAAGAGAGGAGAGTCAGCGAAGACCTAACATCCCGGTTAGGCAGGGACTGCCCCAAGACGATGGGCTCACCTAAAGCCATAATAACTTATGGAGAGAATTATGTGTTCTTTGTTGAAATACTCTATTTTTCTTCTGGAGCTGACAGGTCACCGCCATGCACTGTGTAAGTCAGCCTGCTTTTCTCAGGGTAACGTCTTTCCTTTATCTCTAAGGATGCTTTCCCTAGCCTTTGAGTTCCCCCCCATTTTGGGCTTTCTTACCCATTCCTTTAATCCCCTTCCCTCCAGCTCCCTCCAGTCAGCTTAGGCGGCATAGCTTCTTCCCTTCTATGAGCAGCAGCTAAAGTTTACAGCTGGCCACCCTTGGGGTTTCTCTTTTAAATGCTAATGAAATTGTCCTTGAGTTTCCATTTGAGTCTACTCATAAATTCTTCTACTACTGAGACCGAGAGCCCCTAGAGGGGACCCTGACTATCTCTTATCACATTCATATTGAGAGCTCTAGCCCCTTCCCATCTTCAGGTCATTACACCTGCAATGGCACCCTTTCTTGTCTCAAAAAAGCCTTCCCTAGCTGAGCACGGGACTGTAATCCCAGCATTCGGGAGGCAAAGGCAAGTGGATATCTGTGAGTTCAAGGTTAGCCTGGTCTACAAAGGGCGCCTAGGACAGCCAAGGCTACATGGAGAAACCCTGTCTCGAAAAAATGAAAACATACACAACTCCAGTAACTTTCATTACACAGAGATCAACACATAACCACTACAAGTGAAAGTGCCTCCACTTCCCCAGAAGGCACACACGGTTCTCAACCTCCTTGATGCTGTGACCTTTCAGTACAATTCCTCGTGTTGTGGACCCCGTAATTTTGCTACTGTTATGAATCGTAATCTAAATATCTGGTATGAAGGATATCTAATACACGGCCCACGAAGGGCTTACCAGCAGAGGCTGAGAACCATTACTATAAACGAACTCCAGCAATGCCATCAGCATTTTCTACCCCAGCTTCCTCACTCACTGCCCACAGTAAACTCACTCTTAAGGCTCCAGGAAGAAAACAAGCTCCAGGATGTCATCATCACCAGTTAAAATAGGAACAAGGGTAGAGTAAACCAGACATGTAAAAACAGTAAGCTGTGAGGGGATTACACATGAGAGGAGGAAAGACAGCGCAAACACCAAAACACCCCATGTTCTGGAGCTACAGCTTGGCTAATTTTTAAAACCTGCACATACTGCAGAAGCAGAACATTGTCCACATTAGTTATATTATAAAAATAATATAATAATTTTATCAATATATTTTATGTATATCTCTATTCAAGGACACTGGCCAAATGTATGAGTGTTTAGATTTACATTTACACCTACACAAGAAAACTTTTATCTGCAAAGTTACTTGTTTCATAAAAGCTAGAAACAAGTTATTATGCTAAAGTTATCCATATCATCACATTAAAAAAATGTCAGCAGAAACAACTCAGGCACTACAACACACACCTGGAGCAGAACGGTGAAGACACTAGGGGGGTTACTAGACAAAAAAGGGGTTAACAGTGTGGCCTGCCACTCCGGGAGAGGCAGCACCTGCACTCAAGCATAGAGTTAGCAATCAATAATTAAACTTTGAAAGCAAACCTGTGAGCTTGGAGGATTCAAAATATATAATGTGGAAATGAAGAATGGTGGATCATGTATGTACAGTACACATTCATGAGGGAAGAAAAAGCACATACTAGGATACTGTGTCATCCAGTATGGAAAACAACTAAGAAATCCACTAGAGCCAGATGCTCACTTTTATTCAACATCACAACTTGCATAAAGTCTGCAGAAGTAATTGTCAAAAAGTGAACTTGATTTTCACTTGGCGCCAAAAAAAAAACAACAACAAAAACAAAACAAAACAAAAAAACTAAACAAGAACTTTGAGAGTAGATTAGGAAGACCTTTTGTCCGTCTTTCCAGTTTTTACTTCTCTGAAGTGGCAAATCTGAGCCTTTATATGAAAACAAATTTTCAGGAATAAATGAGAAATTGTGTATGTGCAAAAAAAAGTATGGAACTGGGTATGATAAAGATGATATATATAATCTAGTGGTTCTCAACCTTCGAAATGCTGTGACTTTTTTATACAGTTCTTTATGCTGGGGTGACCTCCAACCATAAAATTATTTTGTTGCTTCTTCATAACTATAATTTTGCTACTGTAGTGAATTGTAACATAAATATCTGATATGTGAACCCCTAAGGATGTCGCGGCTCACAGGTTGAGACTCTCTGTGCTCATCAGACTGTGACAGAAGGAGGCAGATCTTCTGGTTAATCAGGGTTACTCATGGAGAAGATGATGGACATGATGATGATGATGATAACAATAATAAAAGTTAAAACAAAAAAAAAGTGTACCAAGAAAAAAAACCTACCACATTACTTATATTAAAGGAGCTAAAAGTAAAGACAATAAGATAAAGAAACTAGGATCCAAACCCAAAGTCAGGGTCTGAGACATCCTTTGCAAGAGTTTTGCTCCTTAGTCACATCCAACCAGAGGACAATGCTTAAACTCTTACTCGTAAGTACTATAAAATGTCCCAAATTAAACTAACACAACAGCAAGTGATCTGCCTTGCTGGTAAAGCGTCTGTCTGCACATGTTAAGGCCTGAGTCTGAGTTTTAGCAGCGAAGAGGAGGAAGTAGGGGAAATGAGGAGGAGAAAGAGGATGGTGGAGGAGGAGGAGTGTAGAGAAGGAGGAGGAGGAGTAAGAGGAGAAGAGGGAGAAAAAAAGAATAAATCCAGATTAAATTTTTGAAAAGGAAAATAACTCTGACCCAGACAGATGACTAATTTAGGCATGGGTATGAAGAATCAGCATCATATAAGAAAGTTCATGAGCCCACAAAAATATTTACTTTAGAAATTTCAAGAAGAAAACATTTCCCCATGACATATAAATATTCTACACTAAAACTAAAATCCAATCTCAGTTCAAACAATAATTATACAAGGGATAACTGCACTGCTTGTACTGTATCAGAGTACTTGTACATGTTCATATAGATTAATTTCCCAGGTTGCAGAGAGAAAAACATCCTGGAAGTTTAGTTTTATGTAGTTCCTGGATTTCATTATACCACTTCAAAAACACTCCATCATTCTTACATCAGAATCACTCATCTAAGAAACACTACTGTATACCAAACCCCAATCACCAGAAATTATGTAATTTAATACTAAAACAGCATCAGAGAAAATGACCTCATAATGTTAAGATCAATTACTTAATTACCTGTATCTAAAATTAGTAAAGGGTATTTACTTCTTGAACAACAATTAAAAAAAAAAAGTGTGTCTAATGAAACCACAGAAGATAACCAATTCTTCCTAAAATGTCTCAGCGCAAAACACAAGTGCAAATTAAATAAGGAAAGTATCAGATTATTAGCTAAACTAATAATGAAATGTGTATTTCTTAAAAGGTCATCTTCCCCCAAAAAACAAAATAAATGAAAAAAGACCTCTGGGGGCCTTCAGATAATATGGCTTCAGATTCTTTTATATTTTCACCCTGAACCTGGCTCCCCTTATCCCCACCCCACCCCACCCCAATAAAGCCATGGATAGTCTAACTACCTCATAAGGCTGCTTGGGAGTCAAAGGAAGGCAATGTAAGTAAACACCTAACATACAATCATAACACAGCAGACACCGACAACCATCTTCCCAACACCACACTGTTTGGCATATACTAACTCTATTAATACTAACTGGGAGTCTACAGGAAAAAAACAAAAATAACAGCAACAACAACAACAAAAATCAAAGTGTAGTTTCTGCAACAGTCAGAATAGATCCAAACACAGCCACAAAAAAAAAAAAAAAAGTTATCAACTAGTAAGTCATTTAGACCAAAATCAGTTATTAAAGTACTACCACTATCTATTACCAAAACCCAAAGATTACTACTTTATTAGAGTATCATGTGCCAGACACTGACACACAGTAACCAAGTCATAGAGGCTTAAGTAAGTAATAAGGAACAAAAGAAGTTTGCATATCTGAAAGAGACCATTTTCAATCTACGCATTTCCCTTTTAAAATGAGGAAGCCAGAATACAGAAAAGTTAACTAAGTTGGCCAAAATTATTCAGCTCTGCTTAGCACACTCCTCTCTTTACTGGAAGACTATGAAGTACAGTAAATGCTGTTCTGCCGTTAATGAAAGCCCTCCTAAATCATTTATTTGTGGCATGAATGTGAATGAAATCAAATAGGCTGCAAAGGATTTATAAGAAGCATAAAAATAAAACCTAGTATAATGAAACATTTTTCACATGAACAAAATGACTCCTGCTACTGGCTGGCCTGTTGACGTGAACAATTTTAACAGGTAGCTTGTCTGCACCTCGTCTGCCGTTTCGTGTTCTCATCCTCTATGATTCGTGTCTATGCTTATTCTCATACACACAAAAAAACAGGACTGGAGGGATCGTTTCGTGGGTACGAGTGCTAGCTAGCTGGGAAAGCAGCAGAAGCTGAGTTCAAGTCCTCGGCACCCACACGCAGGCCACCCACGGCCACCCACACCTCCATCCTCAGCTCTGGGCAGTGGGGGCAGGCACAGGGGATGCTGGAAGGTCCCCACCATCCAGCCTAACCTAAACAGAGGAAGAGGCCTGACGCCCACTCTGGACTCCTTGTGCTACGCCTAGGAGCGCACACACCACAAAAGAAAGAGTTGAGTAAAAGCAACCAAAACACACTGGTGGGCTAAATGAAACAATTGCTAAGCACCCACAAGGCCAAAGAATCACCCAGCATAGTACTTACCTTAAATGTGCCATTTTGATTTTTCATGTAAGAAACCAGAAATATATCCACTGGCAGAAGTGCTGACGTGATAAGTGCAACTGCCAGGGAAAAAATGGCTGTTACGGTGGAGACAACTTCGCTTTCCCGCTGACTCTGGTATTTACGAACGTATATCCAGCAAAATGCCAAAATAGCCTGCAACACAGCAAAAAGAAATACCTATTATTACCGTATATATTCTAGATACTGACAGGTATTGGAAATGTATTTGGGCAGCAGTTGTTTTATATGTGGAAGGAAAACCTTTAGAAACTGGCACACTTACGAATGCACTACGATTTTCCTTAGGTGCACACACCTTGTGAGTTACAGTGCACAACTGCAGCGTCCTCACCAACACTATTCATAGTTACACTCAACGTCATCCCCAATGTGTCTCTCCAATCTGACGGAAAGATACAGGAAGGTGGTCTTTTCCAGTCTCATGGCTAACGCATGACAGAACAGAACTTGGATAGAAAGTAAACTGCTATGACAACCCACAGAAGCCACCCACCTAGAGGTTCACTGCTCATCACCACACAGAAGCTGCAACTCAAGCTTCAAAGTGCATTCAAGAAAAGTCAATAACGGAAATGCAGTCATGTGCTTAGCAAGTTTTCTGGTGAAAATCGTGCCCAGAGGTAATGAAGTCGACATCTCTAGCTCAGTGGTGCTCTTAGGACCTCTCTAGTGGCTAACAAAGAACAAAGGTTGGGATTAGCCATAATTAGGCAGCGCTGGAATCATACAGGGGCCTGCTAAGGCAGGGGACTAGGCCCGTCTCCCAGAGAGTCAGAATTAGAGGCCCAGCCGGGCTGTGGACATCTCTGTAATGGGCATGTTCATGCAGTACTGGTCAGGGACTGTGATTTAAGTCCCTAAGTTCTACTCAATGAGAGAAGGTTGCAGACGAATACTAAGTCAGTGGGTCTCAGCCCTGACTGTGAGATAGACTTATCTATCCAGTTTTTAAATACCTTTCTGCATGCCCTACTCCATATCAAGTCAATTTGTGAGGCTCCTCCAAGATCAGGGCTTTAACATGAGAAAATTCTAATCTATGTCAACATAAGAGCCTTCTATACAAGATCTGTGCTGAGAAAAAGCCTTATTTGGTACATCTACCCAAATCCTACCACAATTAAGATACCAAGAATGGTTCCACCACAACTGTACATTCTGATGTGTCCTACAGTACATGATGCCACTCTGTGTCCCCAGCCCCTAACCACTACCTGTGACCTGCTCCTACCGTTTCTGTCATCTCTAGAATGTCACTGTGCACTCTCATATTACAGCTCATCTTCTGAGTCTGGCTTCTTTCGCTTGGCTCAACACATCTGAAATCCATCAAATGCTATTCCTACCAGTGTTGCCATTTCAACACTGTCAGTTACAGACAGAAGGAAAAAAAACTAGGCAAAAAGAACCTAGACGTCAGGCCAAAATATAAAAGTAAAACAAACAAACAAAACTACAACAAAACAAGACCTAAGCTCGAATTCTGCTTCAAGTGTTTTTGTCTTAAGTTATTTTCCATAAAAAAAAAAATGTTACATTAACAGGTAATAGGGGTTTTAAAGTAAATTCAACATTCTTATAAACATTCTTCAAGATTATTTTGAACTCACTGGAAGCTGAGCCTTATATATCTATGCTTAATAGCACTTAAAGCAGTGCTCAGTGCATTCTACACAGACTTCAAAAAAGAGGGATTAGCTTTTTTCATCAAGCTGAAGGTGTTAAGTATCCCACAGAAAGTATGTACTAACTGCAGAGAAACGGTTACCAAAAAGCAGCCAGGCAGAATCCTCAAGCAAGAGCTTTGGACTTCTACTATTTTAAGAGAACCCCCAAATTTTCCTTTGTGTTATGCAACAGAAGACAACAGTAACTGTATCATCAAATAAACCAATTGTCCTGACAAGAATAAAAGACAAGAATAAAAACTTTCCTAATGGGTTTTCAAGATTAAAAATGAGCTATTCTGTAATACAATTTAGGAATAGTAACTGCTTAACATTGTAGTTAATAGCTATAAAGGAACACAGTAGAGCATTTTGTTTTCTTTTAAAAAGCTTATTATGAAAAACCAAGAGCCAGGCGTGATGTTGCATGACTTTGATCACAGCACTCAGGGAGGCAGAAGCAGGCTGATCTCTGTCAGTTCAAGGCTAGCCTGGTCTATAAAGTGAGTCCAGGAGAGATATGGCTACATAGAGAAATCCTGTCCAAAAAGAGAGAGAGGGGAGGGGATGAGAGGGGGTGGGAGGAGAAAGAGGGAAGGAAAGGGAGAAGAAAGAGGAAAGGGGAAGCGAAGGAAAAAGAAAAGGAATAAAGGAAAAAGGAATAAAGGAAAAGGAAAAAGGACAAGGAAAAAAAGGAAAAGAAAGGGAAAGGAAAAAGAAAAGAAAAAAAAGGAAAGGGAAAGGGAAAGGGAAGGGAAAGGAAGGGAAGGGAAGGGAAGGGAAGGGAAGGGAAGGGAAGGGAAGGGAAGGGAAGGGAAGGGAAGGGAAAAGAAAAATCATTGAAAGATTTTTAAATAGCTCTCCAACTCTTCCCAATTTGGACTTAAATTTTGGGGGCATTGAGACTCCTTAGGTGGTTTTAATGAGTAGCCAAGGCTGGGAACCAACATAGGAAAGAATGAGAATCCTAAAGAGTTTTGTCAAACTAAGAAGCAGAGATGTCTCCAGGGAACTGGCTAAACAGCAGACTACTTTGGTGGGGTAGGGTGGGGTGAGCCCATAGACAGTTCTAACAAATCCATAAGCGATGCCCACACCTTAAGGAACACAAGTAAATTTGCTTTACAGATATGGAGTTATTTAGCCTCTGCAGTAATGGAAAGGGCAACTGGAAGATGGGGTGAGCCAATCAGTGAGGATTTGGGGAACTCAGTCACAGTGCTTACATTTAGCATAGTGAACAGATTAAGAGCATAAGGGCCCAAATGTAACTATTCTGCACCTGGCACAGGAAACCAAAGTCCATTTTGTTTGTCAAAGATCATAAAACAGGGGAACAATCTTTCTTGATCTTTCCTCACAAAACTCTCAAAGTGTGAATTCCAAGATACTATGTGTTTCTACAACATTTTCTGAACATGCAAAAACTGAAAACTCTCATAATAATGTATCATTTGCCATTGTGCTGGCTACTTTTATGTCAACCTGCCACACAAATTATGCCTCCATAAAATGCAGCTGTAACATTTTCTTAATTAGTGATCAATCAAGGAGGACCCAGCTCATTGAGGGTGGAGCCACACCTGGGCTGGTGTGCCTTAATCCTATAAGAAATCAGGCCGAGCAAGCCATGAGGAGCAAGCCAGTAAGCAGCACCCCTCTATGGCCTCTGCATCAGCTCCTGCCACCAGGTTCCAGGCTTGTGTGAGTTCCTGCCTTGACTTCCTTCAATGCCATGCATGGAAGTGTAAGCCAAATAATCCCTTTCCTCCACAAGTTGCCTTTGGTCATGGTGTTTCATCACAGCAATGGAAACCCTAAGAGAACCATTTTAAAAACAAGTTCTGACATTTGGGTGCATGATTTGTAGGCCATTGTGGGTGAAACTGTGGTGTATTATCATTAAACAAGAAAATAAGACCACAATGTCCTGGAGTCGGCATTCTTCACCACTACACACAAAACAGCAGGAGGAGGAGGAAGAGAAGGAGGAAGAAGAGGAGGAGGAAGAGCAGCAGCAACAGCAGCAGGAGGAGGAGCAGCAGCAGCAACAGGAGAGAAGTAGTAGGAAGAGAAGGCAAAAGAAGACAAGAACAATTTATTACTGTGTTTGATGAAACAGTAAAACCTCACTTTATTAAATTTCAACCCATGAGTTTTAAACTTTGTGCAAATGTCCTGGGTATACAAGAGTGTAAGGGTGCTTACCAAGCAAAGCTCCTTAACACTTAAAAAGAGCTGAACGCCAAGCCAGCAATCTTCCTCAAGCAACAGCATTCTTTATTTGTAAAACAACTTTAAGTAGAGTGATTTAGACTTTGGTTTTTAGTGGACTTTATCAAATGAATGACAACAAAATATCACTTTAATAAAAGCCTACAGTATTTGTTGCCATTGACAAAATGCATGCCTTGGGACCAGTAAGAGGGTTTATCCAGCAAAGGCAGTGTTTCCAAAGGTGAGTTTGCTCCAGGCCTCAAAATGTGGAAGGAAGCTCTCCTCTGGCCTCCACCCACACACCTATAAATGAACAGGTAAAATGTGATTTAAAACCTCTAGCTTTCCAGTGACGATTAGAATTTTGGAAAACTTGTATACAGTAAGCCTGACAACTTTTCAATACTTAGACCTTCTCAGGACATTCCTGACAAGATCTGTGGGGATTTAGTAAATGTGATACCTGATATTACATAACACAGTGCACCTGTGTTAAGGAGGTGCACATCACACCATCACCACTAACAGAGATCACGTAACAAAACCAGGAATGGGTAAAAGTTCCACTCAAAGCACAAGTTGGACTTAGAAAGTTGCCTGGATGTTGCAAGGGAAGAAAATGCCCAGTGTCTGGCTTTCAGAGCAGTCACAAAGAACATCCCCAACTATCAAAACAGTACTTGGCTGTGGAGTACACACCACTGGGACTACATTCAACCCAAGTTAACTTTCAAGACAGAACGAAAAAGAGACTTCAATACAGCTCCCTCCTAATAAGCCAAGCCAAACACTAGACAGACAGACACTAATTTAATTTAAATCACTATTATTTTTTTTTTGCACCTCAGCACGTCTCTATTCTCATGCTGTTCCCTGCAACTTTAATAGCTAGCCGAACCCTACTTTCACTTTCACTTTCTTTCAACGGGGCCCTATTTCATTTACAAAATCATATTGTTGTCTTCCAATGCTTAAAACCCATGTTTCCCACGCATCATCGGCCCTTTATCAAAGCCATGTACTATTTCATTTGTATCCGCCTGTAGGTCCACGGTAAAACTACTGTGCTTTAAATGTATTTTCATTAATCTTTAGTCCCACTGCACTTTCGTACTGGTTACCTGCTTACTCTTCTCTAAATAAGTGGACTGGAAGAGCCAGTGGATTCTCCAAGCACAGGGCTGGATGGCTGTGGAGAGCTCACCACTCAACCTCTGCGATTTACAGTTCCCTCCAAGAGAGAAGTTAATGGTTGGCAGAGGACAATGGGATTCGTGAAAGTGAAGGGAGCATCTGAGTACTTAAGACTGAATTTAGGATCCCCGAACATGCTAGGCAAGTGTGTGTGTGTGTGTGTGTGTGTGTGTATAGTTCCTGAGGAAACACTTAACTAATGGCACATACTACACAGTGTCAGTCTGAGGAGTCTGAAAAACTGTATCAAACGAGTTTCAAAATGCAAACACTAAGTAAGCTGGGGACTGAAGTCCCTGAAGAGTGGGGTGGGGTTTGCCGACCGAACTTCCCAATGAGGAGCCAACTAAACAAACCAAGTCAGTTGCCTTCGGGTAGGAAAGTAAAAACCAGGCCACCCTGGGCCCGTACAGATGGGTTTTCTGCACCCGATGGTCAGGGCGAGAAGTATGGGGAAGGAGGCACCCGAGGTCAGACAGGTAGTGGTACTCCGTAAGCTGGCAGGAGGGCTGAACCTGCTCTACACGGTTCTGGGTGGAACGTGACACACAGAACGTGACACTCACGTCATCGAGACAGAATCGCACAATGGGCGGGGGGAAGCCTAAGGATTCACCACCCCAAGGGCTGGAGCACAAGGCGGAAAAAGAGCATTTAGAAAAAACAAACAAGTGACCGAGCCAGAGCCCGGGAGACTGGCACGGAGGCGGCGAGGACTCCGGTCAAAGCCATCACGCCTTCCTCCGCCCCGAGGGTCGCTCGTTCCCACACCCACCCGCGCGCCACATTCCCAGACAACAGCTGGAGGCTGAAGTTAGGAAGAACGCCTCGGGGCGTCAGCCCCTCCCCACTCTCCTCTGGGGGGAGGGGAGGGGGAGGACCCTCGCGGACCCAGCAGGGAGCAGGGCGGGCGTGCAGGGCCTCCGGACTCGCCGGGCCGGCGCTGGCCCGCCCTCCTCCTCCCTCCTCCGCACCCTGGGAGAAGTCGGAACGCCTCCCCTACCAGGAGCAAGAGGCCGAAGATGCACCAGCCGATCACCAGCTCGGCCGCCGCCGCCGCCATCTTCGCTTCCGGTCTCCACAGGCCCGGAGGGGAGGGGAGGGGAGGGACGGGGACGGAGAGGGACCCGGAACCGCGCAGCCTAAAGGTTAAAGGGGCGGAGGGGAGGAGCGGAGGGTTGCCGAGGAGACCCGGCCCGCGAGCGTCCCCTGGCGACCAGCCAGGCGGGGGCGGGGCGTGCGCGACGCGACGCGACGCGCCGTGACGTCACCACGCCGCCCGCCCACGCCCAGCCTGCCGTCGCTGGCTCGCCCGTCTGCTGGGTCAGGACCCTGGGGGCCTCGAGGTCCAGGTGAGGCCGAGGGGCTTCCGTTGCTTCCCGGAAAAGGAGGTTGTGTTTCCCGGATCCAAGCAGACCTCGTCACGGTGCGGGAGGGACTCAGAATAAGAGAATGCCAGCTGCTGGGATGACCGGGTTATTTCCCGGCGACCAGGCCACCTCGTTGCTCGGCTGGGCGCTGCGTTACCGCGTGATGTTCTCATCCGCGCCTACCCGTGGAATTCCGCGACGCTTTCACACAATTAAGATACCCGAGTCTATGAACATACTGATAATGAGGTTGTAGGTGCGTGTGATAGTCTCGGGTGAACAAAACAGACGTTGTCATAAGTCTTCACGGAAGCCGAGGGGAAACCTGGCAGGTTTGCCTGGGCCCTGAGCTGTATCCGTGCATATTTAAGTTGAATAAACAAACCCTGCTGCGATGTTTAGTTTCGATTGCGTACTTGCTACGAGGCAGAATCAACTTGGAAGGGTCTCAATAAAGAATTGTCTTGACTCGATTGGCCTGTGGGCATGTGAAGGGTTTGGTTGTTGGGTTAACTTTGGTGGGAAGCCCCACCCTGAATGTGGGGTTACCATTTCTTGATCTTAGAAGGGAGCCAAGCTGAGCCTCCAGCATGCTTGCAGAACTCCTTATTCTTCCCTCACTGGGTGTGAGCGGACGCTTCAAAATTCTGCCGTCTTTAACTTCCCCACAATGAAAAACTACAACCTTGAACTGTGAACCCAATAAACCCTTTTACCCTGAAGTTGCACTTATCAGAGTATTTTATACTGCGCTAGCAAAGGAAACTAAGATACCTCGGATGCAGTCAAAACAAAGTTTATGACTGAATACCACCATCTCTACAGTTTATTACATGATGACATTATTACTTTCCATGGACTTCTGGCTAGGCGTCTGCAGCGGTTGGGTGGTGCTACCTATCAGAGCAGAAGAAGAAAACGGAAGAGAATGAGGTTTAAATAAGCCGCTACCGCAACAAACTTGGCTCTCTAGTGGAAGTGAGTGCTCGGCTCTGGAGATCACTGTGTTTCCCTTAAAGCAAGCAGAGGTACTTAGAATTCCTCCATCAGCTGCCAGTCATGCTTGAGCTTTGCTTTCTCCAACCAAGGGCTTCTAACCTTTCGCTAGTGGGCCTCCCGGTTGGAGGAGATACCCTATACGGTTTTAGACTAGCCATCCCAACTTTCCTCAATAGCCCAACTCCTCTTTTGAAAACAGTCATATGATCAATAATTTTGTGAGCACAAGCTCATTCCAAATGAAGCTGCATTTTTCTAGTTCTGCCACAGAACAAATCAGCTATTGTTGCATATTTCTATTGAATTCAGTTCCCATCCCACAGTTTGCTCAGGCTTGAGTCAGAAAACAGCTTTTTGTATGTCTCAGTATTATGCCCAATATCTGATTGTCTAAACAGGTTCCTTGAGACCTCCTGCATTAGTCAGTTTTCCATCCCTAAAAAAAAAAAAAAAAAAAAACCTTGTGGTAATTAACTTATAAAGGGGAGTGTCTCATTATGGTTCATCGTTTTAGAAGTTTCAACCCATGGTTACCTGATCCTATTGCCTTGTCTTAGGGTGTCTTACATGGTATATTTTGTAAGAGTGCAATGTTAGAGAAAAAATTTACCTCATGATGACTAAGAGGAAGGAGGAGGAGGAGAAGGAGAAAAGGAGGAAGAGGAAGAAGTGAAGAAAAAGAAGAGAAGAAGAAGAGGAAGAAGGAGGAGGAAGAGGAGAAGGAGAAGAAGAAGAAAAAGAATAGAAGAAGAAGAAGAAGGAAGACGAAGAAAAGAAAGAAGGGAGCCATGAAGAGAGAGGCTACATCCTCTTGTGGTTTGGATAGGTATAGCTACACAGATTCATGTGCCTGGGTGCTTGGCCCATAGAGAGTGGCATTGTAGGAGTGGTCTAGTTAGAGTAGATGTGGCCTTGTTAAAAGAAGTATGTTACTGTGGGTCAGGCTTCGGGTCTCAAATGCTCAAGCTACACCCAGTATGATAGCCAGTCTCCTCCTCCTGCCTTTGCATCAAGATGTAGAACTCTCAGCTCCTTCTCCAGCACCATGTCTGCCTGGATACTGCCATGCTTCCAGCCATGACGATAATAGACTGAACTTGTGAAACTATAAGACAGCCCCAATTAAATGTTTTATAAATAAAATTAAATATTGTTTTATAAGTCATGTTATCTCCTCACAATAATGAAACCCTAAGACACACCACAGGAGACATGCTCTCAGTGACCTAATTCTATAGGCTATAGAGCCACATTCTATAGGCTCTTCCACCATTCAAAAGCCCTGCAGCCTGGGGATTGTAATCTTCTTCAGCACTCACAGGTTTAACTAATGTTCTAGATCCAAATCATGGGTATTTGTTGTATGAGGTTGCTTCCAACCTGTTGGTTGTTTTCAGCAAGTGATTACAATGTATACATTGTTCTCAGTCAGCAGCAAGGAAGAGTACATATTTTCAAGCTAAAGCTATTCATTAGCCTTACATTCTAAAGCTAACTGCATGGGAAGTTCAAAGCAAATAAGGCTGGTTTTTATCTTGTTCTCTCAAAGGCAGGATACACTTAGACAGACTGATTACATAGTAGGATAGTGGATTAGAGCTTAAGTGATCTATCTTAATGTGAGGTCAGTTGTCCCAAAGTTCAATTTCTTTGAATGTAGGTGATACTTTCATAGAAATGTATTACTATGTCTAGCCAAAGTGGGAGGTTCTTTACAGTTCAACCAAAGTGGGAGCAGGGAGGGGGCTAGAAGGAGGAAAAGCAATGAAAGCCTCTTAAAATTAAATATAGATAGGTAGATGGTAGGGGGAGGTGTGCCTGTCTCCCTGATGATTGTAAATCTTAGCAGATTGACAACTGAGATTCCCTAACATAAGGTGTCAAAGAAATGCAACTTCTGCTGAAGTAGGTCTTACTGAGAATTCTCTTGGCCTAAATAGGAAGACTAGAGCAAAAAAAAATTATAAAATTTTTTTTGCCCCAAAATAAACAAATTATACTTTTTTCACTGAGCTGAACAGTTGAAAGTGTGGACAGGGCTCAGGAGGTTTAAGTATGTGGCCACAAACCTTTTATGAAGTTATTTTGAAAAAAAAAATAGTAAGGTTTTGATTAAATAACATAAACTAGAAGACAAAACTCAAAAAGATACTAGTGTAAGAATTAGTAAAAAGAAGAAAAGGCATTTGAGTGTATTAATGAAGAGGAAAGATAAGCAGGCTAGAAGAAAAAGTCATGTCCTTTGGATACAATAGAACAGAAAATAGAAGAGAGGACAGACTTGGTCTCTTTGAAAACCAAGATATGGGACAGAGAGGAATCTCTGAGCTACACCTGGAAAGTAAAAGTAGGCTGACCCAAGCTCACTGGGTTCCACTCTAACCTAACAGGTCTCACAGAAGTGAGCAGGAGCTAAGCCATGCACTGAGCCAAGCTCACCAAAGGAAGGGAGCAGAGACCTGGATATGGTTTGTACCTGAAATTATATACGAGCCACAGCAAAATTCACCTATGTGTTCAAATAAACCTTATGTAGTTATACGTCCAAATTAACTATTTATGGTATATTTGAGTGCTGACATTTTCAAATTTTAAATACCTGAGTATTGCTAAGACAAATTTTTTTGAGATGCATTACTTTCTCGGAAACTTAAAAACTCTGGGCTGACTCGAAATAAGCTTTAAATTTTGTCTCTCTGGCTGTCATTCTGTCTCAGAGATAATCCTCCCCTTGAATGACAAATTCTTTCTTTAGCTGTGTTCATCCCTCCAGTCAGGTTATGCTGAAGTTGTGCTGTCTGGCGACATTGCCCATGTCTGTCTGGATTCGTAATGTGTTTACATAGTATTTAGTGCTCTGTACGCCAGGTTTCCCTTCTCTTAATCTTCTGTCAAAAGGATTTAGGAATGATCTAAGGAGAGATTGATGTGGGACTGAGGGAGAAGCATGCCAGCCTTTTCTTACCAATATTATGTTAGTTTTTTCCCCCTCACAGCTATTCCGCTGTCATCCCCTAAATTGCTCACCAGGAAACAGCCCTAGGATGTTTCTTCTTTTCCTTGAGAAATGGTCCCCATTGTGTTTGTAAGGTCCTTGACACATATGGTTGTGAGGCCCATTTGGTTCTAGGAGCACATTTGCTCATTTATATAAACCAGTGGGGAGCCAGAGCATTTTGCACAGGAGCCAATTTATGAAAAATTATACTTAAGCCTACACTTTCCTTTCAAAATCAAGATTTTTTTTCACACCAATGTATTCTGTACATTTCAAACATACACATCTATTTCACTGGAGAGAAAGAAAAAAAAACATGCTAAGAAAAAAATGCCACCTAAAATGTTAATACCGGGGTGTTTTTTATTTAAAAATGCACAGGCAGCTTTGCAACTTAACATCATAAAATCAGGTTGCACACACTACAGTGATGTGGATGGTGACACTCCCATTTTCATGTTTCTACGGTGATGAGCTCCTAGTGGATGCTGTTCAGAGGCTTCTAGAGGAACAAGTCTTTCCACGTGGACTGGCAGTGCATGGGAGTCTCCTTAAGATTCTTCTGGCTAAAAGTGAAATGGTTTATTCATAGTTTAGACATTTTAAAATCATTTAATGCTTCCAAATGTTTTTCATTGTCAGATCTTGCTACTTGTGTGTGTGTGTTTGTGTGTGTATGCCTTGTATGCTTGTATGCAAAATTATCCATAGCACACTCAGTGACTTTAACAAAAGATGCTTTTGATTTACTTATGTATTTGGTAGCATATGTTGCTGTTTTTCCTAACAATAGGCTCCTCTCCTGATAGAAACATCTGGTTTTTTTTTTCACAATGCACTTTTGTTTGCTTCATTTTTGCAGAATTTGTTATCTTAAATTTGAATTCAAATTGTAACTTTCTGTATTCAGTTTCTGCACATTAATGATTTATAGATCATAGAGATTTATAAAACTTTATCAGAATTTATGAAGCTAAAAGCAATGGTTCTCAATCTATGGGTCTTTACTCCTTTGGAGGGGGTTGAATGTCTCTTTCACAGGGGTCGCCTAAGACCATCAAAAGTAGATATTTACATTATGATTCCTAATAGTAGCAAAATTACAGTTCTAAAGTAGCAACACAAATAGTTTTGTGGATAGGAAAATACATGAAGTTCTGTATTAAAGTATCACAGCAATAGGAGGGTTGAGAACCACTAGGCAAACGTATCTCACATCCAATCATATCCGCAGCTTATGAAGCAGTTTAAAAATTGATAGCCAAATGATAGACATTGCCATTCTTATGTTTTGGCCATCAAATTTGGTAAAATTTTCTAATTTTTAATCATAGAAAGAAACGATTTCAACTTTCATATTTAAGTCTTTGCTATGAAACATATGGATGGGCTTTAGGAAAAGCTTTTAGGTGTAGGTAGGATTGAGAAATGTTTTAAAACTTGAAAAATGGTTTAGCAGACATACCAGAGTATAAGTAAACATTTCACCAAGGCAATAGCATGCACAACACACAAACTCCTGAAATACCGTGCTTGGTATTGGGCAAAATTGGCATGACTTTAGTCAATTAAAATTTGCCATTTCAAGACTACACTGTGAGTGGATTTATGTATACAAATAAGAAATTCAACCTTCTCATTGTAGGGAATGAGAAACACATGTTTTAAGCAGGCAAACAATATAATTAGCCTTGCATTCTAGAATTTATCTTTAGAGTAATATGAATGCTTGGTTGCTAGTGGGAAGACTGAAAATCATTGATTTATTTCACCTAAGGCGCTATTGTGACAGTCAATGCAAGAGATGATGAAACTCCATTGAAGCTATCAATATAAAAGGATAGAATAAATTCATGAGATGGTACTAATAAACATTAATTTTCAAGATTTGGTATTCGTGTGTGAACAGTGAATGAAGGAGAATGAAGGATGCTGTATTAGGGTTTCAGCAAAGAAATTGAACTAGTAGCATAAAGATACAAAGATATGTAGAAAAGGATGAGAAGAGTATGAAAGATAGGTAACTAGGTAACACAGGTGGGTGATAGATAACATAGATGAGTGGGGAGGGGAGCAAGCAGAATTACCTTAGCTCATGCATTTGCCAGAGGCTGGCTGCCTATGGAAATCTGGAATCCATGGAGCAGGCTATCAGCACACAGTCCAAGAATGGAGTCATGTAAGGAGAATTCTGAGTGTTCGTGAGAAAACGCCAAAAAAACAAGACAAGGTTCCTGTGACCTTAGTCTCTTCATAACACAGAATTGCTCTTAGGATGTGTTTTCCTGCCCCTCCTAGGTGCAGCACCTAGTGAGTTTACCTACGATTACTCGGCATTTCTTGCTGCTGTTATTCAATTAAATCCTTAAACTATGCTTTATATGCTTCTATGGAAAAACGTGCTTTTGCCATGTGGGGCTTGTCCTTGTCCTTGTACAAGTTACTTAGGTGACTCTTCTTAATCCTTGGAGTATGAAATTGTCTGATGCTCTGAATAAAGTTGGCTGTTGCATGAGACTTTAGTCTGCCTCATTTGTTGACTCCACTCTCCCAGGCCCCACTACCTCTAGAGTGGTAAACAAGTGGCAGCTGCACAGGGACCTGAAGTCGGTCAGGAGATCATGGAGTTGGGACCCTCACAGAAGAACATGAGAGCAATGGGGCAGAAGCTGGGGAAGGCTTTGCCTTGTGTCATGCTTTTGCAACATTTTTTAAAGAAAAGAGGAGCACAAGTCTCAAAATCACCACTACTAGAGCACTTGCAAATTGTTTACCATTATAATCCCTGGTTTCCAAAAGAAGGAACTCAGATTAAGAAGTATGGGGCAGAGTCTAAAAGAATATTGAAAAGGCAAACAAGGGAAAAAAGATCCCCCATTCAGTTTTGGTCACTTGATTTGGACTGTTATTAAGATACTTAAGGAAGATAAAGAAGATATTAATGACGAGGAAGAGATAATTCCTAAAATAAATATAAACTAGATGATGAAACATCAAAATTGGCAAAAGGCAAAAAAAAAAAAAAATTTATCCCCCATTACCTGAAAATTTGGCTATGTCCTACTTTAAGAATACCTAATTATGCACAAACAAATCTATTTAAAACTCAGTGGACAGTTCTTGCAAATTATCTCAAGAGGCAAGAAAAGAACTGAGAGAAATGAATCAAGCTTTCAAGACAATTCAACTGATTGAATCATCACACCTAGGTATCCAAGAATAATTTTGTTAGTCGGTTGATTCTTTTGGAACTGTTTTGTGTTCAAAATACCTTCAGAGCAGTACCTAGTCAATATCTGAACTCGCTGACCACTCAGCCAGCTTGGCACACAAAAGCAAGCCTTAGAGATCCCTTTCTGATTGTGATCTGAGAAAGGTGGCAGAAGAGGATGCCACTCATTAAAGCGAACACACGAGGAAAGGCTAGTTGAAATTTGCCATTTCTCACTGAGCCTAAAAAAATGCAGCATTCTTTACATTTTAACACCTAGATGGCTTCACCTCAAAATTCACTATTATAATTGTCCTCTACTCTAATTGTTCTTAATAATTTATAAAATAATAATAGAATTTATTGTTGGTGGCACCTTTAATTGATGGAAGCAGGATAGTGGATTTGATTTGGTATCTTGAATTTGACTTACCTGGAGACATGGATGACTTGTTCATAGAATGTTTAGGTAGGAAACTCAGGAGACCTGCCACAGAGCTAAAAATTTGGAAGTGTCTACACTCAACTGAAAGTTGATGCAATTGCAAGGGATGAAATTCCTAGGGCAAGCAAGTATAAATGAGACTAATACATAAACAGATGGTCCTGAAAATCAACATCAAAAATTGGGTAGGAATAAAGGAAAAGGGCAGTTAGAAAAAAAAATCATCAAATATATATATGTCTCAGAAGCAAAGCAAAAACGGCTTGAGAAACAGTGAGCAATTGTAAGTGTCAAGCATAATAAAGAATGTATAGAGCTATCAATGATGTTTCTAGAATAATTTTTGGCCATGAAAACAACATTGGCTTGAAGAATAAAGGAGCATTTGGACAACAGAATTTATGAAAGTGAGTTATGAGGAAATATGGCAAATGAAAATAAAAAAAAAATATTTTTTTAAGAAGGAAGGAGGTCAAAGGTATTTTTGCGACGTGACTGAGGTCTAAACTTCTTTCTAAGGTGAATAGAAAGGTGTATCCATTAGTATAGCTACCGAAACTTGATTATCAGATCATCTTGTCTGTGGGGAATGTTGAGGTAAGCCTTTTGGAGGCGCGTAGGAAATGTCGAGTGAAGTGTCAGTGACTCCTATGGCTGCTTGAAAGATCCTGATCCCCTGCACACAATGTTGATCCACTAACTCCTATCATACTAGTGAAGTCTCAAAATGGATCTGAGGCTAGGGCGGTGACTGCTTCCCCCTTGATGAAAATCTCCTAAGGTGACCCTGCCCCCACACTTCCTTACACTTGCACCAACCTGATTGATTGTTATCGGTGTTTGAGACTAGCATGGAATGGTCTGATTGGCCTCTTCAACGTTTAAAAGCTTTTCAACTGAACAATAAAGTTAGATTCTGCACCTTGAGCCTGGTCTCTGGAGTCTGATTACTGGGTTCATGTGTAGGCTCCTTCATCATTCACCCTTCTCCTTCCCCTGGCTCCTGATCCCCATACTTGTCCACTTGAACCCTGAAGGATTGAGGTAGTCAGGCAGGAGAGAGGAGACAAGTCCACCAGTTAGTATTCTAGCAGACTGCAGAGTGCATTGGAAAGGGTCATTTAGGAGTTTAAAGACAGGGTGAATTTTGAGTAGAAGTTTTTGCAGGAGAGTTGGTGTTCCCCTCCCTCTACTGTAGGGATAAATATAGAGCAGAGACTGAGGGAAGGTCCAACCAATGCCTGGCCCATCCCAACACCCACCCCATGGGAGAGAACCAACCCCTGACACTATCAGCAATACCCTGCTGTGCTTGCAGACAAGAGTCAAGCAGAGTTGTCCTCTGAGAGGCCCCACCCAGGAGCACCTGGAAACAGATGTTGAGACTCACAGCCTAACATAGGACAAGGCATAGGGAGCCTTGCGGTAAAGTTGGGGGAAAGGTAAAAGGACCTGGAGGTGACAGGAGCTTCACAAGAAGACCAACAGAGACAACTAACCAGGGCCAAGAGGGGCTTGCCAAGACTGAAGCATCAACCAAGGATCTTGCATGGACTGGACCTAAGCCCCCTACAAAGATGTAACTGATGAGCAACTCAGGCCTCGTGTGGGTTCTTTAGTAAGGGGAGCAGGGGCTCTCTCTGACATGGACTCTTTGCCAGTTTTTCAATTATTTCCCCCTTGCAGGGACTGCCTTGGCAGGAGAAGAGGACATGCTCTGCCCTGATAGGACTTTATGAGCTGGGGTGATAGGGAAGGGGAGCTCCACTTTTCTGAGGAATAGGGGAAGGAGATAGGGGGGCTGGGAGGTGAAGAGGTATGGGGCTATGAATGGGATATAAAGTGAATAAACAAACAAATTAAAAGAAAAAGTTCAAAGAAAAAGTTGTGAGCAGGATAGAGGAAAACTAACCTAAGGGTTAGTGGGGTTAGCAGGATTAGCAAGAATATACTATTATTCCTAAAACAATGCCCCCTCTTCCTAAATGGGAAACAATTTAATGGACAAAATGCAGAAGTTTAGGAAGAGCTACCTAGCAGTCATAGAGAGTATCAGTAAAAACTCATTCTTCACCCTTCTATCTTCGACCAAGGCCTCCTTTTTTAATGATCTTAACTGGAAGACAGAGGGCATTGGTGCAAAGCCTGATGTCCAGCCTCCTGGAGTTTCCAACAAAGCAAAGGGTGGAAATTACACCTGGAGGAAATAGTATAAAATACTCAGGAAAAAAAAAAGTAAAGACTTTTTTTCACACAAGATATGCAGAGTCCTGGTGAAGACAAAGAGTGAATTTTATTTCTCACAGATTCTATGATGTGCAGTAGTGAAAAAAATCTTATTGTGTTGTTGGCATAGTTAATAAGAAACGTATTTCTAACAGAAATAAGGCTCAATAGCTTTCTCTAATAAAAAAAACGTCATTTCTGTATTGTGTATAGTGAAAACAGGCAATGATACCTACAGTGTAGAAAAGGATCTAATTTTCTGCAGCATAAGTAATTGCTTGTATAATGTCTCGTCTTTATATTAAAAACCAGATTTAGTAACAACAATACTCTTTACTTTAAAAAATACAAACAAGTTAATGTTGTTGGGATTTTTAATAAAAACCAAACCACTAATACTTTTGGACCAAAAAAAAAAGAAAGAAAGAAAGAAAGAAACCATGTTAAAACCTTACTTTTGTAGGTTGTCAGTATTTCAACTTTACTAACATTCATTTTAATTTTTTAAAAATTTTTATTCATTACAATTTATTCACTTTGTATCCCCGCTGTAGCCCCTCCCTCATCCCCTCACAATCCTGCCCACCTTCCATCTTCTCCTTCCATGGCCCTCCCCTGTCCACTGATAGAGAAGGTCTTCTTCCCCTTCCTTCTGACCCTAGCCTATCAGATCTCATCAGGACTGGCTGCACTGTCTACCACTGTGGCATGGTGATCAAAGAGTCAGCCACTTAGTTCATGTCAGAGACAGCCCCTGTTCCCATTACTAGGGAACCCACTTGGACACTGAGCTGCCATAGACTACATCTGTGCAGGGGTTCTAGGTTATCACAATCCATGGTCCTTGGTTGGAGTATCAGTCTCAGAAAAGACCGATGGGCCCAGATTTTTTGGTTCTGTTGCTCTCCTTGTGGAGCTCCAGTCCCTTCCAGACTTTTCTATCTCCCCTTTCTTTCATAAGCTTCCCTCCACTCTGCCAAAAGTTTAGATGTGAATCTCAGCATCTGCTTTAATACCCTGCTGGGTTGAGTCTTTCACAGGCTCTCTGTGGGTAGGCTCCTGTCCTGTTCCTTGTTTTCACCTTCTTCTGCTGTCCATCCTTCCATTTGCCTTTCTGAATGAGGATTGATCATCGTACCCAGGGTCCTCCTACTTGCTTAGCTTCTTTAGGTAAACAGATTTTAGTATGTTTATCCTATGTTATATGTCTAATATCCACTTATAAGTGAGTATATAACATGTGTATCTTTCTGCTTCTGGGATACTTCACTCAGGATCTTTTCTAGTTCCACCATTTGCCTGCAAATTTCAGGATTTCTTTCTTCTTAATTGCTGAGTAATATTCCATTGTGTAAATGTACCACAATTTTTTTATTTTAATTTTTATTAATTACACTTTATTCACTTTGTATCCCCCCAATAAACCCCTCCTTCCTCCCCTCCTAATCTCACCTTCCCTCCCCCTTCTCCACACATGCCCCTCCCCAAGTCCACTGATAGGGGAGGTCTTCCTCTCCTTCCTTCTGAACCTAGTCTATCAGATCTCATCAGGAGTGGCTGTATTGTTATCTTCTGTGGCCTGGTAAGGCTGCTCCCCCGTCAGGGGGAGGTGATCAAAGAGCAGGCCAATCAGTTCATGTCAGAGGCAGTCCCTGTTCCCATTTAATATGAAACCCATTTGGACACTGAACTGCCATGGGCTACATCTGTGCAGGGGTTCTAGGTTATCTGCATGCATTGTACTTGGTTGGAGTATGAGTCTCTGGAAAGAACCCTGTATTCAAATTTTTTGGTTCTGTTGCTCTCCTTGTGGCGCTCCTGTCCTCTCTAGATCTTACTATTTCCCACTTCTTTCATAAGATTCCATGCACTCTGCCCAACAGTTGGTCATAAGTCTCAGCATCTGCTTTGATAGTCTGCAGGGCAGAGCCTTTCCGAGGCCCTCTGTGGCAGGTTCCTAACTTGTTTCCTGTTTTCTTCTTCTTCTGGTGTCCATCCTCTTTGCCTTTCTGGATGGGGATTGAGCACTTTAGCCAGATTAGTTTCTTTAGATGTACAGATTTTAGTAGGTTTATCCTATATTACATGTCTATATGAGTGAATATATACTATGTGTATCTTTCTGCTTCTGGGACAGCTAACTCAGGATGATCTTTTCCAGATCCCACCATTTACCTGCAAATTTCATGATTTCCTTGTTTTTCATTGCTGAGTAATATTCCATTGTGTAGATGTACCACAATTTCTGTATCCACTCTTCAGTTGAGGGGCATCTGGGTTGTTTCCAGCTTCTGGCTATTACAAATAAAGCTGCTACAAACACGGTTGAGCAAATGTCCTTATTGTGTACTTGAGCCTCTTTTGGATATATGCCTAGGAGTGATATAGCTGGATCTTGAGGAAGTGCTATTCCTAGTTGTCTGAGAAAGCACCAGATTGATTTCCAGAGTTGTACCAGAATTTTTGTATCCATTCCTCAGTTGAGGAATATCTAGGTTGTTTCCAGATTCTGGCTATTACGAATAAATCTGCTATGAACATGGTTGAGCAAATGTCCTTGTTGTGTACTTGAGCATATTTTGGATATTTTCCTAGGAGTGATACAGCTGGCTCTTGAGGTCAAGTCTCCCATCCAGAAAAAGCCCAGGGCCAGATGGTTTCAGTGCAGAATTCATTTTAATTTTTAAAATGTGTGTGTGTGTGTGTGTGTGTGCGCGCGCGCGCGCGCGTGCGCACGCATGTGCGCCTGGGTCTGTGCACAGGTGGGTTAAGGCAGCTAAGGGGATCAGAAGAGGGTGATAGATGTCCTGGAACTGGAGTTACAGGAGACAGTAAGCACCAAGCAGATGCTGGGAACTGAACTCTGGCTCTGAGGAGAGCAGTATGTACTGTTAACTTCAAAGCGATCGCCATCCCCTCCCCTGATGCCAACTAAATTTTGTTGATGAAGTTTTATTCATTTAAATTATTACACTTTTTACTCCCTGATCTAACTAATCAAGTCACAATAGGTCAAATGACTTCAGCAATGTTTTTCCATATTCATTTCATTTTTAAGCACAATTTAATAATCTTTAGTGAGAGATAACTTAGGGATTTTACCAAATAAAAAGTTAATATTATTTGTGTGAGTGAGACCTTAGTGGGAGAGGCCTATAACAAAATGACTATCAAATGTTGATTTTTAAAACTAATTTCATTTCATTTAATTAATTTCAATTAAAATTAATTTTGTTCAGTTTAGATAAGCATGCTCCAAATTGAAATGCAAAGTAGCTTTGATAGTTAGATATGATAGAAAACCCTCAAGAAATTCCTTTTTATTCCTTTAAGTTTATTTTTTCTTTTGCTTTATTAAGGCATCACACCAATTAATATTTTCCAAGTACTGGAATACACCAACTATTGAAAGAAGGATGGAATTTTACACAAGTTAGGAAATTATTCAATTTATGATCACATGTCATTTTCCCTTTAAGTCACATTTATTTTATGACAACTGTATGCAAATGAACATTTTCAATGGATTTTTGTGGGGTTTGAAATACCACTCTGTTTTTACAGTCCACCCAGATCAAGCATATATTTCCTAGACTCTAGTTGCCTCGTGACCTGTGTGATTCTGGGAGCCCTCACTTAACTGAGCCTTGTGGACTGACATTTAAAGAAACACCAACTGGTCATAAAGCTATAATTAGAAAGTAAAAAAGTCAGTCTCTTGAGAAGCTGTGGTAAGGTAATTGGGGTAATTAAGCTTCTTAAAGTCCTCTTTAGAGCTCACATTTATTTACCTTTAATTTTTATATGATTACACAGTGTTTCTCAAGCTATTAAAATATCAATATCTAGATTCATCCCTTTAAAGAGAAAAACATCTTCCCAGGAATCCATTGTCAGGCTATTTTTTTAAAATATCATTTAAATATCTACAACTATGAATCTGTGTGTAAATTCTGGGTGCTTGTTAGCCTTATATGTCCCTTAAAAAAAAAAAAAACTAAGAGAGCTCCATCAAAATTTATAGAGAAGCTTCATGTTAATGACACCATTTTAATGTGATACGTGATGATACCTTGCTGAAACAAAGCCAGCTTAAGTCTCATGTCTGGTTTTAGAACTAATCTGTTTGGGGACTTTGGTTTCAATAACACAACTGTAGAAAATGTCGCTTCCCCTAAGTGTGAGGTACAAATGATAATTTCCCGTCTTTGTTTGCTAATTAGGTATGATCAGATCTTTGTTTGCTAATTAAGTACGGTCAGACTCTATGCTGACGTAAATCTAGGGAGTAATCCTTGAGAGCCAATGATATGTTGTTTGCTCCAAGTCAAGAGCTGAGACTCTGCAAGGTAGATGCCTCACTAGATGCTTCACCTTATAAAGTGCCTTGACACCCTCTGTACAAGCACTGTGTTCCCAAAAGAGTCTCACAATGGACAGTTTGGGGATTGCCTCAGTATGGTATAAGCCTTTGTAAACCCTGACCCTCATATTTGCCTTGGTCAGATCTACTCTCCAACATCCTCCAGCCTCATTCCTCTAGAACCCAGCTATGACTCGTTAATGAGAGGACAGTCAAACAGGCAGTTCTGGCTCTTTGGAAAGATAGGGAGCCTGGGTAAAAAGGGAGCAGCCAGCTGTGTGTGGAATAATAGAAGATGAGGGGAGCTCCAGAGCTTTGTCCCATGATGAAAATGGGGTAAGCAGAACTCTGGAAGCTTTAAGAAAGGTGTAATGGATGTCAATCATTAATCCGAGTGGAAGAAAGAAAGATGCACAGGAAGAACATCTGGCAACATCTGGCAACAGAACTTAAAGGACAGAATCCCTGAGTAATCAAACATCAGGAAAAAGAAGCAACAGATAAAAGTGGTGAGTATGAAGGAAGGAGGCAAATGACAGTCAGCCAGGACAGACAGTATAAGGGATAAAAAGTATTATGGGTGGAACAGTGATGATAGAAAGAATGGCTTTTTTACATTCCTGAAGTCGATGAGACTCAGGCCTAACAAAGAGGAGCCCAGCTCTTCTTGTGGGGCCTGGTTTGATGCATTTCTTGAATTGGCAGGAAGCTAGAATGAATGAGCACAATGTCTGTTTTACTAACTCCCACATGGAGCCTTTTAATAAGCTCCACATGACTTAAGGCATTCTCAGGGATCCTCTGTCTTTATAACTAAGAGAAAAGATCTAATTAAAACAGCCTTTCTGTAATTGCCCAGAACTGTACTCATTAGCCAGCATATTCACTAACTGTGACATATTAAAATGATCTATTTACTTATCAACTCCCTTTGTTTTTACCTCTGGGCCTGAGGCTCTCTCTGTTTCCTGAATCCTCAAGGTTGTCATTTAAGAGTTTATCCATAAATTCTTGTCAAATGAATGAGTCAAACAGCCACTCCAGGAAACACTACAAAGCAGGCATGAGGGACATGCCTAAAAACACAGCACAGGAGAAGCAGAAGCAGAAGATTCATGGGTCTTGCTGGCCAACCAGGGTAGCCAATCAGGAAGCTCCAGGTTTTGTGAGAGATCCTGTCTCAAAAAATAAAGGTGGAGAGTCATGGAGGAAGACACTCAACATTGAACTCTGGCTTCCACACTCACAACACACATGCGTGCCCACTAGCACATGCCCAGATACACGGACATGCCAACATAAACAAGGACAAAAAATGAATTTTAAAATTAGAAAATACATAATAATCATAAATCTATGTATAATGACTCCTACCAAATGGGGATTCCTAGCATAGCAAATACATTAGTCCTACAAATATGTATTTTTAAAAAGAGACATTGCTGCTGCCTTAGGTAGTTTCAGAGAGACAAAACAGTCCCAGGAAACAATCATTTTCATGAAGGCTTTTAGAAGGTCACCCCTATTTATATCACAAGAAGATAAGCCTCACTGGGCATAGGACCCAATAGGTGGGTTCTGGAGAGGAAAAACCATCTTCTTCAGAATTAATTATGCCTTAGAGCTTTAGGCCGAGCAAGAAACTCCTGAAAAAAACAAACAAACATTTTTTTTTGAAAAGTTAGGACATCCTGAAATTCAGCTTCAAGCTTTCAGCAAGGATTTAACCCAACTCAACACTGAAAGATGACCCCTGACACTTCCATAGACCAAAGAAGGGGATTAGTAGATAGACCACCACATCTCCCAATGTGGGGCACCAGTGTAACCTTTTGCACTATCTTAAACCAGAACACCACTGTGGCAGTACACAAGACCCTGGAGCTTCACTACTCCAGCATCTAAAACCATGGAGTAGCAGGGACAGGAGATGAGGTAGTACATTGTGCCTGCTCCCTGCCTCTGCTGTTCATGGTTAGAAAACAAAGTGGCAGAATGAATGCCCTGTCTGAGTTCCTTTTCTCTTGCTGTAATGAAATGTTCTCTGAAAGGTGCCTTGAAGGGAGCAGAGATTTACTTTAGCTTACAGTTGAAGGTGTGGGTCATCATGACACAGACATCAAGGCAGAAGGAGCCTGAAGTAGCTTGTGGGAGCGGCATCCACAGTGAAGAAGCAGAGAGCAAGGGACGGGTGCATGCTGTTACTGCTCAGTTTCCTGTCTCCATTTACAGAGTGTAGGATCCAAGCCAGGGAATGGCACCTCCCATGACGGGCAATCTTCCCACCTCAATTAAAGCAATTGAGATAATCTACAGACTCACCAAGAACCTCATCTCCCGGAAGATCTTAGCTTCTGTGGAGTTGACAGCTCACCAACCTATTATACCTTTGGGGTTATTAGAGGGCTGGTGAGTGAACTGGGTGAAGAATGTTCCAGTAACGTGGGACTAAACTTCCTGATAAATGTCACATGAGGTCTTCAACAATTCCATTCAAATTTAAGAGCCATGCTTATAAGTTATCCCAATTTTAGAAATCTACTGTTTAGACATTTTTTTCCCATAATTTCTGCTTTTTTACTGATATATTTTGTCTCATCTTTCCCCTACAGTCTCTTTTGCTTTACTCTTTTATTTTGGGACTTACTTATAAAAGGGAATGTAAGCTTTTTTTTTTTTTTTTTTTCTCTGATATGCTATCCAGCTTGTTACTCCCACATGTCCTGGGCCCGAGCCAGCCAGCAGCTTTGGTGGCCATTTCCCAATGTATCCTCCTACTCTTGTTTCACCCATCTGCTCTGTATGCCTTTTCTGATAATATCCAATCACCACCCCAAACAGACGCTCTGAGCCATGGTCTGTCTTTCAGTCACACTTACCTGCGCCCTGGCCTCACCGAGCGACCATAAAAGACAGGTTGGAAATCCTTAAATTCAAAATCACCATCTCCAATGATAGCTCAATCTTTGTTTTTATATGGAGTTCTTTCCATCTATCCTATGGTTTTACCTTAGAGTCTGTCAAAAAAAACAAATAGACCTCAAATATGAACAGCAAGAATTAGCCCTCCATATTGATTTTCTTGGGTTGGATATATTTTCCATGATATATTATCATAACATAGATTACCATATTTTTACTAAATAAAGAGTACTCAGAGGGGTAATATAGTGGCTCAGTGATTAAAGGTACCACTAAGCTGGGTCATGGGAGTTCACTTCCCAGACCCCATATGGTGAAAGAAGAAATTTGACTCCCACAAGCTGTCCTCTGACCTCTACATGTGAACCCTAATGTATTTAACACCTTCATACCCTGTCCCTCCACACAGGTGAAAAATAAATTATTAAAAATTTAAAGCACTCATTAATTCACAACAGTGATTAGTTTTACAACTGATACAGACTTAACATATATCCCAAATACAGAATTTATCCACTGTCTACACTGGCACTGTATTCAGCTGGCTGATAATTTGTTCAAATTGAGAAAAAGATTAAAAAGCCTGAAATGCAGTTTTTAATTTTCTGCCTCGTATGTATCTCTTATGTACAAGCGTAAGCTCCATTTTGGTCAGACTTTACTTACAATTCAAAGCAAAAACAAATGGAAAATATGGTTATTGAGAATTCCAGGATAGTACTGGTTGAAGCTTCTGCTAAGCATGGGCCTCTTCTGAAGGAGAGGCCTCATGATAGTGCGCTGTTTGCATTCCCTTGAGGATGACCCTGACTGCATATTTTAGTGGTACTTTTTCTGTCTATCCATTTATCTTGCAAGCAATACACAACAGCAAAGCAAAATCACACAAAAAAATGTTTTCTTTGTTGTTGTTGTATCTACTTTATTTTCCATTTACTTTACAGACTGATCCCAGCCCCCTCCCTCTTCTCCCAGTACCACTCTCACTCCCACACCCCTCCCAACCCCCTTTCCTTCTTTGCAGAGAAGGGGAGGCCCCCAAGGGGTACCTTAGTCACAGCAGGACTAAGCACATCCCCTGCTACTGAGGCCGGACAAAGCAGTCCAGCTAGGGGGAAGGGATTCAAAGGCAGGCAACAGAGACAGTCCCTACTCCAGTTGTCAGAAAAGCTGCATATCGGCTACATATGTGCAGAAGGTCTCGGTCCAGTCCATGCATGCTCTTTGGTTGGTGGTTCATTCTCTGTGAGCCCCCTTTTATGTACAGTTTACTCTGTAGGTCTTCCTGTGGTATCCTTGACCCCTCCACTCCCTCAATCCTTCCTCCCACTTTTCTACAAAACTCCCCTCGTTGGACCAACTGTTTAACTGTGGGTCTCTGCATCTGTTTCTATCAGCTGCTGGGTGAAGCCTCTCAGAAGACAGTTATGCTAGGCTCCTGTCTACAAGCAGAGCAAGTATCATTAATATTGTCTCTCTTCCATGGGGTGGGTCTCAATTTGGGCCACTCATTGTTTTGCTATTCTCTCAATCTCTGCTTCATCTTTGTCCCTACCCTTCTTGTAAGCAAGACAAATTTTGGCTTTATGGCTGGGTTGGTGTCTGCCTCCTTTCCTGGAAATCCCACCTGGCTACACAAGATGACGAGCTCAGGCTCCATATCCCCCACTGCTAGTCTCAGCTAGAGTCAGCATAGCACAAGGACACTTGCTCAACTATGCTCATAGCAGCTTAATAGTCAAAAACTGGAAACAACCTAAATTCAATTAAAGAATGAATAAAGAAAATGTAATATAGCTATACAATGGAATACTATTCAGCTATTAAAAACAAAGACATGCAATTTGCAGGCAAATGGATGGAACCAGAAAAGATCAACCTGGGTGAGGTAACCCAGACCCGGAAAGACACGCGTGGTATGTATTGTCTTATAAGCGGATATTAACCGTGAAGAACAGGATAACCATACTGCAGTTCATGGACCCAAAAAGTCCAGAGAGCTGGACATCCAGGGAGGATGCTTAAATCTCACACAAAAGAGGAAATGAAATAAACATCTCAAGTAGATGGAGGAAAGGAACTGGGTGGGACAGGGGATGGGGAGGGTAAAGAGGATGGAGGATCAGGTGTGAGGAGGAGGCAGAGAGGCAGAGGACCTTAAGAGAGAGAACAGAAATCTGTTGGGGGGGAACACCCCTGGGACAGGGGAGGCTCCTGGGAGTCTATGGGGGTGACCCTAAAGGTTGTTATCTTGAAGAATTTATTTAGTCAAACACTGAAGAACCTGTAGTCCTGTAAAAGCCTTCTCCATGTCAACACTTCCTGGGTGCCAGCCCGCTCCATCCTCATTCCTCAGCAGTTACTCCAGTAACAAAGAAGAAAGGCACCCAGTTTCCCTGCTGTGGGAGAAGGAGGTAGCCCCCAGCCTTCTAGAACATCACAACTCACTTGCTTACTGCATGTTTGTCTACAGAAGTGGCATGCAGCCAAGAGCACACACATATTAGGCTACATATCTAGCGTGTCTAGAGGCCTTGTTTCTCTGCCGTTTGGATGACAGTTTTCTCCTGCTTTTTGTTACTACTTAGCAGCTACAATACAGTTTAAAACTTGGCAGCTCGCATTTCGGTACCTGTTGCTGAATCTACCTGGCAGCCACCACTCAGATCCAGCTAGAGAATGCATAAAGCTTCAAGAATTTAAGGCCTCCAATAATAATAATAATAATAATAATAATAATAATAATAATAATAATAACAACAACAACAACAATAAGTACACAGGCATTCGCTACATGGTAATGGTTATGACCTCCATCAGCATAGATTAATGTTTCCTATTTTTAAAATTTCAATATTGCCATACAGATCCATATAACATCTACGGCAATAACGTGAAAATTACATTCAACCCCTTTTAATGAGCAAAATTCATGAACTGAATAAATAAATGATTTATATCTACCTTAGATACACAAATAACTGAAGTCTGGTAACATTTCCAGTGTTGGACAAAATAGGAAGCAATGAAACTGTTGGAGAGGCATTGTGGAAAATATGAGCATACAAGAATAAACATTGTTAGTACGTTATCATGTGAACCTGAACACGGGAAAACACTGTATAAAGTTTAAAAGCCAATTTTAACCTCTAGATTTTTCCTCTACGCATGTTCACACAAGGTATGTGCATTAATGCTTTAGCAAAGCTTAAAAATAGTAATGAATGTCTAGGCAGTATTTCTCCTTTCATGTGGAGAATTTGCTGCACCCTCATACAGTGAAACAGTACAGGAAGTGTTAAACTGTTCTGCATATTTATGCAGAGATTTCAAAAATCTGATAGATTTTACCACTTTATTTTACAGGCCTTTTTTTTCCCCTCAAAATGTGCCTATCTGACATGTGTTCTTACCTATCCTTTGTACATTACAAAGTTATAAAATTGCCTGGTGGGTGCATGAATGTCCATGCCACAGGCATATGTGAAGGTCAAAAGACAACTTTGGGGAGTCAGTTCATTCCAGGGATTAGGCTCAGGTCGCCAGGTTTGCATAGCAAATGACTTTATCCCCTGAGAAAACCTGCCAGTCCTTCCTATAAAGTCGTTTTAAACCTATTTGGTAGGTATCAAAGCTGTGTTACCATAAAAATGAAACATACAAATAGTATTCTCAGAATGCTAGAGGAAGATCTTGGTATTATCTTCAAGTAATAAAAATATTTATCATTAGCCTTTGAGATGCAATGTTTATTGAAATATCTAAAATAATCTCGAACGTAAAAACATTTTATATACTTTCCAAACTCCAAGTAAGAAAGACTAGACTGCTAAAAATAATCTAAATGGAAAAGGAAGAGAAACTTGGCACAGAGTTATAAATAAAAAAGAAGAAAATAAGATTAAAATGGAATTATACCGGTAATTGCGTTTTGTATACAGGGGCCAAATGTTTCTATAAAAGACAAATGCTGGGAGCTGGAGAGATGGCTCTGTGGTTGAGAGCACTTGTCACTCTTCCAAAGGACCTGAGTTCACTTTCCAACCCTCTTGCCTGGAGGGTCACAACTGCCTGTAATGCCAACAACTCCAGGTCCAGGGGACCTTTTTCTCACCTCATGGGCACCTGCATGTTTCCAGCATACATTCACATTGATCCAGAAACACAAATAAGAAATACATCAAGAATTATTTTAAAAGACAACTATTTTCAGATTTGATTTTAAAATTCTAATTGCGTACCTTTTATAACTGACATATAATCACTAAAGATAAGGATAGGTACAAAATGCAAAATGAAGACTGACATACATCAAATTCTAGGAGTTACATAGCCGGCTATACTTTATATTTAGCATGGATAATGTATAATAT
The DNA here is from genome assembly GCF_907164565.1 of Psammomys obesus. Taxonomy (NCBI): domain Eukaryota; kingdom Metazoa; phylum Chordata; class Mammalia; order Rodentia; family Muridae; genus Psammomys; species Psammomys obesus. Next base: position 3,414,543 of record NW_026585580.1, on the reverse strand, counting down.
ATACTTATACACTATTATTTAATGTCAACAAGGAACTATAGGAATGATAGCGTTCTAATAAAATTATGGTTCCTACTCACGCGCCATTCTGGTTTCCATAGCTATGTGCCAGGATGTTCACGCAACAATAAGATTACTGACAAGTTTCTCAGAATGTGTGCCCATCATCATGTAATCTGTTTCACCAGTGTGCAGGTGCCCATGCAGGTTAAAAGGTGTGGGGCATCGTAGAACCGTAGCAGAGGTGGTTGCAGACTCACTGGGAAGAGAACCAAATCCTGGTTCTCTGCAAGAGCAGGAAGCGCTCTGAACCGCTGAGTCATCGCTCCAACATTCTCAATATTAGTGTATTAATTCTTAGATACTGTGATGTGCACACACCTGCTACACACATACATGGGTGTGTCTGTATTCTGTATGTCCACTACATTCTGCTTCATCTGTGTGTTAGGTTGATTTACTAGCAACATTTTTGCTTTAGTGTTTTTGTCCACTCTTCATCTGAATGCCTCTGATGTTAGCCTGGGCCTCGGGTAGTGGCTTATTGAACAGTTCCATTTTCAGCGCCTCTGTTACGCCTCTGTAGGTGGCAGAGCTGGAGAAGTGCAACTGCCCAAGCCTTTTGGAGCCCAGAAGACCATGACTGAGTTTCAGATGTCTTTAATTAAGCTTCTATATTGTTTGGTTTGGTTTTTGTCTTCTTTTCTTTTCTTTTTTTATTGTAGCTGTGTCCTGATTATTCCCTCTTAGGCTACAACACCATATAACTAAATTTTAAAATTATTTTATAAAAGCTCACTTATGAGGCTTTGGACTTTTAAAGAGATCTTGGATATTTGAAGTGTTGAAAATCTCAAAGACTGGTACTATAAAAGTTGTACTATATTTTATATTACAATATTAATGTGAGGTCTTGGGGACAACCAAGAAAGGAAAGGTTATGGCTTAAAGTGATATGTTTGTGTGTAAAGGCTGACAGACAGTGAAATGGCTGGGAAGAGCTAGAGATGGAGATGGAGAGGGAAGGGGAGAAGAAGAGGAGAATAGAATAGAAAGGGTTCTTTACACACAGGGGTTCATTTTGTGGGGTACTCTGATTAATAGTTTTTTAGTGTCTAATGCTTCTTGAATTAGCACAAATTGTAAGTGAACATCAGGAGATGGCTGAGCATGGTAGCATACATGTTATTTTGTTTTTTAAAAAAGGATTTTATTTCTATTTTAAGGTGTGTGTGTGTGTGTGTGTGTGTGTGTGTGTGTGTGTGTGTGTGTGAATTTGTGCACTAGAATGTACTGCCTCTGGAGGTTAGAATTGGATATCTGAGCCTGTGGAACTGTAGCCAGGCTATTGTGAATTGACATGTGGATGCTGGAAGCTAAACTCAAGAACAGTTGGTGCTCTTAACCACTGAGCCACTGCTCAAGCAAGAGGTGCACACTCTAACCCCAGAATTTGGGTGGGTCATGAGTTCAAAGCCATCCTAGGATGATTATCATATAAGGACCTCAAAAACACAAAACAAAAACTGAAACAAAATGCTAGGAAAAAGAAAAATTGGGGTGTGGGCAAAAGAGAGAAAGGGGAGAAGGGAAGGGGGAAAGGTGATAAGTCAGGAAGACAGAAAACTTATTCACAGTAAAAGTCATTCAGGATCTTGGTTTCTTCACTTATTTACCGGATGTTATAATTCTCAGAGTCCTCCTGCAATATTTTCAAATATTTGCCACAGTAGCTGATATTAGTCAATGCTGTGATTTAAATATAAAGTGTCCCATGAAAGGCCACGTATTTGAACAGTTTGTGGTGCTTGGAGAAGTTATAGAACGATTTGGACATGGGCACCATGGGTCGCTGGGGGTTATAGAATGGCCCTGCTTAAAGTCCCAATGCTTGGTTTCCTGATCCTCTAAGATTCGGAAGCCATGACCACAAATGTCTGCTGCTATAGCCAGAGCCGCTCCATCATGCCCCCCAAAATGGAATGGTGCCAAAGGCTTATTTGCTCCTGCCTCCATGACTTCTCAGAGAGCTGACTCTGTAGGTCACTTAGTGCAACTCAAGAGCTGGCTGTCACCAGATACTGGTTTCCAAATATTACCCCCCTCTTCGGGAGGCCACTCGCTCAAATACTGGTTTCTACTATTACATAATCACGAGGCCGTCCCTGACCTTATAAATCTGTAGAGAACTGATGAGAGCCTCACCTGGACCACCAGGCAGGTGCACATAAAGTATTTCTGCCTGACCTGTGACAATGAGTTCAGCATGGCACTGTTCTTTTTGTAAGTTGTTTCTAGTAAGTCCTATTTATATCTTCACACCTGACATAACTGGTATGTGCCTGAGAGAGATTCATTTCCATAAAGCAGAATGATAAGATAATACATTTTTCATCAGCTATGAATAACTTAAGTATTTCTTCCATAGAATATTATTCTATGACTTCATAGCTTTCATAAGATCAAGTTCCTTCTGATGTTTAACTTTCCTCCTGCAAGAAATAATGTATGCTCATTACCAGAGCATATATCTATATAAATCCAGCAATAGTCAACCTCCCTGACAACTTATTAATATTGAAGACTAAATTCCAAACACATTTCATGAAATACTTAAATAGATAGCACGGTTTTCGACATTTCTGCATTTCAGTTTTCAATGTAATTAATTTATATGTTTGCCTTCTGGGATTCCATTGCATTGCAGTTGATCTGTTAGCCACATTGAGAAGCCACTGAAAAACCAAACACATTGAACTATCAAAACACTTCACAAGAGACTAATGGAATTATGATTTCTGTGTCTCACACTTCACATTATTTTATTCAACAATTAGTTCAACAATTAATTCTTCCAACCTTGCTTTAATTAATTAGTGAACATTAAGCCATTTAAACTTTAGAAGGAATTTAAGATTCATCCTTTTTATCAACGTAGTCAAGATAGGAAAATTCTGAATGTGAAATCATAATACAAATTTAAATATCTATTTATATCTTTAACAAAGTTCAATGAAACAATCATTCGTACGATACCAAGCATGTTTCAGAAGTCTTCTGGACATTGAAAGAGCAGGCTGAGACTTATGGCCAACTGTCAGGCAGAGTGAATGGAATTTTATGTAAGAAGTGGGAAATAGTAAGAGCTGGAGAGGACAGGAACCCCACAAGGAGAGCAACAAAATCAGAAAACTTGAACACAGGGAACTTCCCAGAGACTCATACACCAACCAAGGACTATTCGTGGAGATAACCTAGAACCCCTGCACAGAAGTAGCCCATGGCAGTTCAGTGTCCAAGTGGGTTACATAGTAATGGGAAGAGGGACTGCCTCTGACATAAATGATTGGCCTGCTCTTTGATCACCTCCCCCTGAGGGGGAGCAGCCTTACCAGGCCACAGAAGATGACAATGCAGCCACTTTTGATGAGAACTGATAGACTAAGATCAGAAAGGAGAGGAGAACCTCCCCTATCAGTGGACTTGGGGAGGGGCATGCGTGAAGAAGGGGGAGGGAGGGTGGGATCGGGAGGGGAGGGGAGAGGGGCTTATGGGGGAATACAAAGTGAATAAAGTGTAATGAATAAAAAAATAAAAAGAAAGAGCAGAGGCACTGTACACTGTTAAGGTCCTTATGATGACCAACAAGTGTGCAAAGGTGAAATGTTAAATGGTGATCAGCGCCAAAATAGATGTAAAAACAACCATCACAGTTTAGAATGCAAACATTTTAATTCTGGTGACTTATCTGGCTCAAAGCAGTACTTTTTTGATGTCGGAAACTGTAAGCTAAAGAAGCTGAGCTTGCAAAAAAAAAAAGTCATTTATTGGGAACAACTGCAAGACTGGCATTATCTTGAAGAAGGGGAAAGTTTTCACTAGGTAGAAGGAATAGAGCATTTTGGACACAGGGAGGAATGTGGACGAGCGGAAAGAGGAAGAGAATGCTGATCTAGGACAAAGGTCAGCAGAGCCCACACTGACTGACTCTTTTATAATGGCTCCCCACTTTAAAGCATGTAAAATCTTTTGTTTGTGTGATTGCAAGGTATTATTTCTTTGTTTTAAACACTCTTGCTAAGTAGCCAAGGCTATTTCAGGCTTGCTATATAATTTAGACTGACCTGAAACTTATGATTTCCCTCCTCAGCCTCCCAAGTGCTGGTATGCCCCACCATGCCTGGTGTACAAAAACGTTTGTAAAACTGAAAATTCCAAGATTCTGCTCTTAGAGGTGTTATAGTTTAGCGGGTGACGTGTGGGAACAGGATTGCAGAATATGTAGGTCAACACGCCTTGCAGAAACTTAGGAAATGTAATGGCTTCAAGATATCTACTAGCTAGCACAAGCTTAGGATCGAAACAGAAAATGAGCTAAGTCCCTATTGTAACACGATATAGGCTCCAAACTCCATTCCAGTTTAGGCCTCCATCTCACATTCCCAATTCGTAACAGGTGGGCACTCAACCAGAAAGACAAATGGGAAACTTTTTGGAGTAGCTCTCAGTATTTATGACTTCTGTTTGTCTCCACGAACTATCATTGGCTTGTTAAATGTATCAAAATCTTCCAGGCACCAAAGACCCTGCATTCCAAAATCAACCAGTTAAGTCTGACCATCACACGTAAAAGCAAAAGGGGCCACAGGGTTACAGAGACTGGTCACAGAAATAGAGGTTTTTCATGAAGTTCATTCTTATCAGAAGCCTTAAAAAGAGAAAGCAGAATATCCTCCATGCTGTCCTCAAAAAACAAATTTCAAGATGTTAAAGAAAAAAAAAAACTATTATCTATTATAACACATCTATATAAAGAAACCATGGTGCCATGAAACGCAGACTCAGCCACATAAAACAATCTCACTGATGATCGTCCTACCTGAGAGCCTGTTTAATAGAAACAATTGGGACAGGATAGGAGATTATAGTATAAATAAGTTACGTGGACGTTATGAATACTTTCAGATTAATTCCCTTCTATTTTAGATCACCTGAATTGTTACTTTTTTCTTAAAAAGTTTAAATAATTAATGTCTCTAATACTTAAGATCAGTGATGAAATGCCTGGCAAAAACAACCTAAGAGAAGAATTTATTCTAGCTCCCGGTTTAAGGCATCTCAGTCCACCAGATTTTAGTCTACCAAGGTGGTAAGAGCAAGAAAAGGAAAATGGCCTGGACAAAGGAAGTTCCTAAGGCAAGATACAGTGTCCAAGAACAGGTCCCAGTGATCTATTTCCTCCAGCTTATCCCAACCTCCTGACTTACATTTCACCATCTGCCTATCAAGCCATTGTGCTGTGAATCCACGGATTTAATTCATGGATTAGGAGTTAATTCATGGATTAGGCCAGAATATTCAGAAGTTCCACTGCAGACACACCCAGAGTTGTGCTTTTTTTTTTTTTTTTTCTTTTTTGGGACAGGGTTTCTCTGTGTAGCCTTGGAAGTCCTGACTCACTCTGTAGACCAGGCTGGCCTTACACTCACGGAATTCCACCTGTGTCTGCCTCCTGAGTGCTGGGAGTAAAGTCTCGCGCCACCACACCTGCCTAGAGTGGTGCTTGTTTCATCTCCTAGACATTCCTTAATCCAAGCACATTAACAATGACGTTGTGAGACAAGGGACCTCCAAAAGTGCCATTGCATTTCTTTTCTGTTGGTCCTCTACTGCTCAGCATGCAGCCTATTCTTAAAAGTACTTTGTTTCCTTTGGAGGACATTAAATTTTCTTTTGCAAGTGGTTAAGGATTAGACATTGCTTCTAGTTTAAGAATGGGGCATGTATCCACTTCTCCTTTAAACTCTAGGACCTCAATTGGTGCAGGCTTGCGCAGGCTCTGTGAAGGCTGCCGCAGTCTCTGAGAGTTTATGTGTGTCAACCATGTTGATTTAGAGATGTTTGCTTTTGTAATGTCCTCCATCCCCTCTGGTTTCCTTTGTCCTCTTCCGTGAGGTTCTCTGAGCCCTACATGAGGGATTGATGGAGACATCCCATTTAGGCTGAGTGTTCCAAGATCTCCCACTCTCTTCATAATCTCTGGCTGTGTGTTTCTGTTCTCTTCTGCTGCAGGAGGAAGCTTTTGTGATGATGACTTGAGCAAGGCAGTGATCAGTGAGTATAGCAGAATGTCATTAGGAGTCATTTTATTGATACTTAAAAAAAAAACAAAACAGAAGTACATGCTGGTTTTACCTTAGATCTCTGAGCTATCTAGTCTCTGACTCTTGATGACACAAGCAATGTTGGGTATTATTTCCATCTTGTGGAATAGGCCCTAAGTCAAATTAAATATTGGCTAGTTATTCCCACAAACGTTGTGCCGCGTTGCACTAGTGTATCTGGCAGGCAGGACACCACTGTAGATCAAAGGCTTTGTATCTGGCTTGGTGTTTACATTTCTCCTTTGGTTGCACGCAGAAGCTTGTGCCAAAGATATTAGAACATAGGGGTAGAAGGTCTATATTTTCCCCTCGGCTCCTCCACGTTCAGTGAGTTGTATAGGTATTGTCTTCAACATCGGGACCTTGCCATCAGTTTGTGGAGAGCAATATGTCACCATGGCAACAGCCTGGGATGCTTGGGGAAATTCTCATGTTATCCCTTTGGCTAACAACTCAATTAGATGTAATCCAGTCCTGGTACTGCAAGCTTCGTTTGGTGATAAAGAGATGGCCAGTGGGGTCTCTGTATCTGCTAATACTTCACAATTTCATTTAAATCGCTTTTATATATGTATATATTTTAGGAAGCTTCTACTGTTTCAGGTTTCTATAGTACCCCTCAAATGCACCTTAATTTTAGCTGCCTCTCCTCTTATTCCCTCCCTCCTCTGTCTCCCTCTTCTCTTTTTCTTGACACTTGATTCTCTTGTTCCAGGTCCATAACTATTCTATTTTCCTTGCCTAAGGAGATGTATCTGACCCCTACTAATCCCTCACCCTATATCTAACCTATGTAGATCTCAGATTGTAGCTTGACTATTATTGACTTAACAGCTAATATCCACATACGAGCAAATACATACCCATTGTTAAAAAAAATGAAAATACCAACTGTTCAATTTTATCAATGAATGCTCAAAAGCCAGATGCTGGGGTGAAAACCTACCAGCTCAGAGAGGCAGAGAAAACACCTAATCATCTTACTCAGCTCATGCCCCCCCCCAAAAAAAAATTAAAAAATAAAAAGCCAAAAGCCCAAAGCTAAAAGCTAGCTAGCTCACCCAACAGCCCAGGAGGAAAAAGCCAACAACTAAAAGCCTAAGAGAGCTAGAGAGCTAGAGAGCTAGAGAGCTAGAGAGCTAGAGAGAGAGAGAGAGAGAGAGAGAGAGAGAGAGAGAGAGAGAGAGCTAAAGAGCCAAAGCTCAAATAGTTCCTTCTTCTCCATGCTGTCTTAAATACCCAAAGTCCCGCCTTTCTGTTAATAGCTGTCAGCTGGTTACTTGCTCCGCCTCCTCACCTAGAGTTAACCTTATTAAATTCTGTATACAGAAAGCTAGGATTAAAGCTGTGTGTTAAGGCTGAACCACACCATCATCACCTGTTTACAATAAACAGAAAATTCTTGGATTAAAGCTGTGTGTTAGGGCTGAATCACACCAAACAAAAGACAGGTTTTTACAGTTCACAATTTCAGGTTTCACAATGTTATCTAATGTCCTGCAACACATACCATATTTATCTTTCTGAGTCTGGGTTACCTCACTCAGGATATTTTCTGGTTCCATCCACTTGCCTGTGAATTTCACCTCTTTTAATGGCTGAGTCATACTCCATTGTGTAAATGTACCACATTTTCATTATCTGTTCTTCTGTTGAGAGACATGTAAGTTAAATTGCTCCCAAATTCTGGGTATTATGAATATATCATCAATGAACATAATCAATCAACTGTCCTTGTGGTAGGATGGTGTGTCCTTTGGGTATATACCCAAGAGTGGCATAGCTGGATTTTGAGGTAGACTGATTCCCATCTCCATATCCATTTTCATAGTAGCTGTATAAATTTACACTCCCACCAGCAGTGGAGGACTGTTCCCCTTATTCTACATCCTCATACCCATGAACTGTCACTTCCTTTATTGATCTTAACCATTCTGACAGATATAAGATGGAATCTCAAAACAGTATTGCTTTGCATATTCCTCATGGCTAAGGGTGTCTGTCGCTAATTTTTAAAGAATTTGTCAACTTTTGAATTTCCTCTTTTGAGAATTCTCTCTTCAGATCTGTACACTCTTTTGTAAAATTGGGTTATTTGTTGTTTTGATATCTAGTTTTTTTTTTTAATTACTCATATGTTTTGCATATTAGCTGTTTATTGGATGTGTAGTAGTAAAAATCTCCCAATCTGTAGGCTGGTGCTTTGCCCAAGTGATGGTACCTTTGCCATGCAATTCTTCAGCTTCGTGAGGTCACATTTATTAATTGTTGATCTTAGTTCTCATAATAATGGAGTTCTGTTCAGAAAGGTTTTTTTGTTTTGTTTTGTTTTTCCTTTTCCAATGAGTTCAAGGCTGTTACCCACTTTCTTTTCTATCAGGTTCAATGTACCTGTTTCTATGTTGAGGTCTTTGATCCATTTGGAGTTGAGTTTTGTGCAGGGTGATAAGTATGGATTGACCTATTTGGATTCTTCTACATTCAGCCAATCTATTTGACTAGCATGATTTGATGAGGATGTTGTCTTTTCTACAGTGTATTTCTGGCTTCTTTATTAAAATCAGGTGTGTTAGGTGTGTGTGTTTTTCTGAGTTAATTTTGTATCCAGTTCCTTTGCTGAAAGTGTATATCTGATTTAAGAGTTTCCTGCTGGAATTTTTAGGGTCACTTATGTGTACTATCATACCATCTTCAAATAAAGATACTTTGATTCCTATCTTTCTAATTTGTATCTCCTTCAATTATCTTACTCTTTTAGCTAAGACTTCAAGTATTATTTTGAACAGGTGTGGAGAGAATGGGCAGCCTTGTCTTGTTCCTAATTTTAGTGGACTTGCTTTGAGTTTCTCCCCACTTAAGTTGACATTGGCTTTGGCCTTGCTGTAAACTGCCTTCATTAAGGCAAGTTATGTTCCTTGTATCCCTAATCTCTCCAGGACTTTTATCTTGAAAAGGTGTTGGATTTTGCCAAAGGCCTTTTCTGTGTCTAATGAGACCACGTGGATTTTTTCTTGAAGTTTGTTTATATGGTGGATTACATACATCGATTTGCATATGTTGAGGGAGCCATGCATCACTGGGAGAAAGCCTGTTTGATCATGGATGATATTTTAATGTGCCCGTAAATTTGATTTGCAAGTATTTAGCTCAGAAATTTTGTATCTATGATTATGAGAGAACTTGGTCTGTAATTCTCTTTCTTTGTTGGGTCTTTATGTTGTGTGGGTATCAGAGTAACTGGCTTCCTAAAATGAATTAGACCATGTTTCTTTTGTTTCTCTTTTGTGGAATAATTTTAAAAGTATTGGCATTAAATTGACATTAGAATTCTGTGCTTAAACTATCTAGTCCTAGACTTTTTTGGTTGGGAAACTTTAAATGACTGCTTCTATTTCATTAGCATACAGGGCTGTTTAGTTGCTCACCTGATCTTGATTTAACTGGCAAGTGATATTTATTGAGAAAATTACCTGTTTCTTTCAAATCTTCCAATTTAGTGGAGGTTTTTAAAGTATGTCTTCATGAATCTCTAGATTTCCTCAGTGTCTGCTGTTATGTCCCCATTTTCATTTTGAATTTTGTTAATTTAGATATTCTCTTTTCATCTTTTAATTAACTTGGGTAAGGGTTTGTATATTTTTATTTTCTCAAAGAACCAACTTTTTGTTTCATTGATTCACTGTATTGTTTGCTTTTATTTTGTTGCTTTCAACCCTGAGTTTGATTACTTATTGCTATCTACGTCTTTGAGGTGTGATTTCTTCTTTTACGATGTTCTAGAGCTCTCAGGTGTGCTTTTAACTCGCTAGTGTGAGATCTCTCCAGATTTTTTATGTAGGCATTTAATGATTTAAGCTTGCCTTTTAGAACCGCCTTCATTGTGTCCTACAAATTTGGGTATGTTGTATAGTCATAATGGTTGAATTCTAGAAAGTCTTTAATGTCTTTCTTAATTTTTGTCTTGACCTATTTGTCATTCAGTAGTGAGTTGCCCAGGTCCCACATGTTTGTAAGCTTTCTGCTATTTCTGTTGTTTGATATTCAGCTTTAATTCATGGTAGTCAGTTAGGATATGATTTGTTGTTTATGTTTTCTTGTATCTGTTTTGAAACCAGCTTTGTGTCTGAGTATGCAGTCAAATTTGGGGAAAGTTCCATAAGGTCCTGAGAAGAAGCTATATTCTTTTGTGTTTGGGGGAAATGTTCTGTAAATATGTCAGATACATTTCATTTTTAATGTCATTAGCTCCAATATTTTTCTGTTTAGGTTTTTTCGTTTGTTTTGTTTTGTTTTATGACTTGCCTATTGGTAAGAATGGGATATTGAAGTCTGCTACTATCAGTGTGTGATGGTCAGTATGTGACATTAGCTGTAGTTCTGTTTATTTCATGAACTTGCGAGCCTTTGTGTTTGCTGCATAGATGTTAAGAATTGCAATATTCTCTTGGTGGATTTGTCCTTTGAGGAATATATAGTATCCTTACTTATCTCTTCTGATTAGTTCTGGTTTCAAGTCTATTTTGTCAGATACTAAAATGTCAACACCAGCTTGCTTCTTAGGTCCATTTACTTGAAAATATCTTTTCCCGTCCTTTGTATTCCTGAGCTGATATCTATCCTCAATGTTAAAGTTTTTTTTTTTTTGGATGCAACAGAAGGATGTGTTGGTCTGTGCTATACATTCAGTTGTTAATTACTGGTCCCCAAGATCTGGTTACAGCCCAGATAAGCACATTCTCACACACACCAACTAATATTGTGTAAATTTTGCTTGTCAATATTCTCTGACTGGTTAAAATAAAGTTGCTGACAGCTTATAGCTGAACAGAAGAGAAGTAGGCAGAACTTAGGTTTCCAGGTTTGGGGTCTCAGAGACACCATGGGGAGGGAGGAAAGGAGAGTGGGAGGGAGAGAGGGAAGTACGGAGGGAGAGGGAGAAAGAGAGAGAAAGCAGAAGAAGTAGCAAGGGAGACATGAGAGAAGAAAAAATTCACCATGGGGCAATATGGACCACAAGAATGTAGACATGAGTTCTGGTATGACGGAGCAGAAAGCAGGAACAATTATTTCAAGTGTTTTTTCCTGCAACTCTTAGGCCTGTTTTGTCTAGCAAGAAAACGAATATTTAACCAGGCCCTCTCACTATCTGATAAGTGCACTGCTTTTTTGTTTGTTTGTTTGTTTGTTTACTTGGTTGGTTTGTTTTTGTTTTTTTACCTAAAACTCACTCAATACAATCAGAACCCTAAGCAATAATTTAGAGAAGATTGGAAATATGGTTTCTATGGAAACAAACAGAAAAAAGAAAGACACAATCTTAAAGAATAACTTGACTAAATATTAGTTTACTCTCTTTCAGAGTACTGTATGGTAAAGAACATCAGATAGGGGACCAGTTCAACCAACACAAATGACTGGACAAAAGGTGTCTCTAGTTTTACCCTTCTTTGGGTACCGTTTTATCTAGTTATAAGTTAGCCCCTGAGAAGAAGATTCAAGAGCACTATGGCCTGTGTGCTAGGTCGGATATTTTTCATCCAATAGCCACAGAATACCAACACCACTCTTAAACATTTCTCTGGAGAAACAAATGCATTTCTAACTACAACTGTAAAGAAAAGTTATGCCCTAGAAGTTTAATTAGTTGTAGACAGAACAACTGGGGAATAGGAAAGGAAAAGATTAAAATGATTAAGTAATTTCTTACATCGAGTTCACTGTCAGAAAAATGATCCCTTCTCTTGTAATGAGTGACTTAAATGTTTTGAAATAAATAAATAACCAATCAATCAAACAAACGACGTTCCCTTTCTTTTAATTATTTCTAAGTATTTCCATATGCTTAGTAAGCTCAACTCAAGAAGTGTTCAAATTAATCAGAACTGTACTGTGTTGGCTAGGTTTTTTGTTTTGTTTTCTCAGTTTGACACAGCTAGTGTTGTTTGGGGAGAGGAAAATGCAACTGGGAAATGCTTCCATTAGATTGCTCTATCGGCTAGGATGTGGGGATATTTTATTAATTAACGATTGATTTGGGAGTGTCCAGCCCAGTGTTGGTGGTGCCAAACTGGGGCAGGGGGTCATGGGTAGTATTTTCAAAGGCAAGCTGGGTAGGCTCTGGAGAGCAAGCCAGTAAATGTTGTTCTTCCTGAGTCTCTGCCTCCAGGTCCCTGCCCCGACTTCCCTCCGTGATGAGCTGTTACCTGGAAATGTAAGATGAAATGAACTCTTTTTCTCCCTAGGCTGGCTGTGGTTGAGATCTTTATCACAGCAATAGGAACATACTTAGGACAGGTACTACCTTAGTTTCAACGATTGTTTTGATAAAATACCCAGACAAAAGTAATGTAGAGGAGAAAGAGTCCATTTTAGCCCCCCGGGCCCAGGTCACAGCAGCAAGAGCTTGACAGACCTGCATAAGTCAGAGCAGAGAGATAAGAATTCAGGCATGCTTGCTCAGCTGTTTTTCTGTTTGGTATTCAGTCTAGGACCTAAAGCTAGATAGTGCATCCCATATTAATCAATATAATTAAGATAATCCCCACCAGACATGATCATAATAACCTGATCTAGATAAGCCCTCACTGAGCCTCCCTTCGCTCGTGGTTCTAGAGTGGGCATCATGTCTATAGTAGAGACTGGCCACTGCAGGTTCTTTATACAATTACCTGAAACATTCAATGCAACCGCTAAGCCAAGGAGAAATGAAGATGACAAGAATATTGTGCATCTTTAGGTTGTTTTCAGAAAATTCAAGCTAATCTCTAAAAATCAAGCTCAAATGGTACTTTTACAATTAAATTGTTGCTAAATAAAACCTTGTTATTTTTATTTAAATGCCATCCTCATTAAAGATTCTACCTTTTTCGAGTTCATGCACCAAAATTCAAATTATTATGAAATCACACAGCTCTGAAAGCAGGTCATAATGAGCACGTTGTTATCCCCTTTAACACACACACACACACACACACACACACACACACTTTGAATGTTGTCGTCTGTTTTGTAGCTCACGTTTACCCACGAATCACTTATTTTTCATGAGAAACTCTAATTTGTCAACTGTACAGTGGTTGTTTCAGAGAAGGCTATTTTTCCCCCCTGGTGGGGGAAAACACCTGGAATTTAGAACCTTTATAAGGGATTCAAAACACGAAAGTAAATTTACCCCACTCTCCTTTGCCGGAAAGGGAGCTGCAGTTCTAGCAACCAATACTAGATGGCGCTCTGCATTTGTCAGTACTTGCCGCCCCACAGAGCTCCTGAATTCAAGGGCTCAGTGAAGGGTGTATTTTGTGAATTTCAGATTCGTCTCATCTCCCTTTCTACTCTCGCCTTATTTGGACAGTTTTGTGGAGTCGTCTTCCACCTTCACATGGGTTCCAGAGATCAAACCCATACTTATACGGCAAATCCATTTACCAACCTAGCTCACCGGACACCCTGCCCTCCTATATATTTTTAGTGGACATAAAGCGTGCTCTCCGCTAATCTTCTTTATTATTCCCTGCCTGTTTCTCAACCCTATCTGTGCTGTCATGTGTTAGATCAAGAAATTAAATCCCAGAGTGATCATAAAGGAAGTATTAGACAGCCAGGAAATTAATTGGCCAGATTACACGCCCTGGTCTTTGGCCTACAAAGCTAACTACTTTGCCAGAGGTGAGACCCTTGCAAACACTCAGGTGAAGTTCATTATGGTAAAAAAAAAGAAGAGTTGAGCATGCAACCTGGGTGGTTTGGTTCCTTTTGACATCGTGATAGCGTTGACTCCCTTCCCTAAAGATTCTTGTGGTTTCCTACCTACAGCCTCTGAGGGTCTGAGGGTCTGACCCTGCGAAAACGAGAAGAACTAGAACAGAAAGAGGGAAAACAGCTTCCCGGGGAGCACACTGCACGTACCAGGCACTGGATTAAGAGCGTCACACGTTTTCTTTACATTCTGAAGGGATTGTCTGCAGCCTGAACAAGTGGCCTCTGTTTCCGCTGCGAAGAACATGGCACTTGAAGGGGGAGCTCCTCACAGTCTGCAGGTAACTGGGAGGTTTGGCCACACTCCGAGAACTATGGAACCATGGGACTTTCTACCGATAGGTTTGACACACTCAAGAAAACTATGCACCATTGGTGTTGCGCGCAATACGCATGACGTAGCGCTGGGCTTATACTGTACGCTGCCCTGCCCTACTTATTACCTCGCTTAGTTTAACAGCAGCTCTGTTACACAGTGAACGAGAAGTGAAATTCCCAGCTTCAAATTGGCAATTAGTGCAAGTGCCCAGACAGAAGCTTATGTTCGTAAATAATAAATTTCTGTTTTAAAGACACATACACACACAAGAATGGTCCATTCATAAATTTGCGTCTTAAACATTTGTTGTCATGGATATAAACTATTTTGGCTTGTAACTTTCATAGTCACCAAGCAATCACAAGCACATGTTGTGACCATAAAGTACGTAACATCTCTAAGATGCAAACAAAAGCATTCAACTAGCATTTAAAATTAGTGTATATTGTACATTACGACAGTTTCATATATATACGTTCTGAACTTTGCCCCATGATCCTTTGCTCTCCACCCTTCTGCTGTCTACATCCCTCTACACACACACACACACACACACACAGGGATATCTAGGTTTTGCATATAGAGAAACATGCACTCGTAGTTTTTGGCTTAGTAAGATGGTCTCCAGTTCCATGCAGTTTCTTACAAATGAGAGGATCTTATTCTTCCTTATGGGAAAATAAGACTCCCCTGTGTCTTTCCACATTTCCTTTACCCATTTGTATGTTGATGGGCATCTAGGCTGGTTCCGCAGCTTGGCTGCTGTAGGCATTTGGGAAGCTCTGCTTATGTTAATTTAGGTTTCTTTGGGTAGACACCCATGACTGGTGTATAGCTGGACGGCAGTGCAACAACTATCTACAATGTAAAAAGTTTAACAAAAATTTTATACTGTAAAAAATCAAAGCAAAGAGAAGGCTCGGTTTCTTCCTTGCTTGCTTATTGTTTCTTGATTGCTTATCGAATAAGGTGTGTGTAAAGATTTATTCGCTGGGCTTTTACCTAAGACTGTTTACAAAACTGTCTCAGGAGATTCAGGAGCTAGAAACATGACCACATGGGACCCTAATTGGAAGGACTGAGGAACGAGTGAGCACCACCCAGGGACTGCCAAAGTCATTAACAGACACCTTTGTCTAGACACTGATGCCGTGGTCCCCACAGGCTCATCGATTTGAATGCTCAGTCCATCAGGAAGTGCACTATTTGAAAGGATTAGGAGGATTAGGAGGTGTGGCCTTGTAGGAGGAGGTATGGCTTTGTTGGAGGAGGTTTATCACTAGGAGTAGGCTTTGAGGTTTAAAAACCCCATGCCAGGCCCAGTCTCTTTCTCTCTCTGCCTACAGACAAGGATATAACTCTTACCTACTTCTCTAGCACCATGCCCGCCTACCTCCATGCCCACTCCATGGGTTCTTCTAGCCATCCCCTTGCCAGATGGAAAGTGTGCTTCCTCCTCAGTCTTTCACCTACTTCTGTCTAGCTGATATTTTGGAGATTTGAAGGGGGTCTTTATTTTTAATGTATAATCCATTCTTGACCATATTCCATGGCTAAAGTCTTCAGCTCCTTTTTCTGGTTTCTGAATTCTCATTCAATAACTTAGAACCTTAGCATCCACCCTTCATATGACCACGGTTCTGCTCGTTGAGATACTTTTTGATGGCTAATTATAAGGACAGCCTTACTCCTGACAAGTATTTCTTTTCTTCCTTGTGAACATTTTCCATTCTAATGAATTTTACAGTTGACAATTTGTAGTAATTCATTAGCTCTTCTCAGCATTTGATTAGGGTATTATGACATAGCTGGGAATAGTACTCATACCGAAATGGAAAGCTACTGACAGTGCATAACATTGTCACCGGTATAATTTTTAATATTGTCATTTTCCATGGTAGATGCAGGTTAGCCTGGAGGCTTAAAAGATCAATTTTACTTTCTATTATTGCAGGAAAATCTGAATCATACCTATAGAGTCAGAAGGTTCATGAATGCTGGTGTCAAGGTCAGTTAGCACAAAATATGTTTATCTGATGTCTGATGCCAAAAGTTCTTGGCTTTCATGGTCACAGTTTAATCTTCACGGATTACAAATGTGTTCTACTTGATCATATTAAACCATGACATGCCCGTCATATTTAGGAAACACCTCAATCCACATCCACAACTAATGACATCTTTTCAGATGTCCTGCTCTCTCTCATTCTGGGTGTGGCAGAATCGAGCCAGTAGGTGGCAGAGTGGTGGGAGACAAAGGGAACTGAGTGGTTTGTGCTCTGTGAAGTGAGGCAGAGCTGGCGATGTGAGGGCAGTTGCTACTCTTCCTCTGTGAGAAACGGTGAATTACATTTTCCATCAATCGCGGCAGTAACAAACATAAGTGCCAGTGGGCCCCTGCCTTCTTTGAGAAAACCGAACACCGTGACTCGTGTGGATTGGGTTGTGTCTGACCTGAAAGGCTTCTTTCTGAGGACTAGCTCTTATGGCACCGGAGGATATGGCACAATATGCCAAAGGAGAAAAGCAATCAATAGTTACAAACCACAGCAATGACCAGAATGACAGAGGTGCAATAGCGGCGTTTCTGTGCTTGGGAGTAAGCAACAGCTGTCTCATTCACTTACGGCCAAATAATTAGGAACAGTTTTTATGCCTGGTCCTGAAAGCATAGCCCATCATCTGCACAGGTGAGGCATGGATCTTAGAGAAGAGCCTACTGATGCGCCTTTCCTAAGCCAGTTTGTTTGTTTGTTTGTTTGTTTGTTTGTTTGTTTTCAGTTTCAGACAGTGTCTCTCCAATCTCATGTGGTTAGCCCTAAGCACAGGAGCAATACTAAAGAGACTCGGCAGGTTGTGTGTGTGTGTGTGTGTGTGTGTGTGTGTAACATGATAATTAAAGAATAATTTCAAATTCTATCATGAATTTGAAAGGAGGTGGGGAGGGCTATGGGAGGTCTTGAAGGGAGGAGAGGAAGGAGGCAAATGATATAAATATAGCACTCAATGCTCATGTGAAAAACTTTTAAATTTTTTTATTGTTGTTATTTCTTACTATTTATTCACTCGTATTCCAGCTGCAGGCCCCTCCCTCATCTCCTCCCAGTTCCAAAATCCCTCCCTCCCTCATCCTCCCCTATGCCCCTTCCCTAGTTGAGGTGGCCATTCCGTTGGACCTGAGGTAGTCACGTGCGTGCAAGCCATGCTGACTCGCTGTTCTTGTTGTTTTCAGCAGACGCCTCCTGTTTGGCTTGGTTGAGCCTCCTGTTTTGCTTGGTCGAGCCTCCTGTTTTGCTTGGTTAAGTTTCCCGTTTTGCTTGGATATGTTTACTTGGAAACCTATATAAGTGGTTTACTCTGTAATAAAGATGGCACCTTGATCAGAGCACTGTCTTGGTGTCACTTCTTTGTGTTCTCTGTCTAATTCCCAGCCCTTTGTACAGGTGGTTACTCTTGGTGGTCGTGGGCAACTACACCTAGTCCACTGGTAAGGGAGGTCCTCCTCCCCTACTCTCTGACCCTAGCCTATCAGGTCTCATCAAGACTATCTGGATCATCTTTCTCTGTGGTCTAGTAAGGCCACCTCACCAGAATGAGGTAATCAAAGAGCCTTTATGGAGACTAAGCTACCCATGGGCTACATCTAGGTCTTCTCTATGCATGATCCTTGGTTGATTCATCAGTCTCTGCAGGTCCCCATGGGCCCAGATTTTTTGGTCTGGCTCTGTTGGTCTCCTTGTGGAGTTCCTGTCCCCTTCAGGTCTTTCTGTCTCTCACTTCTTTCATAAGATTCCCTACACTCTGCCCAAAGTTTGGCTATGAGTTTCAGCCTCTACTTTGATACCCTGATCAGTAGAGTCTTTCAGAGGCCCTTTGTGGTAGGCTCTTGTCCTGTTCCCTGTCTTCTGCTTCAGATGTCTATCCTGTTTGCCCTTCTGAATGTGGATTAAGCCTCTTTCCTAGGCTTAATAGAGTTGTTTAACTTGTTGTTTAACTTCTTTAGGACTGTAGATTTTAGTATGTTTGAGAGAGAGAGAGAGAGAGAGAGAGAGAGAGAGAATCCTTGCTCATGCCTTCATAAGATGAAAATCAGTCACTGCCTTGGTACATACTGCTTTTTCAGAAAAAATTTCGTACAATTACGAAAACATCTCTGGTGTAGCTTATAAAAATAAAGACAAATACACATTATTAATGTTTCATTTTTTATATACTATAACAAAGACCTCAATCTGTTTACAAAAAGAGTATATCAGGTTAGTTGGTGGTGGCACATGCCTTTAATCTCAGCAGTTGGGAGGCAGAAGCAGGTGAATGTCTGAGTTTGAGGCCAGTCTGGTCTACAGAGTGAGTTCAGGGACAGCTAGGGGTACACAGAGAAACCCTGTGTTGTAGAATTAATTGTTCTATTAACATTAATTAAAGCTGGTTATTAAACTTGTTAGATTTATTGTAAGCCTTAAAACTGTGGAGCTGGGCATATATTCACCCTCTAAGCTATCTTATCTGTTTCCATCCAAAAACCCCATACATACTTGCACATGTTTCTCTTGGGCTGTTCCTACTCTATCAAGCCAGTCCTCAGATCAAGACGCTCTTGGCCACACTCCTGATTCATGAAAATCCGTGGCAACCTGCTCCTTTCTTCCTCCTTCCTCCCTCTTCCTCCTGGTCCTTCAATCACCCCCAAGCCCCTCGAACACTGGCTCCACCTACTTTACTTCTGCCCATCCCAGGTGTAGGCAACTCTATTCAGCCAATGAGGGTTAATGTAGGAGGTAAGGTTTACATCATGTCATTTTGGATACCTGAGAACAAGTGGATCCTGGGAACAAGCAATTAACATTTGAATACGAAGTAGCTCCAGATCAACCCCAACAAACCTGTCTTGAGAAACCCAAAAACAAATCTGAAAAACAAAACAAAACAAAATCCAACAAAACGAAACAAAGACTTTAAAATAAAAGAGTATATCTAGTAAATATATATATATTAATAATTTATGTTGGTAAGGAATGTTTGTTACAGACTGAACATTGATCATTTTTTCTACCCTGTATTTTCAGTGTAGACTGTAACCTCCAAGTGCGTTAGTTGGTAAGGTTTGGGTAATTTGAAGCAAGGACTAAATAAGAAGAAAAGGCCTTTGGAAGTCTCAGAACTACAAGACCAAAAATCACAAGCAGATTTATTTCCTAATCCAACAGTATATGGAAAGGATAAAGACTTGTGGTCCTTGAGATTTGCCTTAGGTCTTGTGACCAACAGTTCTATTCTTGGCCACAGATAGACATGTTATCAGTTTTCACTTTTAGAAAACTGTTGCTTTGGTGTCTTGTACTCAGTGAATTCCAGTTGCTTTTTTTTTTCCCCTGTCAGATTTAGGAGACAGAGATGTTTTTCTTTAAAGGTCATTTCTTTTGCTAAGTTTTATCTTTTTTAAAAATACGGTATTTTTCATGTTGGCTTTTGTTTATTGTTTCTTATTTACATTTTATAGTATACAGTTGAGAAGTTTAAAGTTGCTTTGATTAAATTAAACTCTCTCTTCATCCATTTTCATCCACAATATGCCAGTAATAGTCTTCATACTGTGCACTGGGTCCTTAGATTTCTTCTCCATACTGGAAACCTGTGCCCTGTGAGATACTCCCCATTTTCTCTCCCCCCCCCCCAGCTTCTGGCATTCACTCCTTTACATGCAATTTAGCCCTTTCTTTTGCATCTTTCCTTGTTATCATTTTAGACTCTGTTTGTAACTTAAATCTTGTAGTAATTTTCTTCCTGGGTCTGCCTGTGCTGATTTGTTTTATGTCAACTTGACGCAGCTAAAGTCATCTGTGAGGAAAAAAAAAACCAGAAAACAAAAAAAAACAAAACTGGATTGAGAAATGCCTCAACAGGACAACCGAGGCTACACAGAGAAACCCTGCGGCTGGAGAGATGGCTCAGAGTTTAAGAAAACTGGCTGTTTTCCCAAAGGTCTTGAGTTCAATTTCCAGCGACCGTATGGTGGCTCATAACCATCTAGTGAGATCTGGTGCCCCCTTCTGGTGGATAGGCACACGTGCAGGCAGAATGTTGTAAGCAAGACAACTATGGTATATACTCAGGTATTAGCAGATATTAGCCGTATAATATAGGATAACTGTACTGCAATCTACAGAACTAAGGAAGCTAAACAACAGGAGGTCCCTAGGGAGGATGCTTAATTCTCATTCAGAATGGCAACCTGGAAGTGGTGGAAGAGAGGGAACAGGACAGGAGCCTACCATAGATTGCCTCTGAAAGACTCCACCCAACAGAGGATTGAAGCAGATGCAGAGTCTCACAGGCAAATTTTGGGCTGAGAGCAGGGAGTCTTATGGAAGAAATGGGGATAGAAGAACTTGGAGGGGACAGGAGCTCCACAAGGAGATCAACGAAGCCAAAAAAAATCTGGGGCCCAGGTGGTCCTGTAAAGATTGATGCACCAACCAAGCACCAGGCATGGAGAGGACTTAGACCCTCTGCTCAGATGTAGCCCATGGGTAGCTCAGTCTCCATGTGGGTACTGGAGTAAGGGGACCAGGGGTAATCTCTGACATGAACTCGGTTGCCTGACCTTTGATCACTTCCCCGTTGTGGTTCAGCCTTTCCAGTCCACAGAGGAAGAGGATCCAGGCAGTCCTGATGAGACTAGATAGGCTAGAGTCAGATGGCAAGGGAGGAGGACTCCCCTTTTCAGTGGACTAAGGGAGGGGGATGGGAGAGGTAAGAGCAAGGGACGATGGGATGGGAAGGAGATGAGGAAGGGGACTATAATCGAATATAAAATAAATCAATTGTAAAAAACTAAAAAATAAAAATAATAAATAAAACCTTTTTAAGAAAAGAAAGAAAATGCCTCTATAGGACAACCAAGGCTATGCAGAGAAACCCTGTCTTCTGCCTTCATTCGAGTTTCTATGAGTGACACCATCTCCTCTGAAAAGGCTGAGAAATACTCCATTGCAGCTCTATATCACAACTTATCCATTGACCTGCTAATGAAGACTAAGATTGTCTCCATGTCTTAGAGATTGAAAATTAGTCTCCAGTGACTTGAAATTGTGAATGTCTCTATGCTCTGCTCATGCCTTTTTCCTTCTGGGTTGTCCCCAACAGCTTTTCTATTGCTGGGACCCTATTGTGTCCATTTATTCTTTCTTTTGGAGTTTTTGGTGTAATAACAAAAAGTCATTATCAAAACCAGTATCAACAGGCTTTTCCTGTACATCTCCATTAAGGAATAATATGGGCTAGTTCTTTTCAATTATTTTTCATTACAAGTTTTCTTACACTGAGTACAGATGTCACATTCTCTATGGTACTCAAATGCACATAATAATCTGTTTTTAAGTGTACATATTCACACTAAAAATCATTTTTTCACTCTGTAACAGTGACTTGTAAATAATTTTGACATAAGAGGCATTTTATCTTTTTCATGGAACATGGGGTTGGGGGGGAAGGATCACAAGTGGCTCTTACATTTTAAAAGCCACAGTCCTGGTGTCTATGGGGCTAAACAACTCTTTGAAATAAAAGGGAGTATCTCTGAGTTCTCAGGATCCACTCCCCACAAGCTGGGGTGAAGCTACCTGTTCATGATTCAAATTTATATGCATATTCATATATGTAATATGTATTTACGTTCCTTTTTTCCCCCTTGTTGAGAAAGTGGATTAAAAAAAAATCAAGATGTTAAATGCAATGAAAAGCAGTCAGGCACAGTAGTGTGTGTTTGTGATCTACCCCAGCACTCAGAATGCCTCAGCAGGAAGAGTTTGGGGCCAGCCTCAGCTACAGAGAAAGAAAAGAAAGAAAGAAAAGAAAAGAAAGAAAGAAAGAAAGAAAGAAAGAAAGAAAGAAAGAAAGAGAGAGAGGAAGGGCAGAAGGAAGGAAGGGAAAGAAAGAAAGAAAGGAAAGAAAGAAAGAAAGAAAGAAAGAAAGAAAGAAAGAAAGAAAGAAAGAGAGAGAAAGGGAGGGAGGAAGGAAGGGAAAGAAAGAAAAGAAACTAGGAAAGAAAGAAAGAAAGAAAGAAAGAGGAAAGAAAGAAAGAAAGAAAGAAAGAAAGAAAGAAAGAAAGAAAGAAAGAGGAAAGAAAGAGGAAAGAAAGAAGGAAGGAAGGGAAGGGAAGGAAAGAAGGAAGAGTAAGCAACGAATGACCTTTTTGCTTACACTTCATCATACTTCATCAAAAAGAATTTTGTAGTCGTTACTTGGCCCTATTCTTTCCTGTCATAAAAGCTACTCCAATAAGTCTCCTTTATATGCTGTGCATGTGCAACACTACTGCTATGCTGTGCATACATAAGACACCACAGCAGCACAATGAGATTAACTAGCAGACGGTAGGAGTCATATAGCTAATAACTGGCAGACTTGGAATTGGAACCCAGCATGAGTTTGTCCTCAAACAATGTGCTTTATTACCCTTCAGATTTCAGATGGCATAAGGTTTACTTAAATAGCCTTTGAAATAGCCAGAAATGTGCTTTTTACCTGTTGGAATAGTCAATTAATGAGATTAATGCTTAGATCATAAGGCAGCTCTAGGAAAATATTTTGTAGTGCAATGTGTTGCCCAAAGATAATATGCTGCATGGGACTTTTAAGGCCCCTAGTAAATTTCCAGACTTACCTGTACCCCCCCTACTCTTCAGTTAACATCAGTCTATCATAAGCCCTTGGAATGATTGTGCAATTTATTTCTTCTGTGCCTTTGCTTATGCTGTATTTTTAACTCATTTTTTCCCTCTTCTCCCCTAGGGGAGAATGGTTTTTCTTTTCTGGACACAGCATGTTTTTAAAATAACTCATGTTTTTCTGTCCTAACCAGAAAGATTCTGTCACATCGGTCTATTCTCTCAGAATCAAGAATCCCTAAAGACAAAGCCCTGCCTCACTCGTCTCTGACCCCTTTCTCCTGCTCATTCTGGTGGTTTTGGCTTAAACATTCATGCTTACCACTTACAATGTTCATTGCCAAATGGTCTTAGACCACAAACAACTTGTCTGTGGTCACAGCTATTTGGCTTGGGGCTGAAACTCTCCTCTGAATTCATCTCAGATCTAGGATTTTTCCATTATCATTTTGGTTATTCCTGGACATTACATTTCACTTGAGTTGTGATCCATACTTGCTAAGATATTTCCTTCTAATTATTTTGTGTAAATCTGTTTATATAACAAAAGTGGCCACATGGAACTGAATGTTAATGTGTGTAATCTCATCCATCCATCTTTCCTTGTATCTATCTGTCTATCTATCTATCCATCTATCTTCTACCTATCTATCTCCTATCATTTATCTTATTTCTCTCTTTCTGTGTCTCAGCGTGCATCTCTCATCTGAACTTCTCTATCACCAGTGAGCAGGCTGAACTGTTTACATTTCAACAAGCTATTCCTAGCACCATCTCCTTCCTCTGTCATCTCAGTTTTCAATCTTGCCTGAAGCATTCTTACTCTTTCATACATACCCTTGACTTTGATGAGATTCTGTGTTTTAACTTCTCCACATACCATGAAAGTTCAAGTTTCTTTGCCTTCTGGATTCCTTTTTATTACTTAGTGTTTCTGTGAAGGAACATTCTGAAATAGTTGTCAGCTAGCAGGTCCCAAACCTCACATCCTTTTACTGCTTGCCTTTGACACATTAAAATAAATATAGAAAAAATTATTCATATTGAGACATCCATGTCTAGTAAAAACAACTGCCTATGTTTATAAATTATGCCTGAGAAAATTTATTTTTGTATTTTTTTTTCCTCAGGGTGAATTTTCCATGTAGTAATTGTCTCTTTTTCAACACACACAAAGCTTTACATATCGTATTTTTCAATCTTAAAATTCTATTGTCTTTATTCTCCTCCTGACTATCTTTTTAGCTTGATTATTCTTCATTTTTTAATTCCTATTTGTAATCAGTTTTCTTATTTCAATCTGTAAGCAACAGGTGAGGGTGGGTTCAGCTATCCTGAAGTAAACATTACAAAATGAAATGT
The DNA here is from genome assembly GCF_907164565.1 of Psammomys obesus. NCBI lineage: Eukaryota > Metazoa > Chordata > Mammalia > Rodentia > Muridae > Psammomys > Psammomys obesus. Next base: position 3,390,274 of record NW_026585580.1, on the reverse strand, counting down.
GGAATGTGGTTATTTACCCTTTTTGGTTTTTAATGTTTAATTTCCATTATTAACTTGATTGGACAAAGAAACACCTAAGACACGAGCAAGGCATTGTGTGTGTGTGTGTGTATGTGTGTGTGTGTGTGTGTGTGTGTGTGTGTGTGAGATTAACTGAGGAGGGAATTAGAGGGAATGTGAGCAGAGCTGGTTTTCCCCTTTCTTTGCTTCCTTGTTGGCTCTGCAGACCTGGCTCTTCACACCACCATGCCTTCCCAGTTATGATAGATCAGTATTCTTCTAAACTGTGAAACAGAGGAAACCCTTCTTCCCTTAAGTTGGTTTTTCTTGGTTATTCAGTCACAGCTACAGGAAAAATAGTATACTGGTGAAATTGCTTTAGAAAAATGCATAGATGACTATTTCCAAGGCTCATGAATCAATACTTACTTGCTAACTTACTTCAATGTTAATACTTACATGTTAACATATAGATTCATCACGTAGACTTGTGTCTCAGTTAGGGTTACTATTGTTGTGATGAGACACCATGAGCAGAAGCAACTTCAGGAGTAAGGTTTCATTTCACTCACACATTCGTATTACAGCTCATCCTTGGAAGTAGGTAGGGTAGGAACTAAATCATAGAAAGAACCTGGAGGCAGTAACTAAAGCAAAGGCCATGGAAGAGTCTGCTTCCTGGCTTGTTCCTCGTGGCTTGCTCAGTCTGCTTTCCTATAGAACTCAGCACCATTAGTTCAAGAGTGTCCCCATCAGAAATGGGATGGGTCCTCCCCCTTCAACCACTAATTAAAGAAATACCCTACAGTCCTGACTATAGCCCATTCTTATGGAAGCATTTTCTCAATTGAGGGTCCCTCCTCTCAGAGGACACCAGCTTATGTCCAGTTGACACAGAACTAGCCAACAGAACCCTCTTACTTTAGTATTAAGCAGTGAAAGTTTCACACAAAAAATGTAAAAGAAGCTAGAACAGGTTTTAAAATGATTAAAAGGGCTGGTTAAGAGCACAGATTACTTTTGCAGAGGGCCCAAGTCTGAGCCCCAGGACCCACATAGGTGGCCCACAGCAATCTGTGATTCCAGTTCTAAGGGAACACTCTGGCCATCTTGTGCACATAACCTCACACAGACACATGTACAGGCACACAAGTATAAAGAAATGCCTAAACTCTTTATTTCCATGAAGCCACATCACTGAGATCACTAATGTAGATATTAAAGATATGTTAAATGCAGACTCAGCCTTCTGGGAGCTCACCGTTATATTCACTCCATTTGCCTTGGGAACCACAGGGGGTAGGGGAAACATTAGTGAAGGCTGCTAGAGGACATACAGGACAACAAAGAGAGGCCAAGTTCATGGCATTGTATTGTCATAAAGTTATGAGGCATTAGACCCAAGCATATGATTAGGGGTGTTTCCCAAAGGGGACATAATTGATTCAGCTCTCTTGTGGATTCTGGAAATATTCCCACTTCATCCAGTCCAATGCCATTACTTCATCTGTTTGGAAACTGAACCCTCCAGAGGTTTTGTGATGATGTATCCAGCATTGGTGGTACAAGTGACCAGGCTACGAGAGCAAACCTGGATTCCTATCTCTGTCACCTTTGTATAGACCTCAACACTCCTTTTTAATAAATATCTGAATAGACAACAAATATTAAACAGTGTGAATAGAAATAAATTGTCATTTATCCTGAAGTAGTGGATGTGAAGTTTTAAATGGCAATTGATAGTTTAACATAATTAAGAGGTTAAATACAATGCAGGCCTAGGAGAAAGAATATTTGTGTCTGTCTCCTAGATCAGTGCTTTTTATGCCTTACTGGATGAAGTCTTCTGTGTGGAAGGTTTGCCTCACATCACAAAAAACAGCATACTAGGAAAGAAATAAAGAAAGAAAAAAGAAAGCTATCAACAGAATTTTAGACAAGCAGGTAAAAAAAATTGTTTTATGCTATTGTACTTGAGGTTTTACTTGAAACTCTTTCTCAGTATTTTGGCTCGGATAAAATCTAGTCTGGTAGATTTATTTGTGGTAAAAGTTTCAGAACAGTGTTTCATAAATAAGTAAGCAAAATTACGCATTTTGCTATGTTATTTATTTATTTTTCTTTTTAGAGGAAGCCGATTTTTGAGGTAAGAATAATGTTGCTGCTTCGCATGTGAGCCATGTTTGAGGGTTTAGAATGTCAATTCTTCATGAAAAGAAAGGCCCATCTGATAGCTGGTTTTCATAAAGGAAGGCACGGGTTTATTGCTATCATACATTGGCGCTGGAATTACATGGAATAAAAAGGACAATGTGCAGCTGAGCTAATGAATTCAGATGCTTGGGATTGGGCCTGAGTCTCTTTAAAATTAGCCTGAAAAAAAAAAAAAGCTCCTTGAAATAACAGAAGGCGCAGCTTCAAGCTTGTTTATTTTTATAATGTTAGCCTTCTCATATTAAAATTTTGGTGACAGCATACTCAGTTTCTGTTTTATTAAGACTTAGATTTCTTTTGTCATTAAAAAAATATAAATAGCAATAGGGGACTGTAAGAATTTTCTATTTTTGTTCCTAATGAGAATAAAGAGAATTGTTATGCATTGCATGAGACAGACTTAGAAGTAGGTCTAGCATATGTAATTTTTAACGCGGTGTCGTGGCTTCATGTATGATGTGCACGCTACAAACACGTGGTGAATGTGTTTAGCCTATCACAGGGATCTGGCAATGAGACTCCACAAACATTCACCTCTGTGTGACTCTTTCACTTGTGCAAACGCCCCCCTCTCTCCTGCTAATATTTTTGCTAAGATAAAATTTTTTTCTGAGCCAGGCACGGTGGAGCACTCCTGTAATCCCAGCACTTGGGGACGCAGAGGCAGGCGGGTCTCTGTGAGTTCAAGGCCGGCCTGGTCTACAAAACACATGTTCTGCAGTTGATCATTGTTTACATAATTCAATTTCTGCTTAAAAAAATACTTTATTTCTTGGTTTTATGTCCATGGTTATTTAAACTGCATGATTTTCAACTCCAGTACCTTCCAAGACAACCTCTAACCATAACTTCACAGAACAAGACAACATAGCCTTCCTGCTTCATTGTTTTTTGTCTAGCAGATAGAGTTCTCTTATTTAACCAACAACACTGCTCTGGTTTTGCAACTTAAAACATACTCTTAAAACGCACACCTGTCTTAGGATTGTATTACTGTGAAGAGACACCACGGACATAGCAACCCTTATAAAGAAAAATAACTTAATAGGGGTTGGCTTACAGTTTCAGAGGTCCATTATCATCATGGCGGGAAGCATGGCAGCAGGCAGGCAGACATGGAGCTGGAGAAACAGCTGAGAGTTCTATAGCAGTAGACAGCAGGAAGTGTACTGGCTTGAGGTTTGGAAGACCTCAAAGCCACCCCCTAGTGACAAAGCTACTCCAACAAAGGTACACCTACTTCAACAAGGCTATACCTGCTAATAGTGCCACTTTCTATAACACACATGAGGCTATGGGGCCATTCCTATTCAAACTACCACATCGTCTATACTTACAATTTCATTGAAAATAAAAAGTTGGTACAGAATTTCCTCCTAGTATAATACTACTTTTGAGGCTGTTTGGTAATATCCCTAATATTGGGCTTCATGCTGGATGCTATGGGGACATTTTCTCTAAACTCGGTGTGCAAGACAGTGCAATTTAGAATAAAAGCTTAATGGCACCTTCGTGTCCTTTTTTGTGGCTCTCTTTGTGTTCAATAAGCACTGCTTGAATGAATAAATGAGTTCTTTGGTTAATTGGTTGGGAAATTCAGACAAAGAAACCAAACTCATATCCCTTCTGGTGAAAGGCTAATAGGAAATGGCAATTGGCTGAAGTGAGAGATTAAGAAGCTTGTAGGCGATAAAAGAAAGAGAGTTCCTATGCTCTGTGGAGCAACTGATATATATTTTATGGTTTCTGAATATTCCATATTAGTTATTTGATAAAATCTTTACAGGGTCTCTGTGAGAAAGTATTTAGAGTAAGAGGAAGTTAGTGACTTGAAAGTATCAACAGTTGACCTCAAATGCAGCTCTCTCTGATCCTATAGCTTACGACCATGCATCTACGATGCTCAAGATTCTAGAATTAAGACTGGAAAAAAAAAGTGGGTCTTGGCTGATAATTAGAATGCTCTAACCCTACCTGTATTTTTATGTCACATACATATGACAGAAATGTTCGTTACTGGCAGTTTAGTTGTGCTTCTTTGTTGTCTTCTCTTCCCTGGAAGAAAACATCTACTCTTTCACATACGTCCTAACTGCCAATGAGTACACAATATATATATACAAAGTTGTATGCAATTCAGGTTAAGGCTAGTTTCTTCATTTGTTAGGAATAAATTTTAAAACATAAATATCCATATTATATGTACCAAGTTATATATGTACATGCCCAAGAAAGAATGTTTTTCCTCCCAATAGCAGATAAGCTAGGCACTGGTTCATGTGTCTAGCACCTAAATATATCATGATTTCCAGGACTGGAATAAATGTTCTTGTTCCTCCTTTGAATGACACCTCAGTGAGCAAATGTTATTATACCCTTTGCCAAAAAGAAAATTCTAAAAAATACCAAGGAAATCTTACTGTATATATACAACCCCAAAATCCTAAGGATTAGAGTGGAAAGGGCTGGAAGGAATTTACAGGATAAACAAGCTGAAGTGAGCATTTCTTTCATCACCAACTGAGTTTCTGCAGTAGACTTCTCTTTGGTGACTGGCCATCACACAGTCCTTTCCAGTTCTCGGACCTTCTCTTAAGTTTTCCTTCACGTGTCTCAGCGATTACTGCCCTTTGTGATGCTTCTCGCACCCACCAGGCATCTTCCCAACTGAGGACTTTCACACTAGATTTCACCTTTTACCTCCAACACCCTCTTCTCCTATCCCAGCTGTCTCTACACTTTAGTCCATTTCTTTCCTTAAGTTTCTTCTCAGAGTTGCCCTTCCTGTGAGGCCTCTTGGATAGCTTTCATAAAAGAGAAACTAGCTATGCCCTGGCCCACCCTTGGAAACTCTGCCCCATTCCTGTATATTTTCCCCTTGTTGCACATGTCCCCTTCTGGTATAATAAATATTATCCCCATATTTCTGCAATACTCTCCACCTTGTTCCCTGCTATATAAGCTCCATAAGGGCAGAACATTCATTTGTCTACTTCTGTATCATGAAGACTACAACAGAGCTTGGCCCATGGTCACGCCCCATAAATATTTGTTGAAGAAGTCCATGTTGAACGCACACTAAAAAGCATTGTTCGGAGGATTTCAAATCTTCTGACTCATTAGGAAGTATTTGCTCTCAGAACTTAAATTCCAGCATATGATTAGAGCAGAGCATAGGCCCATCTAGAAAATCACCATGCTACTTTGTAACTGGTTAGTCCAAAGTATTGATGAAAGACTTGAGATTATCTCTCTCTAAAAGAACTTTTCCATCACTCTTTATGTTCAAAAATGTCTGTTCTGTAAATAGCTGTTTCCAAATAACTAATTGTAAAATTAACATTTTTTTTGAATTGGGGTGTATGCAATATATACACATACATATATACATACATACACGTGTATATATGCACATTATATATTTATTTATAATATTAACATTACATATATGTAATCATGCTGTGTGTAAAGTTCTGTGTGTAAACATTTGAACCTCTTCAGCGATTATTTGATAGAGAGAGATGCTATTTTCTCTTACGCCTCCAATTAGAACAGAAAGCCAAGTGCTTCAACCTTGTAAATTACCAAGGTATTAACCAAAGTCAGCTGCAAATTGTAAATACCCCCTTTTACAAGAAGCCAGCCTGGGCATGTGTTGTGTTTGGTAGTGCACAGCACTTGATCTCTCCTGTTCATGCCCTCTGATTTTTTTATAGTACACAATCTTTCTTTATGGGGATTCCTTAGGCCCAACAATGCATTCAACATTCTCTGAGAAAAGCACAGACAAACTTTCATTCCAAAAGGCCATTCTTCTTACACAGAATATGGTTGCACAATCGAGGGTTGAGGAAATCGGTTTCATTATAAAAGGTGCATGCCGTGACGAATAAGTCATTTACATGGGGGCCACTTTGAAACCATGAAGAAATTGGACAACAATTACTCAAGACTATAGTATTACCTTAAATAAGCACTAAGCAGAGGCTAGAACGGGAGACTCAACCTGGCTTAGAGGACAGTCATGCTTGCAAACACCCCAGGGGTTATTTAAGGACTGTAAGACATACAGCCTAGTACACACAGGCACAAAGCAGTGATAACGCCTGGAGATAAGGGGGCAAAGAAACAATATTTTCACGGACACTCGCATTCCCAGGACAACCATCAGGGTTCTAGCTGATCCATCGTTACTTATATCACAAATCTGGTCCTTGGCAATGAATCCTAAATCAAAAGATATGTACAGCAGGCCCTCTGCTTTTTGACATTTTGTTGGTAAGTTGTGTGCTTTAGATCTTGGGCTGTTATGTTGGCATCTGTGTCTATTGTCCTATTATGGTGTTCATAAAGCTTCCTTTCATTCCTGAAAGTATTCCTGTTTGGAAAAAATAATTATCTGGCCACTCTCTTTAAACTGTTCTGTATGCAATCAAGTGAAAAGCCTCTTTGTCACAGAACCAGAATCATCTCAGAACATTTTCCTTGAGGACCACACCCTTGGAAGGACACAGTGAGATGAGAGATACAGAAAGCCCTACTCTTGGCTGACTTTGCATCATTTGAAGACCTGCTATTTGTGATTAATCTCAAGATCGTATTCCCATGACTACACAGAAACTATCTAAAAAATAAAAACTAGTTTTACTTTGTCTTGTTTACATGAACCCTGTTAGAATCTCATTGTTAAAAAAAATACATACCAAATACCATTTTTTTCATAATTGGCTTATTTTCATCTTTTCTTAAGATAAGCCCAGTCTCTCAAGCATTGTGAGATTATTCAATAAATGAAGACATTTTAGGAAAATGGCCTATTTTCCCCCAATGATTACACTAACAGTGTAGGGAGATGTGCATTTTGCACAGAGCGGGAATACTACAAGAACAGTAAGGGAGGCGCCAGACTGTCTAGAAACCAAGGTCTTCAAGGACACAACCAAGAACCAAAAAGTACCTCAGTAGTATTTCACCAAGTCTTATGCAATCAACTTTATTTTCCAAAAAAAGAAAAAAAAAATCCCTGAATACTGGATACTTCTGTTGTTTTAAAGTTGATTTATTTCACTAAGTCCATAAAATAACTCTAAAATACAAAGTTTACTTTTTCTTTTTCATTTCTGCATATCTGCAAGAGTCCCTGTGCTGATAACTATGATTCATAAATGACAAAAATGTTCATTGCTTAATGTCTTTTTCTGGAATCCTCCTCAGCTTCTTCCACAGTCTCCTTCTCCCACTCTCATTTGTCCAGTGTGATTAGAAAGAGAATCACTTTGGGCTATTGCAACTCCAGTTGAAGTTCAGGGACCAAGACGAGCTATTAATAGCCTTCCTTCTGTGGGAAAAAAAAAATCTGGTTCTTTTGCAGACTTCGCTCCTTCAGTCTGGTTAATATTGGAAAAGTTCCCGTGATTCCTGCTCACCCTTTCTCCCCTGAAATCCACCCTCTCCCAGTGTGATCGAAAATCTCTTGGAAGGTCTCAGTACCTCTGTCTGGTACCTCCCATTGGAATGCAAATCGTAACACCTGGACCATCTATCATTTGTACTTAGATGTTTTCTCCTTTACTTGTTTCCCTAAAGGCTGAGAATTTAAAAGCTAACTTTTTGTTTATTTATTTTTTTATTAAAATGTTTGCAGGTGGAGGGATAAAGAAAAATGTGGTAAATTGACCCAATGGAATAATTTCTTATGTGTTAAAAAAAAATAAAGTCATGAGATTTGAAAGGTAAATGGATGGACCCAGAAAAAATAATGCCAAGTGAAGTAACCCAGAGCTAAAAAAAAACCCAAATATGGTATGTGTTCACTTATATGTACATGTCAACTGTTAGGCCTCCCATAAGCAATCTGTATAACCACAGAGGATAAGTATAGAGTAAGGGACCTGGGAGGAGGCATGGATTTCCCTAAGAAGGGTAAGGACAATAGATAGTTATGGATGGATTGGAGTGAGGCTGGAATGAGAGGATCAAATGTGGATGGGGAGGGAGGAGGTGTGAGAGAAGGAATACAGAAAGGACTAGGTAGTCCAGGAACCTAGAGAAAAGTAAACACTAATGTTCTAAAGGACAATAGGGGAAAAAAAGCCTCCTAATGACATTCTGCTATACTTTTAGATCAGTGTCTTGCTCAGCCATCATTAGAGAAGTTTCCTCCTGCAGCAGATGGGAACAAATACAGAGAACAATAGCTGAACAATGGTCAGAGAGTGAGAGACTTTGAGGCACCCAGTCTGAAACAGATATCTCCATCAAATGCATCCTCTTGGGTCTCTGGGAACTTTGCAGAAGAGGAGGTAGATAGATTTTAAGAGCTAATGGGGATGGAAGACTTCAAGGAAACAAGGCTTCCTAGCTACAACAGGACTGACACACACATGAACTCACTGAGACTGTGACAGCATGCACAGAACCTTTCATGGATCTGACTAAATGGGGTCAGATCTCAGTGCTGAGAGGGGAAGTGTGCACAACTCTCCATCCCTAACTCAGAAGCTATCTCCAATTGGTAACTGCTCACAAAGGGAAAATTCGTTTTCTAAGAGTCTCATAGGGTAGCCAACCCACCTGTCAGGCCAGGGTCTATGCCCAGCAGTAAATGGTCAATACAAATCGAATTCAATGACATTTTTGAAGTTCTTTGTCACATAATGTTGTGTTGGTTTTGTGTGTGTGTGTGTGTGTGTGTGTGTGCATGTGTGTGTGCCATATATTAAAAAAAACCCTATAAGGTACAAAAAACAAAGCTCAACACAGCATTATGTTTTGTGGTTTCCAGTTTTGTGTTCTCATGTGATTTCTGTGTACAGGATCATGTGTGTATCTGTGTCTGTATGTTTCCTGTGTTTTTTCTTTGGCTCCTTTTCTTCTGTTTCTAAGCTTAAGTGGCCTCTTAGTCTTCTACTATGTCTTGAATCTCTGTGATCTCTTGGACCAGGTTACCTTGCTGGAAGAGAAGCCACTTATCAGCCAACTCTCTTCAGATCTGATAGACCTAATTGGTAGCAATGTTAGTGAGGTCAGCTGAAAACCCCCAAGCTCAGCCTACATAGGAGAACCTCAATTATGGGATTCATGGGCAGCAATGGGTGGTTTCCATTTTCAGTGACTGAGCCTGGGGTTGGTTTATTACCCTGTCATGGCTAATAATACTCTGGTGGACAGACTGACCCTTTTCTGAGATGTCACCTACTAACATTCCATCAGAAGCCACTACCATTTGACTGACCTGTTGGAGCAAGTAAACCCTTTCTCTGAATCTTAAGATGCTTGGACGGAGGTAGCATAATTCAATTACTAGGTTCTACAGTTAGAATTTCAGATGCTCCCGAAGGGCTACATTTTAAGTGCTTAGTCACCAGCCACTGTGCTGCTGGGAGGTGGAGGAGAATTCTAGAGGTAGAGCCCAGAAAGAGATCGCAGGTCATGATTAGAGGGATGCTTTCAGTTGAGGCTTATGCTTCCCAGCCAGGGTGAGGTGAGTGGCTCACTCTGTCATGCACCCTCCTGCTATGAGGTACTGTCTCACCACCTAAAACCAACATGTCCTGTCCAACTGTCAGTGGACAGAAAGTTCTATAATCGTGAGGCAAAAACAAACCCCTCCCTCATAAATTGTGTTATCTCGGGTATGCTGTTGACTAGCACACTGCACAAACAGCTGAAACTTATTTCTCCCAATTCTGGAGGCTAAGACGTCCAGGATTAAGGCAAAAGTAGATTCAATGTGAAAGTCCTGCCTCTTTATAGATAGCTGTTCTCGTGATGAATTCTCACATAATGGAAAGGCCAAGGGTCTCTCCAGGCTTCTTTTGTAAAAAAAAAAAAAAACTCATGTTCATGAGGGCTCCACCATCATTGCCTGATAATTGCTCAAAGGTCCCTACCCCTTATACCATCTCTATAAGGGTTAGGATTTCAGCATGAATGGGGGATGGTCACGTACATTCGGGCTGTAATTTCCTAGCTGGCTGGTAGCGGGCTCCTGAACTAGTCAGCATCCCTTGGACTGGGGCAATGAATGACACTGCAGCAGAAGCAGTTCAGCAGTGACCACACTTGAGAGAGGATTGCAATGAGGGGATCTGCCAGGCAGTTAGTGAAATAAGGCCTTTGAAAAATAATGGGCTTAGGAAATTTCGCTGTGGTTCTCTGAAACACTGAAACTTATAGTGATGTTTTCATTAAGAATAAAACAGATGTAGGCCAGGTGGGGTGGTGAATTTCTGTCCCTTCAGGGCCTAATGGCTACATAGTGAGATGATCCTGTCTCAAACAAGAGCAATGACTATAACAAAGGTAGCAGGGGCACAAGGCGATTAGACAGATCTATATAGAAAAGAATTAAAAAACCTGTGGTTTGGGGCTGACAGCTGAAATGATTTAAAACATTTAGAGATTTATAAAATCTCATTTTTTTTTTTTACTTGTATGCCCTTTCAGGATTATTTGAAAGCGTTTTGTTGTTGTTGTTGTTGTTTGTTTGTTTGTTTTTTAACAAACATAGAAGTTGATATTTCAGATAGGTAAAAATGAGCTGTGGTAACTCGATAACTTGATAGCGGGAATGTTCTTGAACATTGGAAAGATTTCTTTGAGATTGATTCCTGGCTCAGGGTGTAGCTTGGTTTGTAGAGTACTTACCTAGAATGTGGAGCCCTGGGTTCGATCCTCGGCACCAAAGATTTTGGAGGTGCCTGACTACTGTTTTGGTGGTGACGTTAGCAGTAGAGATCCAAGGTCATCTTCAGCTACGTAATTTAAACCAGCTTGAATTCCACGTGAAATAAAATCAATCCATTCTTAGGCAGGACTGCATTGTTCACTTTATACATGCATATGTAAACTATATCTATAATACTGAATATTATAAAATGGTTAGTCAGGGACTGGGTGTAACGAGCAGGCTTGTGGACCCCTCCTTCTCTTGAGTGTCCTCTGGGTGTCAGTCCAGCCCTCTGACAGCTGTAGCACTGACTAGCAAACAGGTGTTCCGAGATGGTCCGATGAAAGCTCCTGAAGACAAGGTCCTAGATCCTAGAGAAGATGACACTTGGCTGTGGAATGAGACAGGCCTGCACGCAAACCCTCACTCTGCCTCTGATTGGCTAACAGCCCCAGGCCTGCATTGTAAGAGCGGGGCAATGGGGCTACGGCAAGTTTCACAGGACAAAGAAGGACAGAGTATGTAAGGCAGTTAGCACCATGTACAGTACTTGGTAATTTTATGAGGTTTGTTAATCAAGCTAAATGTGTTCTAAATAAATAAAAAACAAAACAAAACAAACAATGCTCCTTTCCTTTCAGTGAAAATAATCAGTTTTGTGGATATAAGCCTTACATAACATAAGCAGACCAACCACCTACAATGTTCCAACACTGAATTGTTATTGAAATTGCTTTGTAGGTTGGGTGAGCTGCTTCAAAATGTTCAGGAATCACAGCAAAGGTCAATTAGAGATTATTTTATCTTTTAAGAGTAGTAAGTGATTAAGTAGTACTATATTCTTACTTTCATAGTGGAAATTAATTTTAGCTTAGGAAAAAGAATACATACGATGACATTTTAGACTAGTGACAGTCCTGTCTTGATGTGTTGCCATCCTCACAATCCCTACTCTGGGAGGCCTGTTTTTGTTTTTGGTTGTTTTTTAATTGAGCCCATTTTTTTTTTTTTTTTGAGTAGGAATAATTTATCCTGTGATTTTTATCAGTGGAGTAATATTATTCCCTGAGCTACAAGGGAGAAGAAATGAGCCCATCTTTTTTTTTTTTTTTTTTCACATACATTGAGATGCAGTCTATACTTGTCATTAAAAATTGTATGTCCTTGGTTATTTGACCTCTGCAGGACTTCTTTCAACCAATACTTGAAAACTATTCCATGAGAAGAAAACCCTACTTCACTTTACTAGGCATTTTACTGTTAAATTCCTGAAAATGAGAAGACACAATTCTAGCCCTCAAGGAGCTTGCACTAAACCAGACACACAAGTGTAGAAGCATGTGAGAAACTAGGCAGAGCAACACAGATCACCACCGAGGTGGCATATACACTGTGCTGCACAGAGGCAGGGGAGAGTGTGTTTGGCGGGGATGACAGGAAGGGCATCGCGTTAACCATGACACCTAAATTATCCTTGACCGATCAATCAGCAGAATTTCCCATTTCAGCTAAAGGCAGTGGGGCTAGGGAGTGTTAGACACGCTCCTCTTGTGGTTCTGAGTCACGGAGCCTTATCGCACTGAAATTGTACATTAAAGAGAACGGACAAGAGTAGATTATGATGATACAGTTTAGTATCTTGAATTCCACGGGGAATGATTTAAATTGGCAGGAAACAAGAAACCTCATGTTACACCAAGAGAGACATGTGCCCTTGCTCTCTGTCAGTGCTCTCAGCAAATATTTATTAGTGAAATGATAAGCTGGAAGCTTCACACATTACTGAGTGTGATGCCATTCCTGGTGCTGGGGTTCAAGGGCCTAGACATGTCTGGACATGTCTCAGTGGTAGTGTGCCTCAACACTGGAACTATGATCAGGTATGATTTGGAAATGTAATTGTTTGCATTGACAAATAAAAAAGTTTATTTCTTCTACTAAAATTTTAAGATCTTGATGGCTCTTAAGTAAAAATGGTTCTTTGAAGACCTTTAGTCTGTTATAGCTTCTTTGCCTATGACGCTTTGCATGTTCTCTTCGTGTTATGAATTAGACCTGCGACTGTGTTCTTACCAAAGATCAAACACCAAGAAGTAGGGCCACAGCAAACTCATCTTTATTTCAAAAATCATTTGAAATATACATTAAATGATTAGATGGTGTGTTTAATATGTGCTTCCTGCTGAATTCACTAGACCCAGTTTAGACTAGAATATTTTTATCTGATTTTAAAAAGGTGCCAGCAAGGCCAGTTCCTTGATTCCCTTAACAGGTCTAAGAGAGAACAACAAACATTTCTGTTTGTGGCACTTTTATTACAGTAGGGTTACATGTGCACTGTGGAAACTTTATATGTTACAGATAAGTAAAAGGAAGAAAATCCCTATAATCCTAACCCAGAAATAACCAGTTACTGTTTCAGAGGAATTTACAATGCCACCGACACCCGCCCCACCCTGCTTCTTTTTTGTTTCTTTCTTTCATTTTAAATGCACATGGCTATGCTGCCCTGTTGCAGGACTGAACTATTTCATACTTCTAGAGTTGCTGGGAGAGATTTCTGCTTCTGCCAACATCACAGCCAATCACCACTATCTAATCCTGGCAAAATAGGTGAAGGAAAAAAAATGTAATAAGTGTGTATTTCTTCTAATGTTAAAATTAAGTTAAATATTTCATCTGAGTTTGTTAAATATTTGTATTTCTGGGTGATTTGTCTTTCAGTCACTGTCATCTTCCCTCCCGTGGCTATTTTTCTCTACCAGGGCGTGCCACTCTTTCTCTTAAATTGCTTTTGAGAACTTAATGCACATTGCTAAGCTGTCCCCGTGACTAGGCTGGTCACTTGTCTTTTATCATATTTCCTTTCACTGTCACTGATCCTAGGAAGAGGGACTAAGAAACCAAGAGAAAGGTGCAGCTGTGATCCCATCCTCCAGTCCCTTGTAAACCGAGTACACATCACGAGCTACAATGTCTTCCCGGAAAGGAAGCAAATGGAAAGGCGAACGTTGGAATATTAATTTCTGTTTGATAATTTTTCACAAACAGTGACAAAACACCCTTTTAACTTAGCAGATTTCTCTAGTCTACTTTGGTCAATCAGTAAGAATTTAGAACTGATATGAACAAGAACAGCAAACTGTAATACTGGCCTAGAAATGAGCATAATGGAACGTGCATTTGAGCCACAGCAAGTCAGACATGGTAATTACAACAGTAATCACCATCAACAGTAAGATCTGTTCATCCACTGTGGGTGTATTGAAGCATTTCCATGAGACATGTATGGAAGTCATGTATGGCTGTGCCCTGTGCCCTGTGCCCTGGAAATTTAATAAAGAATGAATACTTTGATGGTTTGGTAACTAAGAAATTAGCTAGAGGCGATGCTGAAATTCTTTCTTCTTGGAAAAAAAATGGAAACTATGAAGGGGAAAAGTAAAAGAAATGAAGCAGCATAGCTGGGAGTAGAGATGCAGAAAACAGGAGAAACTGAATATATTAAGAAGGGACGCTTAAAAAAAAAACGCATGGTAAATGTGAAATGTCCAGATTATCAAGAGAGGTTGCAGCGTCCACTGTGAAGTGTCCAGTTCATGTCAGCGAGACATACACATATGAAGCCTGCAAAATACTTCAAGCGGAACTTACCTCTCAATTGTCACAAATAGTGAACCATGTCTTCTATGAGGCATACATGTTGAAAGTAGTTTGGGCTTTTAAGTCTTAAAAAAACTAAGTATACAGACAGAGAGAAGGAGGGAAAGAAAGAGAAAGGGAGAGAGAGAGAGAAAAGCACACATACAGATATCAAGGGAGCTGAATGTTAGAAGTTCTATAATTTGTAAGAATTTAGTCTTTGTAGATGCCTCATTTGTTCTCAAGTATTTTCCCCCAAGAAGTAGCTTCAGAATGAATGGGATCATTTATAGTTGTATTTGACATAGATAATTAAAAGGTGCATGGTTAATGGCCTTGATACCTGAAGACACTTTAAAATTCAGCAAAAAGAACTTGATAAAACCTCAAAACCTATGGATATAATAGGTTGGGATCATAAAAGCAGTCTAGATTCAAATCATTTTTGTAAAAAAAGAAAAGAAGGAAGGAAGGAAGGAAGGAAGGAAGGAAGGAAGGAAGGAAGGAAGGAAAGAACAGGGTGGTCTTCACAGGTGTGTTTAGGGACAAAGAATGTAACTGGTAAGCTCTAACTTTTATTTCTTCCTTTCTCAGGATGTCCAAAATGTTGGCTCAATGTTAGAAGTAACAAGAGGAGAATTATGACACAGACATAAAAAATGTGTTCAGCTATTTCATAAACAATTTAAAGGTTATGAAATTATTGAAACAATGGAGCAAAAATCATGGACTTGGTATACAGCTTTAAAGTTTTCTTTTTTAAAGAGTATTGATCAGATGCAAACACCTGAATTTAGTAATCTGGGCAACAGAGGCTGAGCATAGAACGAGTATATAAAGCATAATTGACAAATGAGAAAACAAATGAAATATTATTTAAATAAATGGTAGGGTTCACCAGAAGCCTAGAGAAGGCTTATGAATCATGCCTTTAAATGGCCACCGAGCCACTCAACTCTTGTGATAACTTCCTCCTTTGGACTTTTTCCACAGGCAACCAAAAATTAGTGATGAAAATGACACGAGGAGGAAATATATCAGATGGCTTGAAATCCTGACAGCAATGTGGTTCCTGGCACTCACTCCGAAAATCTTAAGTGTTTTCTTTAGTACGACAGGTAGGCTTAAAGCCCACTGGTTTGAGGCTGTGATGATATCCCTCCAAGGTGGTGAAAGTGAGCTATTTTAAAATTCTTTCTGCGCATTTTTATCTTGCCACCTTGAGGTTAAGTATTCCTTGGTTTGTGAACCTCACTATGTGAAACTTAGGTTTATGGCTCCTCCGAGGTAACACTTTCATGATTTCCACTATGGACCAATAATACACTTTTAATGTCCAACTGTGGCAACACACAACTAAAAAAACAGTAAGTATCGTCTAACCCTTGGCTTAATCTCCCAAATTCTAAAATTTAAAAAAAAATCACACACACTACACGTATGAAAAAATGTGTGTAGCGACTATGAATGAACATAGATCTGAAAATATACATATTCTTACTATAGGTGTATATGTACTGCGGTAGCCACGTCCTCCACATGTTGAAAGAGAGCCCAAAAGAATGAAAAGACCACTATTTTTAGCACCAGTCTATTTAACAGTCACAACATACCTTTCTTTATCGATGCAGACACAAACCTACAAGCAGGATGATAATTTGAACGCAAGCTGACTTGATTAACGTTAGATAAACTCCAGACATGGAAGCGAAAAATAAAACATATCGTGATACTCTTTATTTTCAGCTCGACTGTTAAAAAGCCAATTATCTACCTGTGAACGCATGCCGCACATGGTACTCTGAGGACACTTCTTCACAGTCAGAAGTGAGAAAGCGCCGGGGGGAGGGGGCCCCCAACCGTCCTGGCCTCTCTGAAATTGCTATCAAAAACAGAAACCCGAAAGACGTAATTTCCCGGCCCTGGGTGATGAAGGAAAACCTGGGCACGAGTGAGTTGGCTGAGGACTGTGTTGCGGACTCCTCCGTGCTCACCGAGTGGGAGGGTCACACTGGAGGGACGAATAAGGGCAGAGATGCGTCCCGCTTCCACTCGCTGGGAGCTGGCGCGGGCCACTCCGCGGTGGTGCGGCAGCCCGGTCGGGACTCCACCGCGCCTCCCAGGGGCTCCGGCACCAGCCCAAGGTAAGCTGCGCAGCTCTGGCGCCGCCGGTCCTCCCTCGGTGTCGCCCACACGAGCCCGGTCTCCGCCGTACGCTGTGCCTCTGGCCGTCTGCGTGCATCTGTCTTTTTTTTTTTTTTTTAAGGAAAATGTCAAAACGGTGCTGCACGCGTGCACCTATTTAGGGGGGCAAATCTGCCCACCTGCGGTTACGCATTCCCACGCGCAGCCCAGGGGACCCACCCGGTGCCTTTGGCCACGTCAGGCCACTTTGCTACGCTACCTATAATGGGGCTCGTGTTTGAGCGTCCGGGTCACGCGGGCTCACGCGTTCCACTTTAGTTCTCGGTGGGTTTTCGGGGTGGGTTTGGGAAGCCGAAGTACGTGCGGCGCTGATGCGGGCTGGAACGGACAGAGCGAGCAGGCGACGAATTCTGCCCGGGGGCTGCGGTCTGGGGCTGGGATGCTCTGCCGGGGAGAGGCGGAAGGCAGGACGCCCGGGTCCCCCCACCCCCGGCGGAGGAGTTACCCACTTCGACCCGCGCGGGGGTCCCCGAGCCCGCCTTGGGCTGACGGGGGTGGGGTGGGGAGGAGGATCCGGGACTGGTCCCCGAGCGCCCGGCCGGCCCTGCACCTCCCTCAGCCCGCCGAGTGCGCAGCGCGTCCGGCCGGGGCGCAGCCACCGTCCCCGCCGTCCCCGCCGTCCCCGCCTCCGCCCGCGGCCCTCGGCTCTGCGGGAAGCCGGCCCGCGCTGCAGCCACCGCCGCCGGGAGGAGGAGGGAGGCGGGCGCGCACGGTCCCGGAGAAGTTTGTTGGCCCGGAACCAAGCGCGCGCCACCGCGCAAGCCTGCCGCTTTGAAGCGGGCGGGCCGTTAAGCTCAGCCTTACCCCAGCTAGGTCGTGGACGGCTCGGGAGCCGGTCGAGTGGGTGGGCAGGTTACCCACATGGGCCCCCGCGGTTGCATAGGAGACAGAGGGAAGCGTACGGTGTGTCTCGGGGTACGGGGGGGGGGGGGCGCAGTGTACTCGGCAGTAGAAAGAATCGGACCCAGATGCTGAAAATGTGTACTTTTAATAGAACCCATCCAGGAACTGCGACAGTGGGTGATGTGAAACCCAGCTTCGAGGCTGGGAAATGGAAGGGTAACAGAAATAAATGGTGCTGCCTCCTCCCACCCTCTGGCCAATTCAGAGAGGACTTCCTTCCCACCTCTCTTTGAAGAGGAGGTCTGAGGAGCAAGGTAGAGGCGCTTCAGAGGAATTTACACCTGCCCACTCCTCACCCCCAAGAAAGAGCTAAGGAAAGCAACACTCCTGCCCAAATCAGGGGCTACAATTGTTCTTGAAGGGAGGAGAAAGAAGGCTGGCTGGGGAGGTGGCCTCTGGGCCCTCCTGAGTAGGCGAGCAAAGCTGCAGGATCCTTTGAGCGCTCTTCACCGGGAACCTGCAAAGGCAGAATTGGGATGTCTCCGGGGTTTTCATGGTGCGAACTATAATTTCCCAGACCCGAGACGGGCTTTTCTGATGAGGATAATTCTTCAGGGCACAAAAGAGGAGGAAGCTGCCAGGGATAGAAAAATGCGTTTCCCCCCTCTAGGAGAAAATGTAGGAAGTAACTGCCAGGTACTTCCATGGGGGTTTTGACCAGAATGATTTCGCTTAGTGTGAAGGAACCTAAGCGAGGTGTCCTGACAAAAGAACGCTCCCTATGGACAGGTAAGAGAAATACCAGAAGGAAGGGAAGAAAGCCTGGAGCAATTTTGTTTGTGTCTGAATCGTTGTTATCTCCAAGTCTTTCCCAAACAGATGGAAGCCCAGGCCATTCTTCCATCTATTTTTCTGGTCCTGGAGTTTAAACTCTCCTGCTGAAATTTCTGTTTCCTTTCTGAGGCAGCAGAAATGGGCATTGGGTCCTGAATGCATGGCTCTAGGGACAGAAGAAACTATGGAGAGAAATCATAGGAATGTGACTAATGACCCCATAAGCAGAAATCCAAATGAAGAATGGAAAGCAATCAGGGATAAAAACAAGTAGGGTTGTAGATAGACTGATATATAGCCCTGAACTGCTACTGCGGGGTGGAAGGAGGAATGAACAGGATAAGTTGAATTACTCCACGTAGGCCCTGTTGAGAACTTCTTTCTCAAAGAGGCAGAGAGTAGGCAGGCTTAGCAGAGGAGAGAGCAGGGAAGACAGAAGGAAGGGCGCATATGATGGCTGGAAGGTGTCGAGGGGTGAGTGGTCCTGTGCCTGGTAAAACAGAAAGCACTAACTGAAGTGAAACCTCAGATGAAGAGAGCTGATCATACGTGTCTCCCCCCCCCCCACACACACACACAAAAAAAAAAGACTGGAGAGGGGAGGCTGAGAAGGACGCTGTATCCTATTGTGTGGACCAATGGCAAGAAGACCAAGTGAGGAGGTTGTATACTGAATTTAACAAAAACAAAACAAAACAAAAAATGGCGATAGTAGATGAACAGGCCTAGCTGATCCACATGCAGATTGTGAGTTGGAAACACCCCTCCCATCTGAAAGAAGCCAAAGGCAACCCTTTGAAGAATAGCATATCAGAAAGCCATCAGAGCCACTCAGAACAAAGAGAAACTGGAAAAGGTGGATGAGTTGGAAAACTATACAAGTCTATCGATGTGAAATTCTAAGCGATAGTGCATCAGAGGCAGGGATGTGTCTCCGGAAAACAGAATCAGGGTTTGTAATCAGAAAACAGCGTGGGTCGTTGGCTGCTGTTGAGATCTAGGGTATCCGAGTAGCTAGAGCAGATAGCTTTCGTTCGAGAGCTCTGTCAATAGAGCCCACAGGCTGTCAAGAACAGAAAACTGTCTAGTTATGCTCAGACGGGGGATTGATGTCTTCAGGGAAGTGAAGGCTATTTTTGAAACAAATGGAGAAGTTCTATGGAACCTTGAGGCATTTGAGCGAGCTGGTCAGTACACAAATGTTAGCAGTCAGGGGATATATTTTCCGTAAGGGCATAGACCAAATCCAATGCTATTATTATTTTTGAATCTCACTAAATTAAACCCAGCAAACCGTTTCTTAGTATTCTTTTTCTATACTTCCTTATAATTCCTTATTTTATATGTATCCTGCTACAAATATTATGTAGTCCAGGTCTCACTATATTGGCCAACAGTTCTCAATATCCATTTCTCTTTCATTTCGAAAATTGACTTAGACCTTATTCCTTCTTCAGTCTGGTTGCTACCTTCTGATGGTAGGTTTACAGGAGATGAATAAAATACATTTCCTTTTCTAAAATATGTTTCCCTTTCTTTGAGAGAATAAGCGAGCAGAGATAGTGTGAACCAGTTATTACCGTGTAGTACAGACTGCTGAAGGAGAGTAGTGAAGATCAGTCAGCTCACAAGGCAATGGATAGCAAACCTGGCCTGGGATGGCGCTCCCAGAAGGCTCAGAGGATAACTTTTGAACTACAATTTGAAGGCAGAACAAGAGCACCCAGATGGTGAGAGGATTGGTAAGATGGCTCGACAGAAAACAAATAAACAAAAAGCACATACATACATACATACATACATACATACATACACACACACACAAACAAATAAATGTATGCTTAAAAATTACCATCAGGGCTGCAGTTACAATTCAGAGGTACAGTGTATGCACAAAGCCCTTATTTTGATCCCCCCACACACCCCAAACAGAGAAGAAAGAATGGTGTTTGGAGTCTTGTTAACAGTTTGATGGGACAGTTTGGAAAATAATAGAGAAGCAGAGACCTGGACTCCACTGTACCAGATCCATAAGCCTCTTGCTTCCCAGTACACAATGAAATTCCACTGAGCGTGTAGAGGAGAGTTCTAACGTGACTGGGCCCTTTTTAGAAATAGAATTATTAGCCAGGACTTCCCACGCTTACCTGGCCTTTCTCTAGGGAGGGCTAACACAGGGTGATCACCAGTTTGAAGCCATCCCTGGCTATCCAGCAAAGCCTTGTGAGAGGAGAGAGAGGAAGAGCGGATCGATTTTCAGCAGTTGGGGAAATAAGAGTGGAGGAAAGGAGTCTAGTTAGAAGTCTCTTATAAATTTCAGGACTAGAAATGGCCTCTAAGCGAATGAATGCTTTTTTTGGAAAGGCTGTGTATGGCTTCAAAAGACAGGCGTTACAAGGAGCTTTGACAGGCTTCCAGGCTTCCCTCCAGGTCTGAGGTGCATAGGAAGGAAGAAGAAATTGAAGGAGATTCGGAACTTGTTCGACAGCGTTTGTAATGATATCATAAAGGAGAAGAGATTTCTGTGCAGCATGTAAGAGGATAGAAGCTTTGTTTAAGTTGTGGGAGTTTTCTGCCGACTTACTTCAATTTCAATAGTAAAATAAGTGATGAAATTATAAAACAACTACACGCCTATTCCAAAACAGTCGTATTTGATTATTAGCTTAGGATTTTAACTCATTACGATGGCTTTTTTTTTCTGTTTTTTCCCCCTCTTTATGAAAGATAGATCCTTAAGACTGACAAAAGAACAGATGTGTGGCACCTGTTGTTTTGCCTATTTACACAATGCCTCACTTCATAACAGCATAACAAAGCTTTCCTGCTGGAGTTGCGCCTGAACACATTGGAGCACAGGCAAGAAAGTTCGACTTAAAATCAATCATCTGCCCCATTTATCACTCCCCCTTAAAGAAGGCTCTGAAAATGTGGCTCCTTGCAGATGTTTGGCAGGTCAAGTATACATACATGCATATTTTTTTTCTCTATCCAACAACAAATTCTTTATTGGAACAAATGAAATTTGTAACAAAAAATGATTGCTTTCAAGAACAAGTTAGATGCACATATTTGAAGAACTTCAGGGATTTGGAACTCTAAGTTATTTTGTAATCTTTCCCGCCTACTTCTTTGAGAGTTGAGATGTGTTATTTACTGTATCAGCCTATATACAATGAATCGGTATCTTTTTCCTCTTTCTCCTTTCTTTTTATGTGTCCTCTTTGTGTTTTTTGTCTGTTTGTCATTTGTTTTGCTTTTTTTATTTTGGCGACACCTTTCATGTAATACACAATTTCAGAGATGTCCGGTGCACATGTAGAACATTAAAGGGCACAGCAGTAAAAACATTCATATTTCAAAGATAGATTTATTTGATTTATTCAGGCTTTCAGTGACAGGCTTTTGAGCCATTTCATCTGGTAAAATCACCATCATCCCATCTACTGGTCCATCCACTTAGCCATCATTCCATCCACTCCATTCAGACTGGTCTAGTGCTCTGTATTCTTGTTCAGATTTCCTGTCCTCCTCATGTTTTGTTCTCCTGAACCACAGTAATGCCGGCAACTTACTTTATTGTTATTTATGTGTTTGTACATTATATGAGTTTATGTATACAACATGAAAACAGGTGCCCGTTGATACTAGATGGCATCAGATTCCCTGGAACTAGATTTACACCAGCGAGCTGCCTGATGTGGATGCTGGGGACCAAACTTGGGACATCTCCAAGAGCAGCAAGCACTCTTAACTACTGAGCCATCTCTTAGCCCTGTCACCAGAAACTTCTATTTGATTCACTGCTATAACCTCACCCAATTAGGGCTCTGATCCTATCAATGGAATGAAGGAGTAAAGTTTTCAGTTGTTCTGTCTTTTGCTGTTCATGCTTTCTGTGCACAAATATATACTATACATTATAAAATAAAACAAGGAATTCTTCAAAACCCTTCTTCTTTAAAATTGTTTAGATTTTATAATTGGTTTAAAGATTTTGAGAAGTAGACTAAGGAAGTTTGGTAATATCCGAAAGTAATCTGGTCAGCAAAGGGTGGGCGGAATAGTGGGTTACAAGTAGAGGTCAGGACCAGTCAAAAAGAAACAGGTTATGGGCAGGGCTATCTGAAGGATTTCAGAGGGTTTGTTTTAGAAGGTCTCCTGATGTCCATGAAGGCTGGTCAGTGCTGAATACATTCACAAGAATGACTTCACATTGTGTGGCACTGGATAGGAGCTATCTTGGGTTCTTACTGGGATTTTGGCAGGGGATAAGTGCATATGTATGAGGAAGTGATGTGAGATGTAAGGACCTGAGAGCTATGCCCTAGACCCTGCAATTAAACAAGTGGTGATAACAAAACTTTTTGTATGTTTGTTTGTTTGATTTTTGAGACAGGGTTTCTCTGCGTGTAGCCTTGGCCGTCCTGGACTTGCTTTGTAGATTAGGCCAATCTGGATTTCACAGAGATCCGCCTGCCTCTGCCTCCTTGAGTGCTGCGATTACAGGCGTGAGCCACCATGGCCAGTAACAAAAACTTTTTGATCAAGCAAAGCTGGACTTGATCCCAAGACTCCAGGACAGATTGTTCCATGAGCATTCATGTCTGTGGAATGGGGACCTGATCCCTATCTTCACTACAAGTCATAGGGCCTAGGCAAGAGAGTCTGATCTTCTTTCTTTCACATTGTGGGTTCTGGGAGCAATCCTTAATTCCTGAGGCTTGACTGTAATTGCCCTTACTAAACCATCTTTTTTTTTTTTCGTATTTTATTTTTTTTCTTATCAGTTACATTTTATTAACTATGTACCCCAGCCGTGTCCCGATCCCTCATTCCCTCCCAGTCCCTCCCTCCCTTCCTCCTCTCCACCGTGCCCCTTGCCAAGTCCACTGATAGGGGGGGACCTCCTCCCCATTTATCTGATCCTGTTTTATCAGGTATCCTCAGGACTGGCTGCAAAGCTCTCCTCTGTGGCCTAACAGGACTGCTCCTCCCTTGGGGGGTGGGGAGGCCAAAGAGCCAGTCATTGAGTTCCTGTTAGAAATAGTCCTTGTTCCCCTCACTATGGGAAACCAATTGGTTACTGAGCTACCATAGGCTACATCTGAGCAGAGGTTCTAGGTTACATTCATACATGGTCCTTGGTTGCATGTCAGTCTCAGAAAAGACCCTGTGCCCAGATATCTTTGGTCCTTGTGGAGCTCCTATCCTTTCCTCATCAGTCTAACTCCCCATCTTTCTTCATCTTACCACCCCAAGATGCTTGGGTAAAAGGAGAAAATGTGTGTTTTTTAAATCAATGTCCCTAGTCTTTAAAAATGTTTTCAAATATTTAGCTATATGTTAAATGGCATTCCTGCTCTGTACCATGTTAATGTTAGAAACAGGCATAGTTTACATCTGAGATATGAATATTAAAATAACTACTATATATAAACTATGTTTTTGTTTAGAAAATGAGACCACATAGAAACAATATTTTCTACACATTTATTTAAAATGCACTGTAGGCATCTTTGTACAGGTTTGCCAGAAAGGAATTTGGGGAGAAATTCAAGAAACTTCAGTGTTCTGTACACATCATCTGCTGGCTCCATATTAGACAGTGAACTGGGAAGGCATGGGGGTGGGTTCTGCCTGAAAGCTTAACTTCGGCTGTGAAGAACAATACAGTAAGTTGTGCTAACACTGGCTTGAATTAATTTATAAAGCTATCTTGATAACAACCTTACTGAGCCCTGAGGGGACAGGATAGAAAACTGCCACATTCTGATAGGGGGTTTCAGTTAAAGCCAGGAAGTAAGAAATCCAAGGAGGAAAATGGTCATAAACCTGGGGATCATCCAGTTGCCTGAGCTCAGCCAGTGTCTGAGGACAGTGACAGGGAAGAGGGAAAGGACCAACTCAGAAAGCCACAGGGAATTTCTGTCCATGGAAGTTTTATTTAGGACCAACCCCAACATAATACGTCCAACATAACTTAAAAAAAAAAAAAACCTAGAAAATACTACTAGTGAAATGAAGAAGTAGAAAATGGAAATGAGGTATACAACTGGATAGAAGAGAGATAAATAAGATGGATGGATAAATAGATAGACCAAATGGTCTATCAATAGATGTATAGATAACAGATAGATAATAGATTATAGATAGGTAGCTATCTAGCTAGATTGATAGATAAATGATAGATATATAAATGATATAGAGGTATAATAGGAAATGCTCACATTAGATCTCAGATAGACAGACAGACAGACAAAGTAAAGTAGGAAACAATGGATCTAGAGGAAGATGAAAAGGGATTCTAGCTAATGTGAAGGGACCAAGTGAGTGTTTACAGGAGGAAAGCTCGACTACTAGAAATTCCAGAAGCGATTGAGTTAGAAAGGGGAATGAAACAGATTCATGTTTAAGTTTCTGCTGATCTCTCGGAAAGATAGTGGTAGGAGGTTCAAGTGCTGAAACATTTGATCAACTAATCTTATCCTTAAAATACTTTGATAGTAAGGTTAAAGCTAAATCATTCATTATCCGAGTGGCTCATGAAAATTGTTGGGTGTTGGGAGATGTCAAGAATGAATTGATATGTCAAGACTGACTTTAGAGCTGTGCAGTTCTTTGTCGCTGGAACGGGAGCCAAAGTTTTGATGAAAATGAATTCCTAAAACCATTTGGCACTTTTACTTTTCAGATACCAAACAAACCCGAGTGGAAGAGACAAGTGTAACTGGAAATTAGACTAACCATTCTATAGCTTATATAACAGCAGACGCCTTTAGAGTATGTAATGCCACCCCACACATTAAATAAGATGTCAGTGCTCCTGACTTGCAGGATGTTCCATAACTTGCACACAAGTGGAAGCAGTCACACAGGAAGCCAAGATTTTAACTGTTATGTTTTATAGCCAATTGATCAACTGAGAGAAGTCATCTCAGATAAAACACCATTACAAATCTCTCTGAAAACTGGATCAATTTTTGATATAGAATTTACTTAAACTAGAATTTATTTAAGGAGTTACTAACAGACATGAAATAATAGCTGTGATCAATTTACAGGGTCGTGTAAGGATCACGACTATGTTTATACCTAGAATTCAAAATAAACAAGACATAAGACCAGATGTCTCATAGCTAGAACCACACATACAAATTTAACACCGCCGTTGCTGCCTCTAACTATTCATCCAGAAATATCTAAACTTTGAATTAATTTTAAAATGCTGAACTGAATATTTGCCATATGTATTTAGACTATCAAAGATGGTGGACTTATTTTTCTCTAAAGAGAGTCTATTGATAAAAGTTAAACAATTGTGTGATGAGCTCTTTCACATTTGGCTCATCATTAAACTGTGGATAGTGATAAATAAGTGATTTATGACTCTTGAATAACTATTTCTAATAAACTTATCTTTTTTAATTAATTGAAGGATCTGATATATTTTTCCATGAAAATTATTTTCATCTTAGCGAATTCACTATAGTAAAGTTAATTTAAACAATGTTCAACTTTTTGTTATAGCGATCTAAAATGTTATACTTTATTTGTATTATTTTGTATGTGTGTGGATGTTTTGCTTACATTGATGTCTGCAAAGCATGTTTGTGCCTGATGCCCATGGGGACAAAAAATAGGGCTTCAGATCACGTGGGATTGGAGTTAAAGATCAATGTGGGCGGCCTTGTAGGTGGTGAAACTCAAAGCTGGATCCTCTGGAAGAGTAGCCAGCACTCTTAACCACCGAATCAGCTCTGTAGTCCCCCTAGAGATTTTATCTGCTGAATCTTTCATTGTAACACTTATAGAGTAGGAATATAAATTCATAAAGGCAATGACGTTAACAGAATATTATAAAATATACAATAAGTATTGCATGTATTGGTTTCCTTTTAAAGAGAATGATGGTTGTATGTGTGCAGTTGTAATTTTACAAGTGGAACTCAATCCAATAACCAAGGAGTTCGTGTAAAATATGACAATGTTGATTAAGCCATAATATGTAAATATGATATTACCAAACAGAACCGTGAATGATACAATCATGTCTAAAATTCTGAATCATGGTATTTGATACCAAATGTATATACCAAATAAATGAGAAAACACAATAAACTATATTTAAAAATCTGTGTTAATGAATATAGTCAGCACACTGAAATGGAAACCCAATGGTCTCTATTTCATATGAGGGAAATTTTGTAAATTATAAGCTGATAAAGGGTTAAAATGCAGACTATATGGAAATACAACATAACAACAGCTAACTGTATTTAAAAAAAATCAGAGAGAGCATCCTGAATATCATTTCTCTAAGAAACACAAATGTCCATGAGGTACATGAAACACGTTTAATATCACTAATACTCAGGAAAATCAAAACCACAGTGAGCCGCCCTCTCACGCTGATAGTGTGGCATCTAGCAACCAGAGAGAAAATAGTAAATGCAGAGGAGAGTGTGGGGAAATCAGCACACCTGTGCCTCACTAATGGGAATGTGAACGGCGTGGGCGTTAGAGAAAAACAGCGCAGTGGTTCCTAAGGAAATTAAAAATATGAGAACCATATGGTCTGCCCGGCACTTCCTTCTTTGAGCATATACCCAAGAGAATTGTAAGGGAGACTCAGATTGCTGCTTGTACATCTGAGCTTATAACAAGTGTGCACAACAGCCAAAGGTGTCCATTGATGGATGATGAGCAAAGCAGGCATTTGCAAATGGTGAAGTATCATCTAGCACCCCTAAACAAGAGAAAATTCTGACATATGTCACGACGCTAATGAACTTTTAGGATCTTATGCTATTGGTAGCAAAATGGTTTGGTCAGTAAAGTGCTTGATACACAAACACCAAGACCAGAGTTCAGTTCCCGGAACCCACACATAAAAAATTGGGTGTGGCACGCACATACTCGCGCGCACACACACACACACACACACACACACACACACACACACACACACGATACTATATTAAGTAAAATATAATCATCAAATAAAGGAGACAAAGGTGGATGATTCTGCTTATTGAAGGTACTCTAGTACCTTGTAGCAGGTGAATAGAATGATAATTGTGGGTTTGCAGACAATGGCATGGAAAGTTTGTTTAACAGGCGCAGATAATCAGTTCTGTACCATGACAAGAATTGTGGAACTAGATCAAGAGCAGGGATTGCAAAGCAGTGGAAATGAACTTAATTCCACTGACATGCATACCTAACACTGGTCAAAATACAAATTTTATATTATTATATACTTTACCACAATTTTTAAAATAAAAAAATAAATAAACCCAATCATTTCTGTGGTATAGCTTTAAAGCCACTGAAAAGGTTGGAAAATTTAAAGGATAAGAATTTGTGTTCATGAGTAATTAATGAATAATTGACTAAGAAAAGAGTCTTGAAATATTTCCCAGCACTCAGAAAGATTAATGTATTAAAATACTCAGGTGCATGTTAGAGCATTGTGTACGCTAATATGTAATTTTATGATACATTGAAACCGATTGCACTCTCTTTGGTCGTGATGATTTTGTGAATGTAATGGAGCAGAATACAAAATCTCAACTTGAATGCTTCTGCCATTGCAGATCTGTGGCCATTTGTCCCCATGGTTTCAAGGCACAATGAGGCACACCAGCTCTTGGAAACTGTGGACTTGGGCAGCAATGTTCCTGCTTCCTGCTTTCACTTGTGTGACAGTCAGGGACAAGCCAGGTATGTGGGTCACCTCTCTACCTGATTGATAACTGTTATTTGTAGTTCTTAAATCATTTAAAAAATCCATTAAGGCAAATCTTGTTAAGGTTGGAAAGACTGCAGATTAGATCTACTGATGTAGATTAGAGAAATCAGTGTTTTCAACCATTGACCTTTTTGTACACCTTCATATAGCCATGGCAAACTTCCACATTTTTCCACTGTATGTTGTTTAACTTGTTCTGCAATGGAAACTTATGAATATGCATCTATATGCATCTATGTCTCTGTTCATATATCTGATATTATCTTGCATTTTAGCCTTTAATATTTGTTCAAGTTATAAGTCTCAGAGCTCAGCACTAATTAGGATTAACAAGGAAATTAAATTAAGAAAAAGTAAAAAATAGACTCTGAAGTGTAAGAAGAAATAGGGTTTAATTATATGTCAGTTGTGTGGTGTCTCAGGTGAGGGAAATACCTCAGATAAGGTGAACACATTTTTACAGTACCCAATAAAATAGATAATATTTGTTTTCAATTATTAAATTTCTGAATCTTCTCCTAAATATTCCAAAGGGCTGTCTAGCAATTTGGAGAATTTGTATTTATCACTGACTTTTAAAATTAATTGTGCCTGTGAAGATTATTAACTTACACATACTTCATGTTGCAAAGTTCAAGTGAATATATTGGAGAAGCCATTTCCTGAGAGTGACAAAGAGAAACAGAAAAAGAGAGAGAGAGGAAGGGAGTGAAGGAGAGATGTATTCTGATGATAATCACACATGGTGATGTATCTAGAGACAGAATCTTTTTTATTTTATTTTTGTTTACTAATCAAAATTTATTCACTTTGTATCCCAGCTGTAGCCTCCTCCCTCATTCTCTCCCAATTCCACTCTCGCTCCCCCATCTCCTCCCATACCCCTCTCCAAGTCCACTGATAGGGGAGGTCCTCCTCCCCTTCCATCTGATCCTACCCTATCAGGGCTCATCAGGACTGGCTTCATTGTCTTCCTCTGTGGCCTGGTAGGCTTGCTCCCCCCTCAGGGGGAGGTGATCAAAGAGCCAGCCATTGAGTTCTTGTCAGAGACAGTCCCTGTTCCCCTTACTAGGAAACCCACTTGGATACTGAGCTGCAATGGGCTACATCTGTGCAGGGGTTCTAGGTTATCTCCATGCATGGTCCTTGGTTGGAGTATCAGTCTCAGAAAGAACCCCTGTGCCCAGGTTTCTTGGTTTGGTTTCTCTCCTTGTGGAGCTCCTGTCCCCTCTAGGTCTTTCTATCTCCCTCTTCTTTCATAGGATTTTCTGCACTCTGCCCCAAGTTTGGTATGAGTCTCAGCATCTGCTTTAATACCTGCTAGGTAGAGTCTTTCAGAGCCCCTTTGTGGTAGGCTCCTAACCTCTTCCCTGTTTTCTCCCTCTTTCGATGTCCATCCCATTTGTCTTTCTAAGTGAGGGTTGATCATCTAACCCACGGTCCTCCTTCTTGCTTAGCTTCTCTAGGTGTACAGATTTTAGTATGTTTATCCTATATTATATGTTTAGTATTCACTTATAAGTAAGTATATACCATGTGTGTCTTTTTGCTTCTGGGATACCTCACTCAGGATAATCTTTTCTTTTTCCCACCATTTGCCTGCAAGTTTCATGATTTCCTTGTTTTTAATTGCTGAGTAGTGTTCCATTGTGTAAATGTACCACAATTTCTGTACCCATTCCTCCATTGAGGGACATCTGGGTTGTTTCCAGATTCTGGCTATTACAAATAAAGGTGCTCTGAACATGGTTGAGCAAAAGAATCTTTTTTCTTTTCTTTTCTTTTTATTAATTATACTTTATTCACTTTGTATACCCCCATAAGTTCCTCCCTCCTCCCCTCCCAATCCTAACCTCCCTCCCCCTTCTTCAAGCATGCCCCTCCCCAAGTCCACTGATAGGGGAGGTCCTCCTCTACTTTCTTCTGATCTTAGTCTATCAGATCTCATCAGGAGTGGCTGTATTGTCATCTGCTGTGGCCTGGTAAGGCTGCTCCCCACTCAGGGGGAGATGATCAAAGAGCTGGCCAATCAGATTATGTCAGAGGCAGTTCCTCTTCCCATTACTATGTAACCCACTTGGACACTAAATTGCCAAGGGCTACATCTGTGTGGGGGTCCTAGGTTATCTCCATGCATGGTACGTGCTTGGAGTATGACTCTCTAGAAAGACACGTGTTAAAATTTTCTGGTTCTGTTGCTCTCCTTGTGGAATTCCTGTCCTCTACAAATCTTACTTTTTCCCACTTCTTACATAAAATTCCCTGCACGTGGCCCAACAGTTGGCCATAAGTCTCAGTGTCTGCTTTGATAGTCTGCAGGGCAGAGCCTTTCAGAGGCCCTCTGTGGCAGGTTCCTAGCTTGTTTCCTGTTTTCTTCGGGCAAAAGAATCTTACTGCGTATATTCTTCTAATAATTTTAATGAATAGGCATAAACTCCCTCTTAATAAGGCTTTTGAGTTTATGCAGACACCAAATAAAAATTGTCACTTATAAACATTTAACAAATCTTTGTACCTCTTGAGTATTGCTACAAATTTTACAGGAAGCCCATTTCCTAAAACAATTCCCATGAAATTTTAAATATTTTATTAACATATTAACAATATTCTGTAGTCATAGTCTTGAGGAAAGAGTTATTAGTCAAAAGGCAATTGTCTACCCAATATCCTTAAAACCCAGTCATTTTGAGTAATCAAACTTTTGGAATTACTCTGAATATTTATTTTCTATGTTGATTACCACAGTTCTTTGATCAAGTTATATTGTATAAATAACTATCCAAATGTTATTCTAGCCCCAAGTATCTTACCGAATTAGTTTTTTTGAAGGATATTTTTTTCTAAGAACGTTGATTACAATAAGATTCACAAAACACATAGCTCTGAAGGAAATTTATAAAGGAAACACTGAGTTTTCTCAAGCAATTTGGTAGAGGGTGCCTGTAGAACAAGAAGCATATTCTGAGCATGCCACGGAAATTGTCTCATCTCAAGTATCATTTGTATTAATTGAGACTCGTCACAGCACCACCAGAGGAACGGTTGGAGACTATGACACACCAGGCCTGGCCTGGCAGGAGATTCTTCTTGAGTCCTGTCTTGTGTGTCTGATTCACGGTGCTGGGCTCCCTTTTTAGTTTCCTCATGTGCAGACCTGTGTGTGTGGTCACTAACCGTTTACCAGCGGGAAGTGATTACATCTAAAAATAAAGTCTAGCAAATCTGAGGGACAGGCTAGGGTTTCAGGGCTGGACTCGGTGAGGGTGTCAACCGTTTACAGTTAAAACCAAATGCAATAAAGGATAACCTGAGTCTTCGTTGCTGTCCTCCAGACTCCGGCAATCTTAATGTTTACTTGGAGTATCATTGCAGCCGGGACAGAATTCAAGAATACTATGGAAGAGTCAACAAGAACATACCTTGAAAAATCTTGAATTCAGGCACTCCGATTCTTGGATCCATTGTTTTGCTTTGTTCTTAATTAATTAATTAAGTAATTAATTAATTCACTTTCCATCCCAGCCGTAGCCCCCTCCCTTCTCTCCTCCCAGCTAATCCTCAGGAAAGGGGAGCTCCCCTCCCCACCCACACCAGCTTATCAAGTGGCATGAGGGCTGAGGACTGAGTTGGTCCTCTTCCCCTGTGACCTAGAAAGGCAGTCCTGTCAGGGGGAAGTGTTCAAAAATCGGGCAACAGAGTCCATTGTAGTCAGATTGTGGGATGAGATACATTTGTGTATTTTCACACTGACAATACATTTCCAGGTGATTGACACCTTTAGCTCAGCTGTCAGGGTGGAGAAGAAAAATGTGCTAACAGAAAAATGTGCTGTACAATGCTCAGCAAGCTCACATTTGCTTTAATTTGTTTCCACATGGATCCTCTAAAATAGAAACTTCCACATCCCATGGTTAGTTTCTTCTCTTAATGTATGCAAAAGTACTAAATTACTGTAAGAAATTCTAAAAACAAAAAGCCCAGAAAGCCAGAGTGAAAAGCATAGGTGAAATAGATGGCAGGATATCATCAAGAAAATTTTAAAAAACAATTTCAAATTTCATGTTAACTGTCTAACTGGAATCAAGGATTCTCACAGGCCCAACGCTAAACACAAAAACCCTATTAAGTCAATTCTCTACTAACTGTGAGGAGAAAGTTATTATTCTGAAATAAAGCTTATATTTATTAACAGACAGATCTCCTATTAACCTCATATAGAATTTTGAAATAAATCTTAGTGCTCAGTGTGGTACCACCTAAAAATCTTCACAGTGGATCATGTAGTATTTAACTCCTAAATTTGGAAAGTGGAAGAAAGCATCACAATGCCAGCAGAACATGCCTCTTAGACAAGTGATTTCTTTGGAGGATGAGTTTTTGGATCAAAGCGAAGTCCTGAAGGTATTTGTGTGACCTCTCCCTTAAAATAGCTGTGTCCCATTATCTTTTTTTCACTTACTGCCCCTTTCACATTATTTTTGTTATGTTATCAGCCCAGCATGCTTTGTCTACTTTTGTTAGCCACGAATTCACTCCCAGCACAGAATAATGCATATTATGTGCTCATTTGGCAGCGTATAAAGGGGTTCTGAAGCACAGCCAGTAACAGCGAGGAGAGAAGCCTCCTGGCTGCCTCTCTCCAATAAGAAATCTGTTTTAGCCCTAAAAAAGAAATGTGAGCTATGTAACAGGTGTGCATCTGGCTCTTCATGTGGGATCTCTAACAGCAGGAGCAAGGGATGTCTCTGACTCTGTGGCCTGCCTTTGGGTCCCTTTCCCCTAACTGGGTTGCCGCGCCTAGCCTCAATAGGGGATGATGTGCCTCATTCTGCTCCACCTTGCTATGCCAAGGAGAGTCTACATACTGCATATATGTAAGGCCTCTCTTCCTCTCAGGAGAAAGGGGAGCGCAGTGTGGAGGAAAGGATGGCTTCAACACGGATGTAAATTAAATAAATTAATTAATTAAAAAAAAAAGAAATGTGAGAGATGGCTTAGTCAGTAAAGGGCTTGCCTTTCAAGCAAAAGGACCTGAGTTCAATCACCAGAAGTCACTTTGTTTTTTTTTTAAAGCCGAGCATGGCAGCACACCCTTGTAATTTCGGCTCTGGAGAGGCAGAGACAGAGCTCTGAGGTTTGAAAGTCAGCCAGCCTAGACTACATAGTGAGTTCCAGGCCAGTGAGAGAAGCTGTCTCAAACAAAACAACTCAAAACAATGTAAACGGCTTCTCTGACCTCCACATGGATCTTCACTGCTCATCCATGACAGGCTAAGCAGTTCCACCTCTGTAAACAACTGGTGTCTTTCTCTTCTCCAACTCTTATCCTGAGGAAAAGGTCTAAGTAGTATGCTAGGTAAAGGAAATAATTTTCCTTAATGAGGTTTTGAGAGCTGTAAAAGAACTATCAAATGAGCTAGATTTTAAACTATAGTTTAATAAGTAAAATTCATTGCATACATTATGTATGTGTTTGTGGTTATGATGAAAAAGGAAAATCAAGGCAGAGAATAGACAAGGGAGGTAATGCAATCACTAAGGTGCTCTCTTACTGGTCTTTTCTTCTTGTCATGCTTTCTGTGTGATCTTTTATCCCCATACTTCAAAATGAATTATGTGTTTCATTTTGTGTGTGCTTCACGACCTTGATCTGTTTTAGTTTTGTAGGTAGCTCTCTTCCTTCCTTCCTTCCTTCCTTCCTTCCTTTCTTCCTTCCTTTCTTCCTTCTTTCCTTCCTTCCTTTCTCCCTGTGTTGATAAAAATTTTAATTCACGTATAATATTTGTACATATTTCTGGGATGCAGTGTGGTAATATGCATATATATGTGTGATGATCAAATGTTAAGAGAATTTATATGTTCTTAAACATTTCTTTGTGTTGGGAAACCTTAAATGTCTGTTTTTCATCATTTATACAATTTATAATAAATTACTGTTAACTGTAGTTGTTCCTTCTGTAGGAAAGAACATTGAAATCCATTTCCAACCTCCCTCTCTCTCTTCTCCTCTATTCTTCAGCACTAGTTGCTTTTCTAGTTTTTGAAACAAAATGCCTGGCATAGGAAGAAGGGTTCATTTGGCTCACACTTTAAGGGTTTGGTTTCTAGCATGGGAAGAAAGTCATGGCACCAGAAGACTGAGGCAGCTGTTCACACTGAAGCTCAGTCATGAAGCAGAGTGATGAATGCTGGTGTTTAGCTTGCTCTCCCCTTATCAATCAGTCCAGGCCCCCGTGCAATGGAATGATGCTGCCCAAACCTAAGCTGGTCTTCTCGTCTTAACCAGACTAACAGAAGTTCCCTCACAGATACATCAAGAAGTTTGTCTCCCAGTAACTCTACATCACTTCAAGTTGACTTAAGCATGGCTCATTGTTGGATTTTCCTGTTCTACCCACTACTTCAATAAAGTTGACTTTTCTCCCTGAACATAAACAGCTGAACAAGAGCAGACTCCATTTTTCTTCCCACGGCAGGCTTACTTCACTCAGTATAAAGCCCTCCAGTTATAAACATGCTTCAATCAATGAAGCTCCATCTTTATGGCTGAGGTCCACTGTGTATTCATGTGCTGCACTTTCTTTGTTCAGTTGTCAACAGACATTTTGGTTGATTCTACAGTTTGGCTGTTACAAATAGCATTTTAATAAATACATAAATGGACATTTTTTTGGTATAAGAATGTCATTCCATTTGGGAATATATACCTAGTAGTGTGATAGTTGGATCATAGGGTAGCTCTATTTTAGGTTTTCTGAGGAGTTCCACACGACTTTCTACAAAATCTATAACATGTTTAGTATTGACAGTGAATAGGAGATTCCCTTTCTCCTCCTCACATCTCCATCTATTTCTTGTCTTTTTGATAATTCGAATTGGAGTGATATATTCTCACAGAGTTTAGATCTGCATTTCTCTGATGATTGGTGATGCTGAAAGATTTTTTTTTTTGCCTTTTTTTTACATTGTCCCGTGAGAAATTCAGATCATTTCCCTATGCTTGTGATCAGATTCAGTGTCTTTTCTGCTGTCAAGATTTTAGAGTTCCTTGCATGCTCTGGTTATTGACCATTAACCTCCAGTCCGTTGAATAATTTGCAGATGTTTTCTTGCATTCTGTGTGCTGTCTCTTTACTCTCTTTTGTTGTACACAGCTTCCCAGTTTTATACAACTCCACACCCCTAATTCATAAACTTCTTCTCCTCCAGAATTATTTAATGTCTCCTCAACTTTAACATGTCCAGCTCCTCCTACCTTCCACTGATTAATATACATACTGTCAAACAAACTCTTATTTCTATGAGACGATTTCAGTGAGTCAGACTTCTATCTAGTTAAGCAAAGTAATTGTTCTTCCCCCCTCTGTTCATCTGCCTGCCATGTCTTGTTGATTCGTGTATCTCATTCTTTCTGCTCTTTCCCACTCCCCAGTCCCCACTGCTGTCTTTGTAGTCCAGGCTAACATCATCTCTGGGACTCATGGAGTGTGGGAAAGCAAATAAAGTGGTCAGATAAAATCTCAAGAACCAAGCTAAATTTGAAGTTTAGATAAATAATGAATGATGTCTTCAAGTATGCTTGGATGCTCTAGATATCTTATCAGGCATATTTATATTAGAATATTTTCATTATGCATCTGATATTTGATTATGAATCTTCTATTTATTTGCTATGTTGGGCAATCCTATATGTTGTAATGTAATGGGAAGATAGAGATGGGCAGGAAAGGCTGAGCTCACATAAAGGCATTTAAGTGGAGGTACAATGGCCTTGAGAATGGGACACATGGGCCCCTGGAAAACAGCCAGCACAAAGGAGGCAGAGGACTGCTCAGTATAAGGGAGAAATGGCACAAAGGCTAGGAGACTGGAGTCAAGGGAGAGAGGGGCCGTGGAGTAGGGACACATGCTACTGCGTTTTTTATTGTAAAAATATCTGATTTCTAAGTCTGCAAAGTCAAAAGCTAAACCATGGACTCCTGCACATTTAGCAGAGCACACACGGGAGCACTTCTGCATTTTTGGTGTCCAGCCTTTCTCAGAAAGACTTACCTCACAGTTAGCTGAGAGCTGTGGTAGATCATCCCTTCTTATCCACAAGAGATATGTTTCAAGGCTCCCAGTGGGTGTCTGAAGTTATGGCCAGCAGTGAGCCTTCCACATCCTGACTTTCCTATACGTACATTATTTGCCTATAGTGAAGATCAACCTATAAATTAGGATTAGTAAGACACTGACAGCAACAGCTGGTACTAAAATAGAAAAAGAAAAAATCAGTGCTTGCGTATTTCAGTTGATCTTGGGACACTAACAATTTCATGATGCAAAGTTCGCATCAGGGGGTGTGCTGTGGTGTTTTATTCATGACACATTACTATTAAAATGCAAATATGTAGACACGTGTATACCTTATTCTATTTTTGTTTAAAAATTTTTTTAGATAGTTTTATTTTATTTTATTACTTCATTTGTTTGAGTGTCTTGTCTGCATGTATGTGTGTGTATCACATGAGTGTCTGGTAACTGCAGATGCTAAGATCTCCAGGAACTGGAGTTTCAAGTGGTTATAGGAACCCAGCCTTGGTTCTCTGCAAGATCAACAAGTGCTCTTACAGATAAGCCATCTCTCCAGCCTCAGATATGTACATTTTAACAAAGTTAAAATAGCAATTATATCCTCATCATGCAAATGACTCATTTTCTTTTCCTGTCATCAATGAAGTGTTCTGGAGACAATACTAAGACCTGTCTAATAGAACATGCTTGCCTTTATTCTTCATGACTCTGAAACCTCATTTTTTTTCTTTGCCTTTGTATACACAAGAATTAATTTACTTCCTGCTTTTCCTAAGCTAGAGTTGTAGAGGTGACTAGCTCATATTCCATTTGACCATCAGTAAACACATACAAACTGCTTATGTATTAAGTCAATTGAAAAGACAAAATTGAAACACATTTTAGCTGGTCTTAGATATGAGAAGAGAAAGGAAACTGAAGAAGGAGGAGGAGAGGAGGAGGAAAAGAAGGGGGAAGATGGGGGAGAAAAGTAAAAAAGAGATTTCAACATTCTATCAACTGTTCTAGGGAATATTATACTAGAATGATGACTATGTAACCCGGAATAGAAAGTTCTAGGCAAGCGGAAAGAGCATGTATTTAAAGATAAGCAGACTTTTTTTTTTTTTTTTTTGGACAAACAAAAATGCTGTTTGTCTATGTTCACTTTCATTTTATGTGTTTTAGGGATCTTATCTAAAAATCCTTATCTATAACTCTATTAATGTACATACTATTTTAAAGAATTTATTTAATTTTTTATTAATTACAGTTTATTCACTTTGTATCCTAACTGTAACCCCTATCTTGTCCCCTCCCAACCCACTCTCCCTCCCTCTTCTCCACCCATGCCCCTCCCCCAGTCCACTGATAGGAGAGGTCCTACTCCCCTTCCATCTGATCCTAGTCTATCAGGTCTCATTAGGGTGTGGCCTTACCAGGGGGAAGTGACCAAAAAGCAGGCTATTGAGTTCATGTCAGAGACAGTCCCTGTTCCTCTTACTTGGAAACCAACTTGGACACTAAGCTGCCAGGGGCTACATCTGTGCAGGGGTTCTAGGTTATCTCCATACATGGTCCTTGGTTGGAGTGTCAGTCTCAGAAAAGATCCCTGTGCCCCATTTTTTTCCCTCTCCTTGTGGAGCTCCTGTCCCCTCCAGGTCTTTCTATCTCCCCCTTCTTTCATAAGATTCCTCATGCGCTCTGCCCAAAGTTTGGCTATGAGTCTCAACATCTGCTTTGATACACTGCTGGGTCGAGTCTTTCAGAGGCCCTCTGTGGTAAGCTCCTGTCCTCTTCCCTGTTTTCTCCCTCTTTCAATGTCCATCCTGTTTGCCTTTCTGAATGAGGACTGATCATCTTACCCAGGGTCCTCATTCTTGATTAGCTTCTTAAGGTGTACAGATTTTAGTATGATTATCCTATATAATATGTCTAATATCCATTTATAAGTGAGTTTATACCATGTGTGCCTTTCTGCTTCTGGGATACCTCACTCAGGATAATCTTTTCTTGTTCCCACCATTTGCCTGCAAACTTCATGATTTCCTTGTTTTTAATTGTTGAGTAGCACTCTATTGTGTAAATGTGCCACAATTTCTATATCCAGTCCTCAACTGAGGGACATCTGGGTTATTTCCAGCTTCTGGCTATTACGAATAAATCTGCTCTGAACATGATTGAGCAAATGTCCTTGTTGTGTACTTGAGCATCTTTTGGATATATGCCTAGGAGTGGTATAGCTGGATCTTGAGGTAGCACTTTGGACACCTGATTTTTCACAAAGATGCCAAAATCATACAGTGGAAATGTATGTACTTTTAATGTTTCTGGGCATCATTAAAAATATTTTTCCATGGCTTGAGAGATGGCTCAGTTGATGAGAGCTCTGGCTGGTCTTGCAGAGGACCTTGGTTCATTTCTGAGCACTTAGATGACAGGCTTGTGAGTGCCTGTGTGTGAAAGTGGATTCATTTTTTAACTGCACTTTTAAAACAGATGATGGGAACAAATACATTTCATTAAAGAATGAAGAGGGTTTCTTTTTTTCTTTTTTAAGTTAAATTTTTATTTTTTATATTAGTTACAGTTTATTAATCTTGTATCTTAGCTGTAGCCCCCTCTCTCTTTCCCTCCCAATCCCACCCTCCCTCCCTCATCTCCTCCCTGCCCCAAAGAGGGTTTCTTAGGTATGTTATTTTGTGTAAAAAATATTTTTGAGAGGAGATGTTCAATAAAGAAGTAGGAAAAGTTGCTTTGCGAGAAATGCGTTTTTCTGTACTCTTCCATGGCTTAGATACATGGCCTATTTCTCTGGGGTGACTTATTTTCAGATGGCCAGTGATCAGAGAATTAGAAGATGTTTCTTTAAAGGCAGGTGAGATAAAGTCATGACGTATGCAAAGTTGAGCTAGCTGATTTCCTTTTTGTTTCCTGTGGCTCCTTTCAAGATCCACCCAATCTTATAGATAGCCCAGGTCTTTCAAGCCATGTAAAAAGGAAATTTGACAAGCAACCATTAACATTATGCTTTAGCATGCTTTTACTAAAGCAATTTTATTTGCTTTTGAAAACTGTTGAGTTCTGCAAGCAAGTGCCTCTTTCTAAGAAAGATGGCATTCATCAGTCTGAAATACTCCAGAGAGCCTCTGAGGGACAGAGTTTCTGTACTTGGTCTTGTCTACCTGTGACAATATTTGAGTCTTATGCATAAGTCTAAAGGGACATTAATATTTAAATGTGCATGTATGCTTCTATATTTATATTTGAATAAATTAACATATCCAACTTGTGTTAGTTACTTCTACTGTTTTATATTAAAATGTATATGTCAATATTTAAATTGGTTAGTCTAGGCATTGACACTGCTTTGTCCTTTTGTGTAATGAATTAATAAGTCTTCATAAATTTATCTTCTTGCCCCTTAAATCTTAAAACACTTAGCTTTAATTTGTTTTGTTCAGCTGTTCACAACAAAGCTTAAAGGCTGGAAATGGCATTAAAGTTTCATAAACTGAATACTTTGAGTGGAGAAATACATAAATATTGCCGGAAATGTTACATTCAATTTATTTCAAAGCACTGTGTTTATTTCGTTGACATCAACATCTATTTGCTAGGAAGAATTTAAATGAGATTTACAGTTTCCTAATGAAAACAGGCCACACACCTCCCTCTCCAAAGCCTCACAGCAGGGACACCCTTCTGCTGCCCACAAGTTTGTCCTGCCAGTCATGCACGGAATCTTCTCTCTATGTGTATATGGCGTGACAAATGCGACCCTCCTCTTACCATTTATTGCCGTGTAGACATTCACAGCCAATATACATTTTATTGGAAATTTGCTTTTTTAAACTTAAATGTTGTACTTGTGTGTAGATTAAAATATTTTCTCAAGAGAGCTACTGTTTTTCTCCTTGTGTTGAGATTTTCCTTATATTATCTAAAGTCAGTAAATGTTAAGAGCACAACACAGTGGATTTTTACTTGTCTATGTGTACATTCATATAATTATCACCCAAATAAGATCATGCAATACATCCAGGATTCTAGCAGATTCCTGTGTACCTGCTCTGAGGTGACATCCCGCCATTGGCAATCACTCCTCTGACACAGATTGGTTGTATAATCTCACAGAAATGGAGTAGGTTGTATTTAGTTAGGGGAAATGGCACTTCCCACTTACTTTACCTCTAAGATCCAAACAGATGCATGTATCAAGTCAAATCTTCTTCCTCTTCTTCTTTTTTTTTTTAATGGCTATCCAGTTTTGTTGTTTGTTTGTCTGTTTGTTTATAGTGCAGTATGTCCCCTTGTCCATGAACTTTTACGTTTGTAATTCTATGAGTAATGATAGCGTAGACATTTTTATCCATAAAGGTCCTTTCCATTCATGTTTTGCTTTCATGTCTCTTGGATCAATGAGTTTCTCTTCCTTAAAGTTTCATGCATCATTACCTTCAGTAAATATTGTCAAACACTTTTTTTTCAAGTGGCTGCACCATTCGCCACCGCCAATGCAATGTAGAAGAGCTGGAAACATTGCCATTTGTCACATCCTCACCAACACTTGGAAATACAGTTCTTTAATTTTAGTCATTAACGGAATCTTAGTAATTTACTCTACATCTCTATTCACTCTTCATCTACTAATGAAGTGGAACAACTCTGAATATGAGGGTTGGCAGTTTGGATATTCTGTTTTGTGAAATGCTAAAAAGTGTTTTGAACGTACTTGAAGCATACTCTTTCACATTTTACTCATTTGTGAGGGCTCAGGGTTTCTTCTGGAGACTACTTAATTGGATATTTTCTTCAATGTGTGATTTGCTTCCTCTCTTTAAGATATATTTGGTACAAATACCCCCCATTCTCTGTTTTCACAATCTGATCTTTTGATTAACAAGTGTTTTAATTTTAATGAAGCCCCAGTTATCAATGTTTTTTTTGTCATTAATGCTTTGTCCATTTCAAAGGAAAAAAAAAAAAAAAACCTTTGCAGGCCAACTGGCAGTGCACGCCTTTAATCCCAGCACTTGGGAGGCAGAGGCAGGCGAATCTCTGAGTTTTAGGGCAGGCTATTCTACAAAGCAAGTTCTAGGACAGCCAAGGGTACACAGAGACACCTTGTCTCAACCTGCCCCCCACCCCACAAAGAAACCTTCCCTTCTCCAAGCTCACAAAGCTTTACAGAATACCGAACCTGCTTTATTAAAAAAGTTTTACTTTTCACATTTATAATTTATTCCAATTTCTGCATGTAGTGTAAAAATCAAGATTCAGTATTTTCTGTATTAGTATCTAATACCAGATTCCACTAATTGAAAGGAGCCTCCATTTACCACTGACTTGCTGTGTTCTTTTTTGCAGTAAATGAAGCTATATGTGGAAGGGTCTGCATTTGGACCTCCCACTCTGCTTGATTGATCTGTCTTTCTATATGTACATCAATGCCATGTCAAAACAATTCCTGAATCTCTTCATTTGTCTCCAAGTTACTGCTCAGCTTTGCCCTTAGCTATTTTGTATCTTCGTTCTCCCACTTTAACTAGAGAATAAGCTTGTCAGTTTTTAAACACACACCCACACACACACACACACACACCCTGATCTATTGGAATTGCTATTTTAATTGTCATTCAGAAAGAATATGTTATTTGATTTTTACTTGTAAAATATGTGCTAGCTCTACTTAGGCCTTGATACCCTCCAAGTTAAATACGCTGATTGCTTGTCACCAACTCTAGGTCTGAGGTATGTTTGTCAAACAAAAGGCTAAGGCATTCATTAATTATCTGGAAACCTAGAGGTTTCACTTTCAGCCAAGCACATGCTCAGTTTGGTTATACGCTGTTTATTTTCTGTCTGTACTATAAAATTTATAACATGAAACTCACGCATAAAGTTTATATGTGGAAAACTGAGTTTATGACTGAATCATGTAAAAAAGTTTAATATACTTAAAGAACATAGTTTATACTGTTGTGTAGCTGTGGCCTGATTTAGGTGGCAGTTCTGCCT
This sequence comes from Psammomys obesus, assembly GCF_907164565.1. Lineage (NCBI taxonomy): Eukaryota > Metazoa > Chordata > Mammalia > Rodentia > Muridae > Psammomys > Psammomys obesus. Next base: position 3,348,035 of record NW_026585580.1, on the reverse strand, counting down.
GCACCATTTCATTTGTAGGTTATAATCTGAATCAGGCTTACAGAAATCAGTTCAAAGACTAATGCATGCACTTACATCACCACACTTCTACGATGTGGTTTTATTGAACATATAAATTCACTGTGGAGAGATTATCCCTTTGAACGTTAATTGACAGACTTGTAAAGTACTAAGTTCCTCAATTCTTATCATAAAAAGGTCTTTGCTCTCTAATTTTACTTACTTTGTTTCTAGTCATGTTACCTTCTGTAATAAAGGATTAGGATCACCTGGTAACAAAGCCTGAATAAAGTTATGATAAAATACAGAGGCATGCCACTTGTTTAACTGTCAGTGTACACGTTTGATTGAGGAGTTTAATGAAGCTGTGAATGTTAGCTGATTCCTATTGTCAAATATATAGAAACATATCGATGTCTGAGTAAAGGTGACTGCATTAGCCAGCATCAGTGTGCTTCCCCCTTAGGCCAGGCGATGTTCTAAATATTTTATATGAGCAAGCACTAAATCTTCACAGACAAAGGACAGGACAGGGGCAGTCTCCACCTTATGGTTCAATTTGTTTTTATTTTCACTTTTATCTTGTTTATGATCTTATGCTTTATTTGGGAGAAATGTATGATGGAAAATTAAGTTCAATCGACTTATGCTTTTTAAAATAGAAACAACCTGCCCTATGCTGAGGATGGAGGGATATCAAGAAGACAGAAACAAACTCGGAGTTTTAGGTATGCATTACGATTCTTTGCTAAGTAACGCTTTGTGCAAAATTGTCACCAGACACACCTTAGCCTGAATTTTTTGTTTACATCATTATCAGAACGTTTGCGGTGTCCCTTCATAGTGGCCAGATGCTGTGTGGTTGAGGCCCTTTCAGAGACTGCATTAGGGAGAGGGGATTCAGGGAGGGTAAAGTACATTATCCCATTGACGGAATACTTATTCTACTTTTCTCTTTAGTATGGTTTACAGTAAACCCATTGTCCTAGGGTGGTCCCTCAGGCAGCTCACTGACCCTGCCCAAATGGGATGTTAGGTATCTGCCAAGCCAGAGATTTTATCCTCTTGACTAGAAGGAAAGAGATTTCCCTACGCGAGCCTTAGTGCTACTGTGCTAACATTACAGGTTAAGGTCAGAACATCCACAGAGAAATGGAAGGTAAATGCTGCAGGAAAAATACTGACAGCAGAGTTCTATACTGTTTAATCTCAGTTCTATACTGGTGAGGAACAATACCTCACCTTGGTCAAGAACAAAAGCTGTGTAAAATCACAAACATTGTGCCTTCTGTTGCAATTTGGCAAAGAGAATATTTATGAGATATTCTAGCATACAGATGTAGTCATGATTTCCACACAATTTCGGTGTAGCATTGTTTTACTGTTTTTCTATTTTCTTTTGTTATTAATATTGTCTTTGTTATTGTCACTTTGCTTGTTCGTTTTTTTGGTTTTTTTTTTTTTTTTTTTTTTTTTGACAAGATCATCGAAGGCTGGCCTCAAACTCAGTATCCTCCTGCTTCAGCTTCCAAAGCATACTCTAGGCATGTGCTACCAACATTCCTATTTTCCTTCTTCTCCCCTTCTCACCTTCCTTTCCATATTCTCTTTCTGTTTTTCTCCAGTGCTCTCACATATATAGGATGATATCACGTATATTGCATTTGGATTCTAAGCACTTCCCCACATTCATATAATTCTCCTGAAGTATGGTTTTGTAAGAGGCTGTTTAGATTTTAAATCAATGACTACTATTTTTATTCTATCTAATTTTCTGTTTATATTTTAGAGATGTTACAGTGAACTATGGTAATAATTCATGCAGGTCAATTCCTAGACTAAAGCAAAGTGATATTTCATTCCTTTGAAACATCTGTGAGGAGCAAACACGGAGATGTACTCTTGCAATCTCAGCACAGGGAAGGCTGATGTAGGAGGCTTGCTTTAAATTCAAACCAGGCAAAGCAAAAAAAGAACTATATTTATAAACTGTTATTTAGAAAGATAGCTATACCTTCTGCATGAGAAGAGAGTTTTATTCTCCTGTACCCTAAAAGAAAAATGAGAAAAAAGAAATGGAACATCTTTGTTGATTTCAAACAGGAGGATTTTATTTTTCAATCAATCAACCTGTGTATATGGATAACAAAAAAATCCTGTTTAAAAATCAGTGTGTCTTTGAGTTTATTGCTGGGTTTAATAACATGTCACATTTTACAGGCTTTGATCTGGCAGAGAGCTTTGCTCTGAGGCATGCATTTTGCGAAGGTGATAAAACCTGTTTCAAATTGGGAGGCACACTTCTTGTCAGAGACACTGTGTGAGTAAACTAATTTGCTTTCTTTTCACTTTAACGATACTACAAAATTATCTTTTAAGAATATCCCAAATTATTGCTCAAAAAAAAAAATAAAAGCTCAGTAGTGTACCCCAATGCTGTAACAAATACATGATGTATATTTGTTATTGATAAAACTCTTCAATTGAATCCTTTACAATTGAGTCTTTAGAAAATTAAATACAATTTTGGGGAAAATCTTATTAGCATTTAAAGTAAACATGGCTGATATCATATTTTAAAATGTGAACTTTGAAACATAAGGCTCAATGTACATTTAGACACAAAAGGCTGGTACTTGTATATGCTATGTTTTGTGATGAATTAAGATAACCATTTGGCTTTGTGTGCTTTTTTTGATATATAGAATAGAGCTTGAAGTGGGCAGGATTTTGTTTTTGTTTTTTTGGATGTTGTTGTTATTTTTGTTTTTTGTATTGTGTCTTAGGTCAATCTTGAACATTCCTGCATTTAAAATCACAATTGTGGAGAAGTTCCATGGGCCCTGGGTTTAGCATGCAGCATAGATGTCTTTGTGTGAGAGTGAATATGACCTTCGTGGATGTCCTCACTCTCACCACATGTCTTTTTGTCTATCCTTGGATTCTTTAAGGGGACTAACTTCATAACTTGTTGTTCCCTTCAGAAACATTTCTTTTAAGCTTCCTGTTTTGTGATGCTTTGGATAGCTTTAACTTAATGTCATTCTGTTCGTTCAGCGATGAGAACCTAAGATGTTAAGAAAGAGCGGAATTTGATGTTGAGGGGAAATTTAAGGGGTCATGTGGTATCATAAGGTAGAGCTGTTTGGGTGGTCTCATGAGCAGGCCCTGAGGGCAGCTCAGCAGTTCAGTGCTTGGTTACACATGTGCTGTGAAGAAAAGTGAGATTCACGGTATAGCAAGCGTGCATGCATGGGTGTGAGTTCAGGAGCATGCACATGTGTTTGGAGGAGGGAGAGAGATCAACTACCACTAGATAACGTTTATTAAAGTTGGGAAAGGCAATACATTCTGTTCAAATTTTAATTGCATTCCTTTTCTTTTTCTTTTTTCCTGTTGATTTAAATCACAACAAGTTTGGCAATGTGGGCAAAGAACCGATTGGCGCGAGTCATTTTAAATTCACTGGACTTACACGAAAGCAGATTAGGTTGATTTTTAACAAGTATTCCCACTATTAGGAGATGCCTTTTTCCCCTTTGTATCCACAGTAGTGTGAGTGTTAGGCGTGAACTGAAATTTGTTTTCCAACCTTTGGCTGTAAATCACTCCCCAGCCTCTGGACAGTCAACGAAAGTGAATTTTTGAGCTCTGCTAGAGCATAACCCTGGGTTCCTCTAGACAGGAAACTGGAGGGTGTCTGGTTAAGCTGACTACCGAGTGTCAAGTCATTTGGCTCCTCTCCACTTACATTTCACTCACTGAGCCAAGTATGCTAGGATGCTTCTCTTGCATGATGCCATTTTGATTTTTCAATGGGCCTGGAGTAAAGTTGCAGCTATTTATACTTTTGTAAATAAGCCGCCCTGCAGAGTCAGCATGGGAAAAGGCAGATGCTATTTTATGTGGAAAATGAAAATGCTTTCTGTGCCTGAACTTGCTTTTATTGTTCTGGCATGTTCCAGTGACATTCGTGAGGGGAGAAACCTCATGGATGTGGGGATCAGGAACCTATCTGAGTAGACTCAGTATCCTCAGCCTGACTTCAAGTGAGATACCCAAAGTGTGCCCAGGAAAGGGTTTTCAAGATATCTATACTTATGTCTAACCTTCTATATGTATATTCCTGTACAATTAGAGGTATATTGGCTCAGGAGTGTCTGAAAAGCCTAGTGTGTTTTTCTTGATTTGAAACTCCTGACCATTTCTTCACTACTTCCTGAGCTAACAGAGGATGAGTATTGGAGACTGACACTTTAAAAGATTCTGGGTAACAGACTATCTAGCTGTCTGAATTAACTTTTCAGAGTAAGTTTTTTTCTCTCTATTAGGGTTCTTAGCCTCATTAATAAAATAATTTAACAATGAACTCAAATGGAATCTTGAGGACAATTTTATTAGTGGTTAAAAGAAAAAAACCCTCAGGCAAGCCATAAACCTCTTTATCTTCCCAGGGAAGCAGAGTGGGAAAGAGAGAGAAAAGAAAGGCATGTTTTGTTTGTTTGTTTGTCTGTTTGTTTTTTGAGTGAGCCTGGAGGTTAAACATGCACTAGACAAGTAGGCACATGGCAAACAGTAATGGGACCCAAACAAAGTGCCAGGGAAAGCTTGCTTAGCTGACAGGATAAATGGCGTTTTCACATGGGCTTTTCTACAAACTCAAGTTTTTAATATTATAAACAGCACTGCAAAATACAAAATATGGGAGAGTAACCTTTAATCAGTATGTTGGATTATTCCCAAATGACTGAATTTTAGAAATGAAACCATCTTTATGGAACTTGATAGAAAATATTCTGTTCCATCATCTTCATATCCTTGTATACTTGTATTCTCTGAAGTCTTTTAGCGTTAGGGCATGTGGTTTCAAATCCATATGTGTTGTTTTTAAAAGTAAAACTCATTACAAATAGGAACTAGAGCGTTTTATAGCTACCATAGACGTCCCTAAATGGTTTTTTCAGCTAAAGGATGAATGAGAAGCAGCCCTGGTAAGTCCCTGAAATTCATGTAACCAAAGCTTATTTCAGTCAACAAACACTGAGCTTCCTTATGACTCAGCACTGAACAGTGTTCCAGGCATCCACTGCTAAGGGATCTGAGTCTGTCTTAACTTCCCGGAACTCTTCATGTCTGGATATAAAACACAAGAAAAATTTACATTTCCCTAAAACTTTCATAGCTTTGTCCATTTCATACAAATGTCATAATTTTATTTTATTTTATTTTTTTTGTAACTGAAAAGATTCCATTTTATCACATTTTCGTTATCTATTCACCTGCTGACAGACAGGCAGGCTGATTCCTTTTAGTTATTACAGCAAACATAAATGTTTACGTAAACATAAATATTCAGTTAAGTGGCACATCCCAGACTGTAAAGACAAACATCACATATTTCTCTCCCCTGTGCATGTATGAGAATATGATATGATATAATATATGCTCATTAATCCATATATAATTATGAAATTTAAAAGGGGGCTATGAGAGGGGGAACATAAGGGAGAGGAAAATAAAACAGAAGGTCGTAGAGTACATGTGACGTGTAAAACAAGAGAATGGACTGAGGAAGGAGACTTGCAGGAAGGTGCCAGGAGGATGGAGGAGGGAAACGAAGATGAGGATCAAAGGAATAAAGTCTGTATGAAAATGCCATAATGAAATTCATAACTTTATATGTAGGAAAGGAAGAAACAGCAACTAAGGACAGACAGCTATTAAGAACATTATTGCTCTTACGAACAGTTGGGTTCCCAGAACTCATATCTGGTGGCTCACAACCCCCTGTAACTCCAGTTCCAGGAGGACCCAACACTTCTGGCCTCTTAAGGTACCTGTCCCTACATGCACATACCCAGTGATGCATATTAATAATTAAAAATAGATAAATCTTTTTTAAAACCAGCATATGATAATAAATAACAATAACAAATAGCAACAAAAAAAAAATAAAAGCTTTGCTTTCCCTTTGTACTGTACCAAGAAGAATCCGAAAACTTCTGTCTTTCAGGGCACAGCATGATTAAAGCTATGAAGCCCACCCCCTCTGTCATCGAGGCTGAACGTTAAGCACCAGGCATATAAGGGCCAATTTTCATTCCTTCCCTCATATGGGCTGGTTTTCTAACCAGTGTTTCGTGTTTTTTCGCTCTCACTTGGGTACTCTCCAAGTACTCAGAAACAGCTAAATTCTGAGGCACGAAGCTATGCTCAGCACTCTGACACAAGCTTCTAACTCCTGAGCGGTTTTGAAGGATCACCTTGCAGTTACATTAAGCTATGGGGAGCGATTCTGTGTCCCCTGGGCCTTCCTTTGGACATTCTTTTGTTTTGGGATAGAAAGCTTCCTATATAGGGGGCATGTGACTTAGCTAAAACCCTGGCCAGCTGTTTTATGAGACTGACTGGCTGTTACACATGACTCTTCATGTCATGATGACACTTCCTTAATCGTCATCTGGAATGCCAAAAATGTGAGGTGAGTCACTGCGCAGGCATTCCAGAATGAAATGTAGCCAAGGGCTTGGGGAGACTGAATTCTTTAAGTCAAGCTATTTAGCAAAATTAGTACCAGATCTGAAAAAAATTTAGAGATAACCCTTGTAGAAGGTTTAAATAATAGATGGGAGTTATTTAAATAAATCAAAATCACTTAATTTAAATAAATTAAATAGTTATAAGGAATTATCTCAGGTTTCTTTAGGAAATTCGGGGATTTTCTTTTTATCAACAACAAGTTATTCAATATAAAAATGACAACCAAAAGTAAGAGGGATGCAATATCCTCTCGCATGTTTGGGAAAACTTTGTTTCTTTTCCTCCAAATCTACTTTATAATTAGTTGAATATAAATTAACAAGCAGAGATTAAGCAAGATACATGTAGCAATATAACAGAACCTGACAATCTAGTTTCAGTATTTTTCAAGTTCATCCTTAAGTCTCTCCATCATAGGGCTCACAAGAAAATCAGGCAATACAGGAATACTTCAACTGAGTGTCGTATTAACTACCTGCGACATGATTTCTTCTCTCATGCAATTCTGAAGAACCTTCAAGAAACTTTTGTGTGTAAAAGAACTGTTTGTCAAATACTCAGCCCAATGAAAAAGAACAAAAAAACATTTCTGATTTGTCCCGTGGGGAGTTCTTTTGCTCATCATTTTTTAAGTACAACACTGTTAAATGAAGGAATAAATGGCCTTGAGAATACAAGGAAATACAAATGCAGGCTAAGCAGACACAACATTACATCTTTGCTAGACGGTCTACCTCTGATATGTCAGAAGCGTAGACATTTAGGAGTATTCTCATATGAATTGCAAGAAAAAGTAAAAGAGAAGTCCCTTTGAGATCACAACCATGAAGTCACGTGGCTATATAAGTCCTACTTTACAGGCATGCAAAACATGAAACATTCAATTTCTAGTCAGTCACCTCGCATGGCTTAGGAAGGCTTCATGTTTTCATTATGGAACTCAGGTTAGTTGGATATCCTTCCTTCAGATTTCACATATCGGCACCCAGAGATGAATTATCCTATTTGTTCAGAAACTTCTTAAATGTTTTATCTGTTTGTGAGTGTGAGTAGACAAAGCACTTAGAAACCTTAAGTATTTTATTTCACACGAGTTGTAAATGAAGACACTCTGAAGAGATTTATTTACATATCATTAACATATCTTCAGTATACCGGTAAAGTAAGAAGTCTTCATTATCTCCTTCAGAGCACACTCTTAGATATTAAGGCCAGCAACAATTAAAATGCAAGTAAACACAAGTGAGGCTGTGGTTCCTTTACAAATTTACCTCTTTCTAGATTCAAGGAAAGAGATTGTGCTTCAGTTTCCGAAGAAAGCACTGGTTTCTCCTCCACGTGCCATAGTGCAGATGAGAACGCTAGCGTAGAAAACACAGCTCGCTCTGCACCACAGCAGATGGGAAGGGAAGCAATGGAAAACCAGCCTTGTCTCTCTAGCAGACAGCGATGGCCTTAACTGTTCAGAGGAAAACAGAAGCCCCGGGTAGGTAGGATATGACTTTTGGGTGAGAGAAAAGGAAAAAAAAAAAAAAGGAAAAAGAAAAGGCAGGAAGGGAGAGGATGGGAGTGAGAAGAAATGATGGGACAGTATCACGATGTCTGTCAACTTGACATTACGTCTTGGGAAGAGGGACTCTCACCTGAGGAAAAGCCTCAGTCAGAAGACATGTCTATGGGGCATTTTCAAACTACAAAAATAAAATAGTCTCTTTCCTTTCTTTTTTTAAATTTATTTATTTTTATATTAATTACAGTTTATTCACTTTGTATCCCAGCTGTAGCCTCCTCCCTTGTCTCCTCCCATTTCTATCCTTCCTCTCTCTTCTCCTCTCATGCCCCTCCCCAGGCCACTGATAGGGGATGTCCTCTTCCCCTTCCCTCTGACACTAGCCTATCAGGTCTTATCAGGACTGGCTGCATTGTCTTCCTCTGCATTCCTTCCTGGTAGGGCTGCTTCCCCATCAGGGGGAGGTGATCAAAGAGCCAGCCACTGAGCTCATGTCAGAGACAGTCCCTGTTCCCCTTACTAGGGTTCCCACTTGGACATTGAGCTGCCCTGGGCTACACCTGTGCAGGGGTTCTAGGTTATCTCCATAAATGGTCCTTAGTTAGAGTATCAGTCTCAGAAAAGACTGCTATGCCCAGATTTTTGGGTTCTATTGCTCTCCTTGTGTAGTTCCTGTCCCATCCAGGTCTTTCTATCTCCCCCTTCTTTCGTAGGATTCCTTGCACTCTGCCCAAAGTTTGGCTATGAGTCTCAACATCTGCCTCGATACCCTGCAGGGTAGAGCCTTTCAGAGGCCCTCTGTGATAGGCCCTTGTCCTGTTTCCTGTTTTCTCCCTCTTCCAATGTCTGTCCCATTTGCCTTTCTGAGTGAGGATTGATCATCTTACCCTGGGTCCTCCTTGTTTAGTTTGTTTAGGTGTACAGATTTTAGTATGTTTATCTTATATTATATTAGTCATCAGGGAAATGCAAATCAAAACAACCCTGAGATTTCACCTTATACCCATTAGAATGGCTAAGATTAAGAACTCAAGTAACAATACATGCTGGAGAGAATGTAGAGAAAGGGGAACCCTCTTCCATTGCTGGTGGGAATGTAAACTTGTACAACCACTTTCGAATGCAATCTGTGCTTTCTCAGAAAATTAGGAATAGTGCTATCTCAAGATCCAGCTACACCACTCCTAGACATATATCCAAAATATGCTTAAGTATACAAGGACATTTGCACAACCATGTTCGTAGCAGCTTTTTTTGTAATAGCCAGAATCTGGAAATAACCCAGATGCCCCTCAACTGAGAAATGGATACAGAAATTGTGTTACATTTACACATTGGAATACTACTCAGCAATTAAAAACAAGGAAATCATGGGATTTGCAGGCAAATGGTGGAAACTAGAAAAGATCGTCCTGAGTGAGGTATCCCAGAAGCAGAAAGACACACAGGGTATATACTCATAAGTGGATATTAGGCACTTTCCTTTCTGCCACCACCAACCATACCATCCAGACTGAAGAAGACCGAGAAACTCTAGATGCCATGTATCAGTAAGCACCACAAACACCTAGGGGTCCACAGGAATGCTGGAGGAGGCCTCATCACAGGATCAACTTCAACAAACACTATCCAGGTTACTCTGGGAAAGTTGGTATGAGGTGCTACCACTTAAAGAGGAACCAGAGCCTCTACTCAACTGCCAGCCTGGATAAATTGTGCTCACTGGTCAGTGAGCAGACATTGGTCAATGCTACAAAAAGCAGGACTGGAGTTGCTCCCAGTAAGATCTGGCTACTACAAGTTCTGAGGCAGGGCAAGCTCCCTAAGCAGCCTGTCATCTTGAAGGCCAAATTCTTCAGCAGAAGAGCAAAAGAGAAGATTTAAGAGTGTTGGAGGTGCCTGTGTCCTGGTGGCTTAAAGCTAACATTTTTAGAAAGAAGGAAAGAAGGAAAGAAGGAAAGAAGGAAAGAAGGAAAGAAAGAAAGAAAGAAAGAAAGAAAGAAAGAAAGAAAGAAAGAAAGAAAGAAAGAAAGAAAGAAAGAAAGAAGGAAGGAAGGAAAGAAGGAAGGAAGGAAAGAAAGAAAGAAAGAAAGAAAGAAAGGAAGGAGGGAAGGAAGGAAGGAAGGAAAGAAAAAGAAAGCAGGCCGCATGAGCACATTTTTCATTCATCTTTAATCTTATTAGAGTCATAACAATTCTGTGAAGATTTAATTAATGATTAATTGACCTAAGGTTTTGGCAAATGTATAGTTTTTATAATGCTCACAGATTTTCAAACAGATAGGAATAACCTTGAATTTATGAATCAATTTCTCTACATGCTCTTTGTGTGTATGTTTGTGTGTATGTGCATGCCACTGCATGTAACTCGGAGTCATAGGATCTCTTGTGTCATTTGTATCTCTCATTCCACCGAGTGGCTCCCAGAAGTGAATCAGGTCCTCAGGTGTGGCTACAAGCCCCTTTACCCTCTTATCTACCTCTCTGGTCTACATTTATGACTTAATTGAAGAATTGATGGCATCCATTTATGATCTCTTATTTAAAAAGATCTTATATACATTTACAGCAACTATACAGGCTTTTTGTATGTTGGTAGAAACCCATTTTTATAAAATAACACAACAATCACAAAACAGGCTTACAATTACTCTTGGAAGCTATCAAATTGTGAGATAAAAATCACAATCTCAATGGTAAACTTTGAAATTTATGTCGACCAAGAACTTTGTTCTGACCTTCAGTCTTCAGGTACCAAAGTTACCCTGTGGCTTATGATTGAGAGTTGTGTGTATATGCATGGGCACGCGTACACGCACGCACACACACACGCACACACACACACGCACACACACACATACTTTGGAGGGGTGTGGCAGGAATCCAATTCCTCTGATTCTCCTGGGCACTGAGGCAGCCTTCTCTATCCACATAGCCTCACAGAGTTCTTAGTAAATATAGTTCTACTGACTCCTGGTTCTCCCTCCATGGGGCTCAGAAGTTAGAGATACAAATACCAGCAATTCTTTCAATTGCCTTCATGCTGCCTTGATCTTTTTGGCACACACACACTTTATAAGTATGTAAAATTATCTGTGCTTCGGAGGGCTATAGAGAAAAGTGCTTTATGATATTGTGTCACTATTACGTTCAACTCTGAAGAAAAAGAAATTCTAACATGGTATTGCTTGGGATCCTCAATTGTTCATGAATACTCACTGTGAATTGAAAACTGAATAAAGGCACCATCCATGCTTTCAAGGTATTTCTGTCTCACAAGACAGAGAGGCCAACAATTAGCTAGGATGGAATGTAATGCCGTATTGTATGTGACATTCGCTCCAGGAGGCCAGATGAGGCTAGCTAGAGACAGTTTCACGGAGGATTCGAAAGGTGGAGGCTTGAAGTATGAATGTGCTGGGTGAGCTGGGGACAGTGTGAAAGGATGGCTGTTCAAGGGAGAGTCACAGTGATTTAAAAGTTCAAAGCAACTGGAAGGGTACTGAGAGGATCCTGTGTAGTGAGTGAACAAGAGGGTGAGAGTGTCTAGAGAGCCAAGGCCAGTTTGAAAGGCCATGTGTGCTGGTCTGAAGAGTCGGAACATCATTCACGTGAAAGCCCAAAATGTGGTAGCAAATGGCAACCGTGCTAGAAAAAAAATAGTAGCTGTGGTAATGTCATTGAGAAATCACAGCTTTCAGTTAGGTGTGACACTTTCTAAATGGATCCTGAAGCAAGCACTGAGATCCCAGAAGGACATTTCAGATTTCCAGGGACCTCTTGTGGGGACTCAGTTTTACTCAGGATGTTTTGATCTTCCTTAGGTGAGAAACACCTGACAAAACTTACTTTCCGTGGGTGGATCTGGTGGGACTCTATTTCTGAAGAGCAACTAGTTTTTTTGCTTTGGGTTTTGTTCGGAAGCTGGGTGGCATTTGTAGGAGGGCTTGAGTTCCACAGGAAGTCATTTGCAACACCACAATGAGCAAGTGCTTACCAGAAAAGGCGAGAAATTATTAGAGCATCACCCAAGCTTTGTTTCCCCATTAACAAGCTATGTCTCAATCCTCTTAGCAAACACGAAAAGGCTAAGATTTCAGACTCTCTGTGGCTCTGAAATCAAACATTGTCCCCAGGCCTGAGGGAAGGCATTTAAACGGACGCTCCAGCCCAGCTAACCAAATTGCCTGTAAGTGGACAGGTGATGTTGAATGTCAGCTGGGAAAGAAGTGACTTACTATAAACTCCAGGCATCTCTCACTTCACTCTCAGGAAATGTAACTTGTATCATATTTCTCTTCCTGGAAGATGTTCAGCGAAACAGAGGCCTCAGTGATACTGGTAAATACGGAAGTTCTTTATAAACCCTACCTCACACTTATTCAGAATGGAAGAATTAATTTGGAAGCCTACTCTTAATATTTAAAAATAGAATTTTTTCCATGTGGCCATTCATTTTAAAAGGAAAAATAAATAAACAAATGTCAGTCTTGTTAAATGTGATATGGAAACTTGCTTTAGCTCTACTGAAATAGCACTTTTTAAAAGGCAGCTTTACCTTTAGGCTCTGGGCTATGAAACTGGTTGAAGAATTAACATTGGGACTACTGTAATTGACAATTAAGCCTTTTGAATATGTCACTGTTTGGACATAAATTACACTTGATTTGGGGAACATAATTTATAAAGTGAAATTTTTCTAGAAAAAGCTATGGTTTCTTTCTTGACGTTCATGCGCACTGAAAATTTGAAAATGTGCAAATCTTCACTCTTTTCTTGTATTTTTGTCCTTGCCTCACATGCTTTATGTTAGCGAGGAAACAGACATAAAGGAAATTGCAGCTAAGTTTATTTTCCTTATTAATCTCTTGCTTTGGGGTTTGGTTTTATTCTTTCCTCTGTGAGTGAGAAAGAGATGCTATTTGCCTCATTGCAGTCTATGATTCCCTTAGGAATACAGAAAACGACATCTGTTTGACCTTTCTATCCAACAAAATTTGTTAATGTACCAAGAAATATAAATGTATGGCTTTTCACCATGCTCTTTATTTTTCCCATCAGAAAACCATCAAAGCTTGTGATGAAGAATAAATCAATCTGCCATATACTTCCTTCTTTCCATAAAACAACTATGTCGATAAACATTTGTGTGTATTTTAGAATAATGAGTGGTTTTCAATGTTATTCTTCCTGAATTTGCCACTTTTGATGCTTACCACCTGGAAAGGAGGTGAAAAGTGAAGTCTGTCCCCTTGAGATAGTCCCAACTAGTTTGTCATTGGTTAGCTAGCCAGCAATGCCCTCCAATTTGTTTAGTTGAAACCTTCCATCATTGAGAGATGTCATAAGTCAACTTTGTGGTAGGTAGCGATGCCAGACCCTGGTTTGGGAATTCAGTAGGTGACTTCAGCAAATGAGTGGATGGATGGACACTGATTTGCATACAGGGTAGTGAGTCAGGATCCGTGCAAAGGGCTCTCCCCTCAGTCATTACTCAAAACTGCTTTCACATCTTAAAGAGTCACTTGTCAACTTCGTCTGCTCTGGCAACCACACAGATCCAGTGTGTGTTTGGTGGATTTTCAAGGGAGGGAGAAAATGGCCAAGCAATTCTCAAGAGAGAGAGAAAGTGGCCTTCCTAATGAATGGTAGATCTGCCCCAAAGTGGCTTCTCTGTTGTTCGTAGGAGTGCAACAGTCCCTGGGTGGGAAGGACTACTATCTTTAAAAACTAAGCCACCAATCCTATGGATTGTTGTCCAGCTAATGCCACCTTGGATGTGATCACTAAGACCTACAGCTGCTTGACCCTTGACCTCTTGACTGTGTTCACCAAGTCTCCTTATCAGGAACTCATTATTTTATGAAAACCCAAACCAAGTTTCTGTTCAGAGGACCCAGGCTCCAGCCATTGCTTCCATATAAAGAAGGGTTTTTTATGTGAGAAAATAAAATTTTGTTTTTTTAAGAAAATAATTATTCTTTTTTTTTTTTTTTAGGTTTCCATTCTATTAGTTTTCTTCCTAGGATGTTACAATCCCAACCTATTAATTTTCTTCTATAAGACACTTCTCATCAAAACTCTTCAATACTATTTGTTTTACTATATAACTACTGATATATACATATATAGATGCATACATATATATGTATTTATATATATTTACTGCCCTTGAGATTTTTCTCTCCTCCCTGAAAACTGAGTTACTATTAAAGTGCTTGTCCAAAATAAACAAATAATCTCTAAGGTGTATAAGGTGTATATTTCTGATTTTATATTCCTCAGCATGTATCTTTCCTAGAACCCAACAGATTGTAATTAACCTATCTTAATGATATTACTGTGCATTTTGTGATACTTCCTGGTCTGTGCTCAGATAACAGTAAGGGAAGGAACTGTAATTATCAACCCCTCAGGGATACCAGGCACCTAGGATGTACAAATGTCACAGTGAATATTTTCCTTGGAGACCAAATATGATTTGTTGTCGTTGCTAATATCGTTGTGTGATTGTAAACATTGAAAGGAAACTTTCTTAAATTCTGTAAAACTAGTATTTTATATTAATTTATACATCCCCCAATGCTCAGTAAAAGAAATAGAGACTTCTTTTTCTCCATCAGAATCTGAAAAGATTAATTTTAGGTCAGGTCAATAATGACGAAGAGAATCTCATTTGTAACCAAGAGGATGCAAGCAACTTGATATCCTGGAAAAAAAAAAAACTGATCTTGAAATAGAAAGTCATGAGTTCAAGTCCTATTGTGATCTCTCCCTGGCAGAGAGATGGAAGGGTAGTCACTTGATTTATCACTTAGGAACTGAGACAGTTTATATAAGTTACTGTCAGGATTTTCTTTAAAAGTACAGTATATATTCTATGTTTTCATAGTTCATATGTTTCATAGTTCACATGACTGAAGCATTTACAAGAATGGAGGAATGCTACTGAATAACATTTTTGTTGAAATCTTCTTGGAACAGCTGTTAATGTTTTCTCTATGGCGGGCTTAAATCACTGTAGGGATTTTACATTTCTTTTTGGAAGTGACCGTCAAATGGGTTTGTCTTGGATTTTGTTTGTTGGTTTGTTTCTTAGTATTTAAAGAGCCTTCAGGATCACCTGGTACTTACTTGTTCCTTCTGCTATTTTCCTGTTGAATAGAATGTGTTACAGTTTCAAAAGGTTAAACAAGTAAACATAGATATGCTCATTCAGCTCGTGGGACAGGATTGCAGGCACTGTGAGTTTCTGCAAATGGCTGGGTCACTGTCCCAATGGTGTTTTTAACAAAAACAAGATGGCTACAACTTTTTTTTTTTCATCATGGAAATAATTTTACAGAAGTGGGAAACAGGCAATACATGTGTAAAACAGTGAATTGTTTGAAACCCAGAAGACTGTGAAGAAACTAGAGCAAGGTGATGTGTTGCTGACTGGAACCAGGATGACTTCTTAGAGGACATGACATTTGAAAGTACACATGAATGATGATGAGTGTAAATGAAAAGTCTGAGAAGACAGCCCCATAAAATGGCACAGAAGATAACAAAGGCCAAAGGCCTCAAGGATCACAGTGTACTCAAAGAATCAAAATCCAGGACATATAGCTGGTCATAGCAGCCACACAGAATCTGGTGTAAGGGACAATGTGTCAGAGGCAAGGCCGTGTCAGCTTTGGGGCCAGCACCAGGAATGTGTACTTTACTCTGCAAACTCGAACACGCTTGTTCTAAAGGTTTTAAGTAGCAGAGGTACCTGGTCTGATTTTTAAAGTTTGTTATTCTATTCACTATGTGCAATCCAGACTGAAAAAGCGTGAAAGCGGAACATACAATCATGAGATTCCTACGGAGTGATGGTGACCACTCGGACTCAGGCCAGCATAGTGCAGATGGAGAAGAGGAGATAGAATTGAGGTCTGTTTCGGTAGTGGAAGGAGTAAGACTTGCCAATGGATAGGGTTGATGGTGAAGGAAGGGCAAGACTTAAGGAATCTGACCATCTGACTGGAGCACCTAGGCAAATGGCTATTTCTCTGTTGGGTTATAGAATGTTGATAGAAGAATGTGGTTGGCTAGAAAAGCAAGAAGTAGAACAAAAGGATGCTTTTGTTGACCTGTAAGTAGACCTGTAAGTAGAGATACCCAGTAGGAATACAGGCATGTGAGTCCAGACAAGGTTGACAAGGGCTCTCTCTCTCTGTCCTCCCCCCTTCCATGCCCCTCTTTCACACTCTTCTCCATACTTCAAGGTAAGATTATGAGTGCTCAGATCTTGTAATGGTGCTCTCATTTTGGTCTGGCTAACTCAAGGGTGTTTTGGACTCCAATTTTGTTCTTCCCTCTGTGTTCTGTACTAGTATTTCTTTCCTTTGTAATAATCCCTGCAGACCTGAGCTCCGTGCTTTCCAAAGTGAGATCTGAGTATTAGATAACCTGGTAGCAACATGTGACTGGTTTTCAAGGATTAGTGTTGAGTAAGTTCTAGTGTTAACAGAGCTCGCATTTTATAAACACAAGAATTATCCAGGGAGGAAGAGCAGCCTAGCAGTTGATATTAGATGCTTCGGCTTTCAGTGAAAACACTGAATAATTAGACAGTGCTGGCATTCCCCAACACTTTTTGACCTCGTACCATAGATTTAAATGACTTTGGATATACAATTCTATTTCACAGTAATTAAAGGTACACAGAGTGATCAAAACCATCCTTCATGTCTGGCCAAAAGATCTCCTACAGTACACAAACTATCTGAACTTTATTATCTTATTTGTGTTTCCTAATGGCTTTAAATAAATTTTGCCTAGCAAGAAATCTCATTAATCAGGAAGGAAAAGAAACCACTTAGAGAACACAGTTAATGTAAAATTTGGATAAATATAGTCTATTCTAAAGTTCTGAACAGTGAATTATTTCATGGATACTTAAAAATGACATTTTTAATGCCGTTTCATATGTCTTAGTGTTTTGTCATTTTAAGTATGTGGAGAAAATATTCACTCAGGTACATTTTCATTTAAAGGATTTTTTTTTCCATCTTTTCTGATGCATAGTGTTTTCTCCCATATAAAGTGGAAATTACAAACTTAGTGACTTGTTTTTGCCTACTATAATAGAAAAAAATGTACGGATTGTTCTGCTTATCAGTGTTTAAATAAATTGCTTCTCAAGTTGCATATTAGTACATGTGACCTTTTGGAGGATTAGGAAGAGGTGAGAGTGTAGTTTGTATTATCTCTCTATTGTCTAGATCTCTGAAAACAAGTTAACTTACTGGTCATTTTAAGGGTTGGTACTATTTTTTTTTCCAGATAGAAACAATTGTGTTTTTGTTTGTTTGTTTTTGTTTGGTTTGTACTTTGTTTTGTGTTTTTGTTTTTGTTTTTTGTTTTTTGTTTTTTGTTTTCAGGATAGGGTTTCTCTGTATAGCTCTGGCTGTCCTGTAACTCGCTCTGTAAACCAGGCTGGCCTGGAACCACACTCAGCTCAGTTGTGGTTTTTAAATGATCATTAATAGGATTCACACTCTTTGGAAAAACTGACCAAATAGAGAACATATAAAGAGAAAAATGAAATCTTTCTCCATTATGACACCCAAAGGGAAACATTGTAATACTCAGATTTTTAGAAGATGTATTGTTGGCTGGGGTCACTACCCCCAAGTTAACAAGTTCTCAGGCATGAGGTTATTTTCTGCTCTCGCTGGAGGCCATGCTTAGTCATGTAACTTCTCCCCGGCAGCTTCACACCATTTCCTTTCTCTGTGTGATTATTGGGGGCTGCTGTACAGAGAGCAGAAGAAAACTAAAGAAAGTTGCAACACTGAAATAAATGACAAGTTCAGCGTCATTCAGGGCATGTAAATCGCAAGACTTGGGAGATACTGTGGATTCCACCTACATTAACTGTGCTCTGAGCAGCCAGCACAAATGGGACGCTGTGGGAGCTGTTTTCCTTGGCTCCTCTGGATAATTCGGAATAGCTTTAATTTCACTTTCTATGACCATTAGTCATTTAAATGACTGATTTTCTATTGATTGTTGTTAATTGGGTATGCTTGCATCCTCACCTGTCCGTAAATATTTAGGTAACACAAACAGATGTGAAGAAAATAGACATAGGAAATACATCTTGGATTAAATTCAAAGTTCCTTTCAGCCCTCATGTGTAGGTTAATATTAATGCATGTGAGTAAAATTTATATTGATGGTATTGAACTGGAAGCAATGAATATACAATAGGGCAAAGGCAGAAGACATTCCATTGATAATTTATGGCATAGTCTATATGTATATTCATTTTAGTAAAGCTTAAAAATATTTTTCTTAATGGGAATATCACTGAATAAGCAGCAGATAGAATTTATTATAGGAAATTACACTCCATTCAAAAACATTCAGGCTGCATATCTTGGACATAGCAAGCTGTCATTATATTTCTCTGGTAACACACAAGTAATCCAATATGGCTCCTTTTATAATAGAAACTTTGGCAAGGTCCAGAGAAATTATTCTGTGTCACATCAAGTGTTTGTGTCTGTGTCCCATAAGCAAGAAGCCAAGTTGGTAGGAGAAGATATTGATTGTTTTTAGCATTTTATTTTTAAAATACAGAATTTTTTTTCTGTAAAACTTACATTCTTTGCAAGCAAAAAAATCAAACATTTGTTTTTGTTCTTGAAAACTGAATATAAACTTGTGAAAGGGAAATATGATAATTATAGAGATCTTCAGGCACTAGGAATGCACACTAGAGACATTCCTTCATATTTTGAGTGTGTAATTACTACAGATTAATTATGCTGTCTAGCCAGTTTTGTCACAAGAGAAACTTCAAGATACAAAAACATTTTAAACCTTAAAATTAGATTGTAAATTACTGAAAAGAATCATGCTGAACGTTCATTATGAAGTATTAAAGTTTCATGCTGAAATTAAGCACGCCTTTCCCTATTTCGTTACTCGATCACTTATTTCTTTAACAGAAAGTTATCAGATGGCATGTTGAAATGCTGATTGACTTTGTGGCAAATATAATAAATTCCGTCTGATAATAAACTGTGGTGAATATAATAGACACTATGTATTTATCCAGGACCCTCTGAGCAGACCCCTGGGATGTTATAGCTGAGTCCCAGGGACCCTCTCTTTCTTGCCCTCCCCCCCCCCCAGCACCAGTATTACAAATTCAAGACATTTTCCTTGGCTTTAATGTGGGTATTGGGATTGAACTCATATCCCCTTGTGTATGTTCCAAACAAATAATTTCCTGAGCTATCTGTCTTGCTCTTTTAATTTTTAATCTCTTATATTTTCTTTTTATGTTTAAAATCCATAGGTGTAACTACATATGTATGAACGTCTATCAATAATTATAAATCAATGTTGATAGGTATAAAAAGGAGCATTCTGTATGAAGAAAACACAATACAAGGAAGAAGAAATGGTTATATAGGAGCAAAGTACACACATATATACATACATAATTGAAATTAAATTGCCATTAATCTAAATCAGTGTTGTAAATCTATAATGTTAGGTGTAATACTTAGAGCAGTCAGAAAGAAAGTAACACAATCAATATATTTTTTTAAGAGGAGTAAATGACACTGTAGTATAAATATTTAACACAAGTAATGGAAGAATTAAAGAAAACACAAAATAAGTGGAAAACAAACAGCAAGTGATAAGTATAAATCCTATCTTAGTGATAATTATATTAACTGTAAATATTTATAAATGCAAATAATTATCAAATGGGTTTAAAAACATAATACGTCTATCTCCTATCAAAAACAGATATACTTTATTGTTAAAATTTTAGTAAAAGAATTCATTAAAAGTAAAAAAACAGTATGCCACTCAACCTAAATTAAAATATTGCTTTAACAGCTATACAAATGTCAGAATGAATATTTTTACAATTTATCATTTTCATAATCTTAATACATCTAAAGGAGATAGCAATAATCATTATATATGCATTCAACAACAAAACTCTAAAATCCACAAACACTAACAAAGTTGAACAGAGAAACATATAATTCAATAAAATTTGTGGAAAACTTCAGTATCACGTATAAAGACTAAAGGGCCATTAGATAGAGAATTCTCAAGGAATAGAAAACTTGAAGCCTACGAGATAACTTGGTATATTCATTCCTGAAGTAGGAAAATACATGTGCTTCTCAACTGGGCATGGGGCCCTGTCCCGAACAGGCTGTAAAATACGTTTTGAAAATTCAACTGTTTCATATATATATTAAGTATGTTTCCCAATCATAGTAGACTCAGAGTGGAAAGCAGCAAAAGAGTTCCGATGTAAAAACATGTCCATGCTAAATACCATACAGTTAACCCATCAGTCAAACATGCTAAGTAAGATTCATTAATAGAAAACACAATTTTTTTTTCAAAAATTTTGCTACAGATAACTCAATGCTTATCTGATCATATTTAGCACTGCTATGCTAGGAATAATGAGAAAAGCATAGGAAATATAGCCAGACTTTGAGATCTTGATTGGAATGAACTTTAATAACTATCTAGAGAAAAAGAGACAAACAGACATCCAGAGCACAGAAGCAATAAAGGCAAGCTCTTCCTACCCTCACCAAGCCCCTCCCACCTTCCCCATCCTCTTGGTGTTTGTTATGAAAGCAAAGCTGGCAGAAGACTATGAGATCCAGACCATGTTCTCCTTGAACATAACCACGAGCTCAGAAGGGGAGCCAACATCTGGCTCATAGAATCCACAGTATTTTTAAATGTGGCTTTAGTGAATGGAAGTAAAGATGGAGGTGTCACCAATGAAGAGGTGAGACCTGAGTCAAGGAACAATTTTATTAAGCCCCTGTGTCTTGGTGAAGATAGGAAGTAGGAGTCCCAGAAGTGTAAAGTATCACCAATGCCTTGAGATATAGAGTTGGCATTGATCTAGGATCTGCAAATCAGAGGCAAGATATTTTTTAAATAATTAATTAATTAAAAACTTAAATTTAGGAATATGTTTTTTAATTTTAATTTTTATATTAATTACAGTTTATTCACTTTGTATTTGAGCTATAGCCCCCTCCCTCATTTCATCTCAATCCCACCCACCCTCCCTCATCTCCTCCCATGCCCCTCTCCAAGTCTACTGATAGGGAAGGTCCTCCTCCCCTTCCATTTGACCCTAGCTTATCAGGTCTCCTCAGGACTGGCTGCATTGTCTTCCTCTGTGACCTGGTAGGGCTGTTCCCCCATCAGGGTGAGGTGATCAAAGAGCCAGCCACCGAGCTCATGTCAGAGACAGTCCCTATTCCCCTTACTAGGAAACCCACTTGGACACTGAGCTGCCATGGGCTACATCTGTGCAGGGGTTCTAGGTTATATCCATGCATGGTCCTTGGTTGGAGTATCAGTCTCAGAAAAGACTGCTATGCCCAGGTGTGTCTTTCTGCTTCTGTGATATCGCACTCAGGATGATCTTTTCTAGATCCCACCATTTGCCTGCAAATTTCACGGTTTCCTTGTTTTTTTATTGCTGAGTAGTATTCCATTGTGTAAATGTACCACAATTTCTGTATCCATTCCTCAGTTGAGGGATATCTGGGTTGTTTTCAGATTCTGGCTATTATGAGTAAAATTGCTATGAACATGGTTGAACAAATGTCCTGTTGTATACTTAATCATATTTTGGATGTATGTCTGGGAGTGGTGTAGCTAGATCTTGGGGTAGCACTATTCCTAATTTTCTGAGAAAGCATCAAATTGATTTCCAAAGTAGTTGTACAAGTTTACATTCCCACCAGCAGTGGAGGAGGGTTCCCTTTTCTCTACATCCTCTCAAGCATGTGTTGTCACTTGAGTTTTTGATCTTAGCCATTCTGATGGGTGTAAGGTGAAATCTCAGGGTTGTTTTGATTTGCATCTCTCTGATGGCTAAGGACATTAAAGTGTTTCTTTGTCATTCGATATTCCTCTATAGATAATTCTATGTTTAGCTCTGTACCCCATTTTTTAATTGGATTACTTGATTTGTTGCTTTTTAACTTCTTGAGTTCTTTATATATTCTGGATATTAGGCCTCCGTCAGATGTACGGTTGGTGAAGATCCTTTCCCAGTCTGTAGGCTGTAGTTTTGTTCTGATAAAGGCAAGGTATTTTGAGACAGCTCTCAGTGTGTCCTCATGGCTATGGTCCTTCCAACTGATCATGTGATAATCTCCAACAGCTATCGTCTTGCTTTGGCTGTTAATAAGAATTTTAAACTAATTTTGTTTTCCATATTAGGTTTTTCCATTCATATTATGTTGTACTGATTTTAGCCATCTTAACATTTCCTTATTTTGAAGCAATTTATGTCACTTCTTTACATTTTCAGAACAGTTCTCTACTTTCAACTGACTTAAAGGAGCAGCATCGGCTGGCTATGGGCCTTCCTTTTGTTATCTTTTAAAGTTTTACGGTGTTGTACACCGCATGAGAAACCAGCTGACGTTTGTGTAGTTCTGAGTTTACTAACTGCTGCTCACCGCCCTGGCATTGTTCAGCTTCTCTGTTATTGGTCTGAGCCGTATTTATGAAAAGTGTGAGGAACTGCCAAAATTTTAAAGTAAACTTTTTAGGTTGAACTGTAGACTCTTGGCTTCTTTGGAAAAATTAGATGAACCGGCAACACTGAGTCTATGATCCCGTATGGTACCAGCTGGCTGGTACTAAATAACAGCTGTCCCTAAAGATGGACTGGGCTCGGTTGTCCACAGTCCTCACGTGTGTCTCCTACACAAGGACCAGCGTCACCATTATTATCTCACTGCCTTGTTCTTCATAGAGAAGTATAAAAGAGATATGAGGAAGTGGATATATTTTGATATGTACAGCTATATCAAAATGGGGAAAGGCAAGATTGGGGGCCGTGTTTTAGATCTGAAAACTGCCAAGCTCAGTTGATTTATTGATTTGCTTACATTTATTATCTACCCCGTGTAGGCACTGCTGGCTGTAGTTGCTAAGGACAAATGGGGTGAGGGTGTTAGACATTAGCGTCCTATTTGTCCTTAGCAACTACTTTTCTCTCCTAATACCTATCAAGAAAGCCCACTTTCATTTTTGGTAAAGCACTGCTGCTGGTCTGAATGCGGTGGATTCTGAGGCTCTTCTGTGTTAGAACACCCCTCTAAATAAGAAAGCAACATAATACTATAGCCTTGCCCACTTGTTCACATATCCCAGTCTTTGACAACACCACATCAGACGGCTACAAGAAGGGAGGGAATGAGAATAAAAACTACATATTAATGCTGACATGGCTGCTTCCATATTTCTAACAACTGGAAAAAAAATGAGTAATAAGTTATAAACTCATTGAGAATAGCTATGGCTGAGCAATTGTATTCCCCAGAGCTTCATTTTGAATTTCTTCCCTGGCCACCTTCAGCCTTCCCTCAATAGTTATTTGTTTTCTTCCCATAGTAAGATATTTCCCAAAGGCCTTCCTGAGGAGTACTCTGTAGCAGTCGCGTTTCGGGTTCGAAGAAGCACCAAGAAGGAACGGTGGTTTTTATGGCAGATTTTAAACCAGGAGAATATGCCACAGGTAAGATAACAGTTCATTTGATTAGGTGGGGTGGATCTCTGTTCTGTGTACCCAAATCCGGAAACAGACGTATCAACCAAATGTTATGTTGTTTAGAGGAATCATCAGTAGAGAAATGTAAGCATTGTAAGTAGCCCTGATAAAAGATCCGTGATGTCCAAATCTTCTGGATGAGAGGTTCTTTGGTAAAGAAGCTGACTACCCAGGATGCTTCATGCTAACATATTTGCAACAAGGTACCTGCTCTTTTTAATCCACCAATATAGCAAGGCACAGGTACCGTCTCACATGTTTAGCCAGTTCTTCAGTTATGGCATTGTACACATGCAGCCTTCATTTGAGTACTTTACTAATTTTGAAGTCGAGTTTTCAAGCCAGACAAAGACATTCTGTGCATTTGTCTTATCTTTTTTCTTTAGATTTCTATAGTGATCGATGGCACAAAGAAGGTGATAGAATTTATGTTCCGAGGTGCTGAGGGAGATCTGTTGAACTACGTTTTTAAGAATCGAGAACTCCGCCCTCTCTTTGATCGTCAATGGCATAAACTTGGCATTGCTGTGCAGTCCCAAGTCCTATCTCTTTATATGGATTGCAACTTAATTGCCAGTCGGCACACAGAAGAAAAGGACTCTGTGGATTTCCGTGGAAGAACGGTCATTGCAGCACGGGCTTCTGACGGCAAGCCTGTGGACGTAAGTCACATCACTGATGTCAACGGGGGTCTTCCGGCATTCCTAAGAAAAAGCAAAATATGTTGTTAACACTGGCTTCCCGGGACTGCAGATTTCACTCCATAGACAGAGTTCTTGCATGACCTGCGTGACACATGGATGTGATCACCTGCACACATAAACCAGGCCTGGTAGTTTGTAGTGATGTGTACCCCCAACCCAGTTTAAGGCCAGGTGGGCTACATAAGACCCAGAGGCAGACACGCAAGGAAGAAGGAAGGCAGGAAGGATGGCAGGAAGGAAGGAAAAAAGGAAGAAAGGAAGGAAGGAAGGAAGGAAGGAAGGAAGGAAGGAAGGAAGGAAAAGAGCAGTGAAGGGAAGGGAGAGAGGGAGGAAGGGAGGAAGGGAAGAAAGGAAAGAAGCAAGCAAGCAAGGAAAAAAGCTACTTCTTCCTTTATTGTCACACACACACACAAAAGACCTCCCTCTCATCAATGCTTATTTTGCCATTAGATATATAAAGAATATATAGTCCTAACTCTATTTTCACATATAATTATGTTCTATTTTCACCCGCATTTTCCAGTCAGCAAATTTAAAATAATTGAATCATGCCTTTAAAAAAAGTAATATTATTAAGAGTAACTCTTAGTGAAAAATTGAAAATAAAACATAAGATGTATAAGTTTGGCCAAACCTTTATTTTTTGAATAAAAGAATTAGAAAAAAAAAATGAACTTTAAATGGGTCCAGACTATCTGATGTTTTCATTCAAGAACAATAGGCAAATCAGACAAGCTCCCTATAGCAATTCCATTGCACTTCCCACAACTCATGATGTCGTTTTAAAGTTCCTTTGGATGAAATGCATTAAATCTATCAGTGGGTTGTTTGGATGAGAAGGCTTGGCCAGAAAAAAACTCTTTTAGATGAAAAAGTCCTTTAAAGATTACGTTTTGAAGTTAAAGATGATATAAATTTACTATTGATTTCCTTGCAAATTAGGCTAGTAATTTTTTTAAGAGTGAGATATATCGAAATTTAATACCAAAATATTTTCTTCTTGGTAGAATGGTGAAAGAGTCTTCAATAATCTGTATGCAGATTAGCAACAATAAATTCCCAAGCTGTGAACACAAAGTTCTGACAGTGAAATTGCATTCCAGGAATAAAGCCTTGTGCAAGTATGCATTGGGAAGGGAACTGTCATTCCTAAAGATCTGTTTGGAAGAAAAAAAAAAAGAGTATATAGATTCAGCTACATATTCAAGAACACGATTTTAAAGCACTTTTCTCTTAGAGACAGTGTGTGAGCAGATTAGAAAGCAGGACTTGGGGTCCTGGGTCAGAGCAACCTACCAGGGCCAGAGGGAGAGCTTGCTGGCTTGAGTGAGAATCCCAGCTTGGATCCAACAATTTGTTAGTATCTTCAGTTACAAAATAGATTTGGTGAAGTTGCCTGCTGTCCTAGTGTGGGGTTTGAACCACTGCCCTCTTCCCACCTTAACCCACTGTATCTATCCGGTGCCACCAGCATGTACACGGTGTGTATACATGGGTATAAAGCCGTCTACTGAAGCACGGGGGGCCTTTCAGGAGCCAGGTCCCTGAAGAAAACTGCTGTCCCTCCTGTAGTACCATCATTTGCCAATAGCTCCTCACCTAAGGGTGGAGCCTCATGAGCTCCTCCTCCACCCAGGCTGGAGTTTTGACTGGCTCCTTCTTGTGCAGAGTTTGTGCAGCCAGGCAGAGTCCCTGTGTGCAGTCGTGGTTGGAAAACATGCCAAAGCACTCCTCCTCAACCTCTGGATCTTATGCTCTTTCTGCCACGTCTTTCACGATCATCTCTGAGCCCTCGGAAAAGTTTTGTTTAGATGTCGCATTTCGGGATGAGCACTCCACAGTCACTTATTTTCTGTATTTCGTCCTGTCATGATTCTCTTGTGAACCATTATCTACCGCAAAAAGGGGGCTTCTTTGATGAGAACTGCATTCATGTATGAACACAAATATAAGTATGCAGTATTACACTGTAACACTACAAAACTGATAATCTATCCTTAGTTAAGTAAAATAGCACACGCAGTGCTGAGCATGTTAGGATTCTAACTCATGGTACGTTAGCGTGGTATGTTTGCATGTGGTGTATTCATGTGTAGCACATGCATGTGAGAATGCAGATTGGTATACTGTGCAGGTACCTGTGAGGGCAGAGCAGGGTACTGGGGTCTGGGATGCTTTCTCTGTCATTCTCTGCCCTTGAGGCAAGATCTCTCGGCCATCCAGAAGCTCAGGAGGCTTGCTTTCCAATGAGCGCTCAGAACCACCTGTCTGAACCTCCAGCAGTAGGGTTAATGAAGACACACACAGCCATATCAAATATTTTCACATGGGCACTTGGAGTTCATACTCAGGAGAGCACAACTGGAGAGCACATGCTCTTGCCACTGAGCCATCCTGCCAGCCCCCATCTACCCATTATTTTGATAACAGTGAGTAGAATAAACTTCGATTATAAGCAACATTGGCTAATTATAATCTCCACTCTGTTTTGCATAATTTGTATCCCATCACCAATATTTCACTAGACTGAGTACCGTACTTAAACTTTTCAAATGAAAATTCATCTCAATAGCCTTATAAAGTGCTGCTAAATACAAACCACCAAATCTTCTTCAGGTTTTTGTGTCACCCATAAACCTAACGCTGATGAATCTGTAACTTTTCTGGAACATCTGATGCTTTCTGTGACCCAAATCTATGTTGTTCGCCTCGGTATGGTGACTATCAGAGCATATCTCCTGGATTTGGTTGTTTGTGTAGGGTGGGGGCAAGTTGGAGATCCACAGCTAGCCAGATGTCTGCTTTCTATGACCACAAGTGGAATCTTACCACAGCATAATTTAGTTTTTCTATACAGGGTACATATTTACTAACTTCAAAGTAATGCATAACCAAGATCTGCTACACTGACAGTAAGGAACCATAGAGCAGGGGTCTAAATAAAGGAGGGAAGGAAGTGAGAAGAGGACACATCTCATGCATGCTATACACCAAGTCTAACATGTACTCATTTGTTAGTTATAGCTCTAATTTTACAACCATAGGCTAATTTCAAGGCTCTGGTCAATGCCTGCTGCTATACAGTATTACGTAATATTTCAGCAAACTGCAAGTTGAAGAAGATGATGTAAGCATTTATCATATAGATGTTTTATCATTAATAAGTACTGTTTAGCATTTTCTACATAATTGTTTTGATCTTTCCATTAAAGGTATGTTTATCTTTTCAATGAAGTACTTTTCATCTACTGTCTAAATGCAAAAAAAAAAAAAAAAAAAAAAAGAAAAAAAAAGAATTTTCCGCAATTAGAAGAACTTTTGTAAAAAGATTTTGAATCTTTATTTTGTGCTATTGAGACAGGATTGCTCTGGGTAGTCCAGACTGGCCAGGAACAACACATACACCCGATTCACTCTCAAGTTCACACTCTTCTTGTTTCAAAGTCACCAATGCTAGTATTTCAGGCAGGTGCTACTGGGTTCAGCTTTTGAGTCTTGCTCAGGACCATACTAATATGAAGTCTACAGGCTTTATGCAGATCTCATTAAATATAGGCAAAAGCAGATTATCTTTTTATTTCTTTATTGTGAATGGCATGCTTACTTCATACCTCAAATAGGACATTTAGACTTAAAGAGAAAGCCCTTTCCCTTGCATGTTTATACCTTTGACCATCTTCCTGAAAAGTTTCAGTTTTAAGTATCATTTGGAACAGAATTACATCGGAGCACATAGCAATATATCTCCAGTTAAAGATTTGTTTTTAATGCCTCTTTAATTCAGGATTTCATTTTTATTGCTTGAGACAGCTAAGCTCTGCAGCTGTTTTCATTTACCCCTGTCTATGGTCTTCCTTTGCAGTTGACTGTTTCCCAAGGGATCCCTAAAGTAACAAATTCTAAATTAAACCTTAGAAATATGTACCAGTCATTTATATTAACTTTCCTTTCCTTTCTATTGAAATTACTATAGTTAATAATGCCCAAATTTGATTCTCAAAACCAATGATGGGCACCACTCCTTATTTTTAACAGATTGAACTTCACCAACTTGTAATCTACTGTAACACAAACTTCTTAGCTGAAGAATCGTGTTGTGACGTGTCAGCTACTAAGGTAGGTTAATTTTCTTACCATGTGAAACACGAACAAATGCATTATCATTTAACTAATGCTTTCATTACCTGTAGATTCTATGGGTAGGACACTGTGAAGCATCTCAGCTGAGTCTGCCCAAACTTCAACCCCAGGGTTTGCACACTGAAATTTGATTATGATTTGTCCTCACTTCGGAGTCAGTGTAACTAGAACGGGACTTATTGTACACCTCCCCCCTGGGCCTGGTGCCCTTGTTCCATGTGAGGACCCGGCTGACCGGAGGTGCTGCCCACACTCAAATCAGATCTTTCCCCCATAGTTGTCCCCACACCTTAAGATTAGTCAACCTGTCTGTGTCTGTCCGGTTCATCTTTGCTTTGTGACTCATTTCATTCCCTTCTTCCTTTCCCCACCGATGCCAAATCCACTTTCACTTTGTGCCTAGCTGTCAACCCCTCGTGCCAACTGCCTTTCCAATGCGCACTTTTCCCTTGACGTACCACCAGAACGAGTCTTTAAATCATAGAATTGTGTATTTGTTTGTTGTCTTCCAGCACATATTTGTTGTTAACTATTGATCAAGTAGACAATATACTAAGGAAAAAGACCAATTAACATGAACAAAGTTCCTATCTCGTCATCTTTTTTTTTTTTTTCAAAGTCCCAGGTGATTCCCCATCAGCAACGAAATAACAATCCAGTGGATTAGGTTCCCATATTAAATAGTCCCGACCTCACTGTACAATACTCCTGTATGTGCTTAATTCCAAGAAAGAAAAAATTCAGTGCTTTCTGTGTCTCCCTGCAATAGTCACCTGTGTCAGCCCATATTATGAATATAACTATACTTGTTTTTAACCGATTTAAGAACAGATTAGTAGTCGATGATTTACTTTCGAATTCTTTTATATCTAGCACTTTGTTAGTAGGAGATTGTCAAATTAAGCATTGTATCAGTTTGTTTTCTATTGCTGTGATGACCAATGGGGGAGAGAGCGGTTTTGGCTTATGGTTCCAGAGGAAGAGTCCAGAGTGGTGGTGGGGGAGGGCACGCCTGGCAGCAAGCAGCTGGTGCTGGAAGCTGAGAGATCACATCTTCAGCCTCAAACACAAAGTAGAGAGAAAGAACAGCAAAGAGGGCGGGTCCATGGGCTCTCAAAGCCATCCCTGCAGTGACATACTCCACCGGCAAACCATCACCACTTACTCAAACTGCTCCATATACTGGGGACCAAGTGCTGACATATCTGAGCTCTCGGGGACCATTTCTCCTTCAAACCACACATAGCAGAATCTTCCTTTCTTGATTGCTCAACTACGAAAAGAAAGGCTTGCAGAAGGGAATAATTCTAAAAACAAAACAAACAAGCAAACACCTTCCCTAAAGAACATACGAAAAGTAAAAGTCCAAGATTTAAAGCTTTGTTTCTTTGGATCTTAAATTTCCTCCCCCAATGGTTACACTTACTAGGAAATCTATATGAAATTTTTAATTAAAAACTCTCATAATATCTCTCATGCAGTTTGAGTAGTAGAGTGAAAATCTCACTAAACAATGCAAAGTCTTTCAAATATTATGCCTTCTTACATAATTTGGCTGTATAAAGCTCATATTGAACCCAGTTTATAGATCTCATTCCAAGCAGGATAAAAGTCTGCCAAATATCTTTCTATAAATACCTAAAAAAAATAGCTTGAATGCCAATTTACAGAATAAAGCTACCCAAGCTTCCTGAGCCTATACCTTTAATCATGGAGGTTTTCTTACTCCAAAAGTTTGATTTAAGTAATTATGATTATGTTTTATTGGTGTTCTTAAAATAACCGTTTCTTTTTCATTTAAAAGTAAGGCAATGATGGTCTTATATTTTTAGATGTTATGTTCTTGACCAATATTCATTGCCTTATGTTAATCTGTTGCTATGAAAAATAGGTTAGATATATATAGGTGAAGATTTGGATAAAACAGCTTAGTAATTAAAGTCTGACAAGATTTCACACACGATTAATAGTTTTTCTTTTTAATTTCACAGTGCTAACCTTAAAATTTAATAAAGATAAATGTTTATAAGGATTATTCGGAACTTAGTTTTATATTTGCAAATGAGTTAGGAATTCATCCCAACTGTGTAAAAATAACCAAACACAGTATTTTTTGTGTTGACAATTATTTGTGGTGATGACATCAGTATCCATTCTGTAATTAAAATAAATAGAACTCTGACATATTTCACAAACAGGAATATATGAATAGGATAATCATACAAAAGCCAACTGTCTCTGCTTTTTGAAACCAACTGTCTTTGCTTTTTAATTTTGAAAAAGTCTCAACAGGGGCTAGATAGATGGCTACGTGGTTAGGAGTGCCTTCGGTACAGCCATAGTGACCTGAATTCAGATCCCAGCACCTAAATGACAAGCTGAATGTTATCTTTTGCTCCCTATAGTCCTGATACTATAGTAGGTGGCCAGGGATAGGATCATTAACTGAGGCTTGCTCCTGCCACCCTCTTCTAATACTGCAAGCTCCAGAGTCAGGAAGAGACTCTTCCTCAAATAAAAAGATTGATCATGATAAGGGAGGACAACTGAAAACCCTCTGTACCTTCTGCGGGGGCTCACAGTTGCACGCACATACACACACCACATACATATATACCACGCCCATTGACACCCATAATAAATGTTTACATAAATAAACATATAGATGTTTTAAACTAAAAAAAATGCCATTATATCTATAAATTTTAAGTTTTATATTGTAATTTTGAACACATGGTTTTGTGTTAATATTTTGCAAGGAATTTCAATGGTGAAGTTTATTAAAAACTATCTCTAGGCATGCTCTTTTCTTTCCAATAAGTTAGATTTTTAGTCTCTGAAATAATAAAATTTCACATGACTGAGAGTAAAAGGCAAATATATATATAAAAAATAATCAATCATCTGGGAGGAATGGACTGTCTGTGTAGCAATCTTATTTCAACTGAATATAATTTTTAGGCTTTTGGGTTGAAAATTTATTAAGATACCTAATGATCATCAAATCAATCTAGAAGCAATGCACATGGAATTCCTAGTGCTAAATGCAAGAATCTGGTCACAGCATATCTGGTGCTAAGTTGTGGGTGTTTTTTTATTATTATGGGTTTTATTGTTATCTCTAGGATTAGAGTGATACCTATCATTCAAAAACATTTCATGAGTTTTTATTTTCAAAAATTCAAGAAGAGAATAAACATCAGATACAAAGATAAAAATATCTACTGTGGGCTCACCCCACATTAGCAAACCATGGAGACACGTTTCTTTGCATAGCTTGAACGTGTTTTTCCAATCACATATAATTTGTGGTATGCAAAGCAACCAGTGAGTCCTACCACCTGTTACTTCCTCTTCACTAACGCTGCAAATAAAGGGTTAATCCTGAGGAGCAGTGTGTTACCAGGTGTCAGTGAGAGAAGATACAAAGTTGACATTCTCTTTAGACTCATGAATTATTTTCTTCCTCTAGGCTTTAAAGCACTTATTTTAGTTGAGTATGTATATGTGGTGTGTATGTGTGTGTGCTCTTGATTACAGCTGCAGAAAAGCAGAAAAGAGAGCATCAGAGGCTAGAGTAACATCTGGGGATAAGTCCCCAAATGTAGCTGCTGCGAATTGAACTTGGGTTCTCTGCAAAAAGCAGCCCCGGCTCTTAGCTGCTGTCTGTCTAGCGTCCTGTACTAAATTAAAAGGGGGAAATCCTGTCTCTTTATAAGTATGTTCAGCATGTTCTAAACTCACCAGATTCAGAACCCTCCGATTTCATATCTTTAAAGAACTCTGGAATAAAATAGGCTGTATTTTGGGGCTGGTGAGATGGCTCTGAGATTAAGAGCACTGTGTGGTCTTCCAAAGGACTGGAGTTCAATTCCCAGTACCTACATGGCAGCTCACAACTATGTGTAATGCCAATTCCAAGGATCTGACACCTTCACACTAATGCACATAAAATTAAATAAATTATTTTAAAAATTAAATAATTATCATCTTAGAGTGTAAAAGGAAATAATTTCCAGCTTTACTTATCATTATAACTAGACAGATAGATTAGACAGCTTGTTCCAGTACCTATATTTTATCAATTAAATCTACATGCATTTAAACTTTTGCTTGCCAGATAATATTGACACTTTGCTTCTGTGAAGAATTTTATTGTAAGTATGTACTGTTATCATTGCACAATATTACAACACTTTAAAATTTCTCACTAAAGCAATGTTTTTCTATTTCATTTCTGTGCCGTCCGTGTGGTTAAGTGCACTGGAGGCTTAGTGATAGAGTGAAAGTGTGATCAATTTCTACACATGGATGATAGTGCTTGGTTTATAAGAAGGAAGTTGGGCAGGCAACAGACTCTCTGGTTTGATGGGAACTCGCAGCAAGAACTGACACCATTCTCTAAATTCTCTTTGGGGGTTTTAGTGTCCAGAGCAAGAGGACTTCGGAAGTACCACGTCTTCATGGGTGACTTCTCGTGCTGGTGAAATATCCTCACATCTGCTGGGAAAGCAGGAGCCTGAAGATGCATGCCAGTGCGTCCCGAACCAGGTATGCCAGCTTTCATAGGTGCCCGCTGCAAGGTCGTACCACACCTGGGCTTCTTGGCTGTGTGGTACACCGATGGTACCTTGTGCCTAATGAAATTTCAAATACATACACCCACTACAGTGGGCCAGACAGAGGAAAGAAAAGATTGAGTTCCTGGAACTTTATTTGCCTTCCAATGGGTGAAAGTTACAATTATTAGAAAATTGAGGAGTATAACAGGGGAGTTCTGCATACATAACACATGCTGGGAATGGGCTGCCATTGGCAAATTCAGTGCTGGAGGAAAAGCACCTGGTTTTCAACAGAGACACGCAAAGATACACTGCAAGTACTTCTCCTTTGCTGTCTGTTGACTGTATCTGTTCAGTATCTGCAAATTTTCAACCAGCTGTCTCCTTCCTATTAATGGCTGTCTCCGTGGGGCATATTGAATTTATGCGCTTCTTCCGAACCTATGTGGTGTTTGGATCAGTGATGCTGGGCCAATGGACCTCTATGAATATCCTTTGTATGTTCATAGCAGTCATGAGGCCTGTTCCAAAATGAAGCAATTAGAGAGACAAATGATGATAGGCAAACAAGATAGGTAGTAGGTAGACAGGTAGTTATGCAATAGATAGATCAGACAGATGATAGATAGATAGATAGATAGATAGATAGATAGATAGATAGACAGACAGACTGACAGATAGATGACAGATGATAGACATATGAC
Organism: Psammomys obesus; assembly: GCF_907164565.1. Classification (NCBI taxonomy): domain Eukaryota; kingdom Metazoa; phylum Chordata; class Mammalia; order Rodentia; family Muridae; genus Psammomys; species Psammomys obesus. The sequence goes on along the minus strand of NW_026585580.1, from coordinate 3,314,259 downwards.
AGATAGATGATAGATAGACAGACAGACAGGTAGATAGGAAGAAAGAAAGAAAGAAAGAAAGAAAGAAAGAAAGAAAGAAAGAAAG
>NW_026585580.1:3301404-3314164 GCF_907164565.1 Psammomys obesus | reverse complement strand
AAGAAAGAAAGAAAGAAAGAAAGAAAGAAAGAAAGAAAGAAAGAAAGAAAGAAAGAAGAAAGATAGATGGATGATACATGACAGACATATGACAGATGATAGATACATAGGTACATAGACAGATGATAGAGATATATATATATATACATATATAGATGATAGATGATGGATCATAGATACACAGATGATAGAAAAATAGACAGGCAGACACATAGACAGATTTGGCATTATAGGAATGGAACAGAATGATTTTGACACAGGAATTCATCCCCCCCCCCATTAAGAGAGAGCAGAATCATGAGGAATTCTGGGTTCCTTTGGACACAAAGGTGACAAAGGAGAACTGGTAACATGCACAGAACTTACACTGTTGGGATGAAAGGGTTTACTCAAAAGTTACTTAAAAAGTTCTGTCCACCTCATATTTTCCCCAAACATATTTCAGAAAGGCTTTTTAAAAACAATCTTGATACAAAGTAAATAACCTGTGATTAAGATAAACAAAATAAAAATTATATAGTTATATAAATGATGTTGAGATGAAGGATTCTGTAAACTGGTGTCACATCAACATTCGAATCTGTCACTGAGCTCATGATGCTAGGGAAGTCTGAGAAATCTAGACTAGTGAGTCCTTGTAGCTGTAAGTTCTGTACAACACTATGAAGGAGGCACATGTCCCAGCTGCTTCCTAGCTTTCCTCATCACCCTTTTCTCCTGACACCTAAGAAACGTATTTCCTTCATCTGCTGACGTGTCCTCACTGGTCAGGTCTCAAGTAGGCATGGGAGCATATTATTGCATGTTTGGGAGGAATAAAGAAAAGGGAAATTGTTTGTTTCCTGGGATGTTACTCCTAAAAAGAGATAAAGGCTACAAGTATTAGATGCTACGTGAGAGTCGCAAGAGTCCCGAGAAGACAATGTGGAGAGACTGGGAAGGACTGAGCAGGGAAGATGCTGTGCGCTCTTGACCTCTAAGTCTGCAACACGGGCAATAACCCAATAACCATGTGTCCCACTGACAAAGTGCTAGTTTAACTGTAACATTTTCTAGTCTCTATAATGTGTCTTTTAGCTAATCAAATTAGGGACCTAATAGAACCAAAGCTGCAGCAGTTGCTGGAGCCACAGAAATAAGAAAAAGCGCAAGGCCTGCCTGTATTATGTGCATGATGCTTTGATGACTTAAGTTCCCTTCTGATCTTACATAGAAATACCAACAGTGGGAAAGAACTAAGAGAAATCAGTAAAGATAACAAACATTTGAAAATTAATGAGAAGTTTTATAAAATATTTCATACAAAAGGTCACAACAATTTGACCTGGTGTACAATTTAGATTAGCAGTAATCTACCACACAAATAAGTAAACCTCCTTAATTCTTTTTTCTGTCTGTGCACCTGGATTTTACACAACCACCACAACTATTGCTGTGTAAAAATGGTTTCGGGTGATCATCACCATCAAAACAATCAGCTTTTCTGGAACTCATAATCAACATGAAATTCTCCTTTCATCTTAAGTAGCTGCTCTGTTTATTCCTGTTCCCATTGCACTCTACGACTCTTAAGACTTTAATATGCAAGAAAGTGGGAATTCCTCAGTGTTTGATTCTAGTGTATAATTTTCATACTTACAACAGGTGTCCTGACGATCTGCATTTTTGTGACCATCAAATGTTACTTTGTGATTTGGCCGATAGAATACTCAATATTATGAAATAATCAATGGTTCAGAGTCACTCAGGAAAAGAGATGTCTTTCTAGAGGTTTGCCTTTAGGTCTTTAAATCCAAGAAAGGAAATTTATGGACTTAGCATAGCATGCTAGAATGAGTACGAACTTGGGGCCAGAAATCTTAGAAGAGAATACCTGTCAGTGCCTCGAATCCTCAAGAATCTATAATCAACAGTTGACTGTGATAAAGGACAACACATATAAATCACATTATAGACAGTCAGTCAACAAATCCTTGTTTTCCTTTGCTTTCTATTCAGTGTCATTGAAGGAGAGAAAACAACCCTTTTAGGGTGTTAAGTTCTTTCATAAGATGCAATAGAAAACAAATCTTCAGTTGTGAGCTAATGTCTAACATTTTTCAATGAATTGGGAGACTTGGTGCATAAAACCTTGTGTTATTTTGTGCCATTTGTTAAATAGCAATAGTGGGTTAAGTTTGTATCCTGAAACATACGAATATTAAATTCTGTGTTTTGTTTCTGATACTAGCTGGCCTTCTCTGATAGTGAGTACTAGTTTATGAAAGATTCCTTTCATTTTTACTTACAGCATAATGGGCTGAAATGTGTGGATTTTAGATAAGGAGGTTAGAGGCCATTTGAACATTTTTATAATTTACATGTTCTCATTAACAGTTAGATAGAGTTTACCAGTCTTTGTCAAATTTTATTTTTGACACAATAAGGACAAATTTGAGAACATGACTTCTGAGCACCCTTCCCAGTTGTCTGTCAGGGCAACATTTCTACAGGAGTTATTTAAAGAATTTTGACTGTAATGCAGCAACTTCATAAAGGCAAAATTTTACTTTTGCTTTTTGGAAAACTACTAGTAATTAGTTAACAAATCTGAATGAAAATGTAATTAAATTCTGTCTTACCTGGTCCAAAGTCTCCTAACGACTTTGTGTCTCTCTGAAGACATTCCCCACCCTCTCAGTTATACTACAAGGCATCACAGTTCTGTAAGGCTGCAGCTAAAATCTTGTTGACTTTCTTATTAAGCATGCAGAATAATGAGTTATTTGTGACATTTTTATACAGGTAGCACATTATATTTTGTCCCTCATTACCCACCTTTGTTTTCCTTTTCCTTCCTCACTGCGTCCCTCCTCCCAAAAACTTAATGTTCTGAAAAGCTCCTAAAATTTAATGTTCTTGAACCTACAGGTGATCCGAGCAATTTAGCAATTCATTTTCCAGTTTATTTTTGTATTGTTCCATATTTCCACTTAATTTCCCCCAATTTGCTAAGTTTATGAAAAAAAATGTTTATCAAATAATGCTCGTGTAAAATAGTACTGCATACTCATAAAAAAAAATCTAATTTCTGTCTACTAGTCTCTAGTGACAGAGCTACTCATTTAAAAAGTGACATTACTTTCCACTCTGAAGGATAAACTTATTGGATTATCTATTTAATGACGTGGGCAGGATGAGGAAGGATCTTGAAGCACAAACTTGGGTGCCCATGCAACAACCCACTTGTAAAAAGGCTAATTGTTTTTTATGTTAACAATTAATGTACCACTTACAAATGTCTAATGAAAAATTAAGGTATGTTAGGGTATAGCTGGTGGTAAAGATGAATTTGGCAGCCCTAGAATTCCTGGGGAAAAGATGAACCTTAGTGCCTGTTTTATATAAAGCTGTGTCAGGCAGGATGCAGAAAAATCCGGTGTCTTATTGCTCAGGGATCAGTGATCTGTGGCCCAAAGATGGAGCTGCCAAAGACACCCACTGTAAGGTTTTTGTAAATTAACTTCCACAGAAACAAAAACTCACTTGTTTTTATGTTTGAGCTCCACAAACAGGCTAAGTAACTACGGCAGAGAAAACATGGCTAGCGCCATCCAAGGAAAAACTGTGTGCCTCCAGGTCGTAAAGGAGCCATTTTTTTCATCGTTTTCATCAGGAACATTTAAAAAACAAAACAACAGTCCACTAACAACTCTTCAGCTTCTTACATTATCAGTTTTATGGCTGATACGATATCTTATTATTTTATATCTATTTAATAATTTATATAAATTACACAATTTAAATAGCTGTTATTTAATTTATTATAATTTTATTTCAGAAAAAAACAAGTAATACATGCTACATTTTCTAGAACTATATGATACATAATTTAAAGTACAAGAAATATATTTTAGTCTATCAATAAAATGAGCCAATGCAGTATCTAGCTGATAAAAAGGCTGATTTTCAGGTTTCTCCTCTAATGCTATAAGGGTGATTGTAAATAATGACTTCCCTGACAGGCGACTAGTGCTGAAATTCGATGTATTTCCTAAAGCTAGCACAGTATTGCTCACTAGCAAACCCCAGCATTCAAGAGGCTGAAGAAGGGGAAGTGTAAAATTCTGAGCCAGCCTGAGCTATGTTGCGAGACTTTGTCTCTAAACACTAAGAAAAAAATGCTCATTTTTTTTCATTTAATGTCTATAAAATTTTACATTTGCACATTAGTTAGCTTATTTTCATTATGTAGATTATGCCAAAATTTATTAGTTGTCATGTGCTAATGCTAAGGAAGCTCTTTCTTTAGAAAAACAAACTTAAAATAGTTGCTGTTGCTCGCTGCATTGGTGATGAGTTGAGTCCGTCCTACCTTGTATCACTGAAGGCCATGACCCAATGGTATTGCCCACCTCATGCTGCTGCAGGAATCAGTGAAGCTGCATTGGTCACTCAGATGCCAGGCAGACATTTTTGAAGGTTTATTGTTGTTGCTGCTCTTTTGCTATTTTGGTGATGCTGGCAATCAAAACCGAGCTCTTGCGCATGCCAGCCAATGCTTGGCCACTGGGCTCCGTTCTCAGTGCTGAGATCAGCACTTTCTTCAGCGTTTCTGACACCTGGTTACTTTCCGCTGCTTTTAAAAAGTTAAAGTCTGGTATCTCTACCTTTACAGGAGTGTAACTGTTAAGGGTATACTATACAAATGTTGCTAAAGGACAGTACTTGGGTAAAAGCTAATGTTTCTTTGGGCTCTTTTGTTTATATTTGCTGCTGGCATTAAGGAAAGATTCATCTTAAGAAAAGCTTCTTCAAAAAACTATTCAAAAATCTATTCTCTCAAAATGCATTTTCCTAGAGAATAACACATTCATTTACTTCCTAAAGTAATACCACAAGTAAAATTTCCCTGGCATACAATTGTAAATGTCTTCAGAAAACTCACCATAGTATTCTGTTTATATAGGTTTCTGACCAAAAGGATTTTTCTGAATAATTTTTTCTCTCATTTCCCCAACCAAAGACAGAATCATTTAACCATAAATTGTTCGATTTCTTAACTTTGCAATGTAAAGAAAGATATTTACATGGTATAATTATTAAAGAAATTCATTATGCATGCCACAAGATACTATTAAATTTAATATTCCAAAGTGATATCTTTTAGGTCCTTATGCATGAAAACCTGCTTTAAAAGTTATTGATCAGCCAAGGTGCTGGCTGTCAGTTGCTGAAAAAAAAAAATGTTGTCAAGCTTGAGCTTGATATCCCAAAGCAATAACTAGATGATCATTAGATGCATGCAGCTGCAGTAAAAGGCTGTGTTGATAAGAAAGTTACAGTCTAGAAAGTAAATATGTAAGCCAGGAAACATCTTACAAGGAAAAGCAGATTCTTAGAAAACAAGAAGCATCTGGGACACAGTGGTGATGCATTGCAGCAAGGCGTCATGTCACAGAGACAAACGTCCCTGAGTTTCAGGTCTTGTTTCTTTCCCGAGAACATGCTGTTGGAGGCAGGATCATACACGCTGATTCATCCTATACTCCATTTAAAGTACGACTCCAACAGATGACAGAGGGATATGGTAGCTGCTGATAATCTAGTTGAACCAAGTCTTTCTTAGAATTGGGAATCTCAGTCCTTGGAACTTAATTGGTCAAAACAGTGATTTGGGGAGCCTTGCGAAATCAGTTACTGAGTATCAATGTTTGCCTGGGAGTTTGAAAAAGCTAATGTAATACATCTGTTCAAAGCCACGGCAAGACTTTCCATCAAATACTCTCCCAGTCAGCTCAAGCAGTTGAATTTTGCACCCAGGTTACTTCAGTTGCTCCTGAGAGTCTCGCAGGCTGTAGATTCATTCAGCTTCCAGTGGAGCTAAATTCGGTATCCGCTTATGTTGCTTTCTCGGTAGCCAGTTCCCTGCAGCTTCAGAGACCCTGCTTAGGGGCTCGCAGCGCCCTAGTATTTATAGAAACACTCTTGGGCCACATTCTCTTCCCAGGGTCTGTGTCGCTGGTGGTGCCAGCTCTGCTTCTAACTTCACTTTATTTCACTGTGAAAAGGATTTAACACTCACACGTGGAAAACAACTACCACTCTGTGCTGGCTCACTTCCATAATCTAAGGTTTATCATTTATTTAAAATCGTGCTGATGAGCATGCGCAAAATAAAAACAAGAAAGTCACCGTAATTTTATTTGCTGGTATAGTTGGTATATGGCAAAATATTTTACTCTAAGGAAGAAATGTAAATCTTTTAAATTTCAACAGCTTTAAATCACACTATAGTTAATATTTCAGATAAAATACTCCTATTTCTTTGTAATAAAAATACATTATTTGATTTTTGGTGTTTTGGTTGTGAACTTAACACTTAGTGGCTGAATCATCTCTCCAGCCTTGATTTTTATAAATAAATTTACAAAGAAAATGATTAGTTCAAATCTCTTACGTGATTAAATGTCACATATCTTTACAGATCACATTTCCCACAGTTTCATCAGGCATCTTATGGGTACCATATCTTATGAATATGTGGGGTATCTTCCACTGTACTTAAAGAGCATCAGTGAACATAAATAAATCAAAGCCCCTCAGTATTCTTTGAGTTCTTTCCTTAAAATAAAAAGGTCTTAAAAGTACTGTCAAAAATATATATATATATATAATGTAAGATATAACATAACATAACATAATATAATATATTAGCACACACACGCCCCTATATATATTTGACTTACTGAACCATCTTGGAGAAAGCATGCAGGCAACATGCCACAGAACAGACATCTCTGGTACATTATTCTCAATATTTGTTTTTTATATTTAAGCCAGAAACTGAGTTATGATTATGGAATGAAGCATATTCTGAGCAGTATTAAGTAGAATTTGCATACTAGTTTCAATTTATACTTCCATATGGTATGACACTATAATAAATTATTTACATGCAAATTTTGTTCTAAAATAGACCTGCACTTTGAAGTTTGGTGAGATGATAGCAGTCATTATTTTTAAGTGAAGATCCTAAACAAAGCAGTAGTTGACCAAATTTGCATTTTTCTTTGGAAACAGGAGCAAAATAATACATTATGTAGGACTATGAAATGTATTTTTGGAGAATGGAGTCCTTTGGACTTTAAGGGTGAGGAATTATAGCATTTGATTATATTCTTATACAAATTGCTCTCGTCAGCCAAGCCTGTGTAGACTTAGAGTAGGTTTCATCACCTTATGCTCACAGCCATTCTGTCAAACATCACAAAACAGTAACAGATTTAACAGTAAATCCGTGTTGCATTTATCCAGTAGACCTGCAATTTGCCTAAGCTTGCTAAACTACCCACTGTTGGTTCATAGGGAAAAAATTCCATTCTATAAACAAATAACTTCTTTCCTTCTGATAAGCTTAGACAGATAGTTAGGAGCTGCTGCCAAGAAAAATGAGTACATGGAACGGATTGGTGTCCAGGAGAAATGAATGTGTTAACGCATGGAGTCGCACCCACACACCTACACACAGGTACATGCACGTACACTTACACGTAACACCCTCCTTCACCACCCCCCGCATACACACAGGCGCAGCTTGTCCTTCTGGTCTGAAGTGGGAAAATGGTGTGAGGATTTGAACAGTGGGTAAATGTTCCGAAAATTCAGCCCTGTGCCCACATTTGCTTTAGCTGCCTGTGTATTTCATGGAAAAATTTGATTCACCCCCTACTTTGCTAATGTACCAGTGTAGTAATTATTTGGGGGAAGATGTAGATATTTAAAGAAATAAGCTTATTGTCAAATAAAGCCTACTTTAATTGTGTGATAGTGATAATATAACCAAAATAGAGCCTAAATTATGTTGAAGTCATATTTGCTGGATAAATGACTAATTTTTACCTAAGGATAAGATTTTCATGTTTTTATTTTTGTTGTTGTTTTGTTTGTTTGAGACAAGGTGGCCCTGACAGGCTTAAAATTCACTAAGTAAACCAGGCTGGTCTGGAACTCGGGAATCATCTTGCCTCCATGTGCTGAGCTCTGGTGTGAAAGATATACAACACTATGCCAAGCAGGAGGAAAGAGTTGCTAAATTATTTTTGTTCCTTATGGCGTGTGTAGAAAACTAATAATAGTCATCAGTAATGGACCTGGAATTGCAAGCAGAGTTACACTCCCTGGATAAGGTTCTAGTACAAAAATTGTTCTCCTTTATCAAACAGAAATTATACCATACCACTTTAGCTTTATCTTAATGATGAAATAAGAGGTTCATGAAAGAGCCAGGTTAATGACTGACATAAATGTTTGATAACAAGAAGGTACACTTTAAACACACAGCTCAATGATGCTCTTGCTTCGAGCTCTGGCTTGCTATGAGACCAAATTAGAACTCACTTAAGAAAATTTATTCTATGCAAAATTTACTTAGCAGGAAATGTTAAAATAAAACTCAAATATCTTCTGTGTCTTTGGCCTCTTTGAAAACAAACAAACTTGATGTTCCCAAACCAGTGGACTCAATTGAAAGAATTACACATAAAGTTACAAACTTGTACCATGTTGATAAAAACAGCCACCTATGCAATAAATATTATATGCCTCACATTGCCAAGGACCTCCTCCTTTACATTAACTAATTCAAAACATACAGACCTTTTAGGCGAGGCCTATTATTGTGTTTTGGATTAGGAGCCTAATCTATAAAGAGAATGAGAACTCCCTTAAGTTTCATAACTTGCAAGGAGTGGAGCTGGGAGGAGAGCTCTGTCCACATGAACTCATTGTTCATGAGCCTTGCTGCTATGTCATCATGGGGATGGTGCCAAATGCCCTGACTTCCTTTCACACTCAGTTTGAATTAGATTGCAAATCCATTTGCCTTGCAGCTTAGGGAGTGGATTGTGAAGCTTGCTCTCTTCCAGGGAGTGCTGTATCCCTCATCTTTCAGTCTATGAACTTCTTTAACGTTAGAGCTTCTAACTCCAACACCTGCAGAGGACTGTATCCATCTCCAAAGAACTACTGCAAACTAGTTCATTCAGCAAAGTGAGAGGATTTTAACAGTTTTGCCTCTAGGAATAAATAGTATGAAAATATGACAGCTTAATTTTGTCCATTTCCAAAACTCAGAATTAGATTTGAAATATTTTCAAAGTGTCTAACAGTGACTCTGGATATCTGTGGTCGGCCCTCCGTGGGCAATAGCCCGCTCGTGGCTGCCCTCTGGGTTGGCCTGAACACCAAATAGAAAATTGAATACGCTTTTGATGCAAGCGCACGCGACTGTATACGTACACAGTACTATCAATGACAAAAGGATCAAACTTACTGCCACAACATTTTTAAAATAACCTGTAACAGCAGTGGGCCAGTTGCTAATTTGCCTGCCGTAATAAACAGCTAGATTACCCTCATTTTAAGGAACTTTGGATAAAGGATCTTTTCTCCATAAACCCCCTAGTCATTGCACTGGGATGAGTAGAAACAAGGCTGACCCATTGCTCATTGGCGTTGCATTTCTTTTCTTCTATGATGGTGTTTGAAACTTGATTTATTTTCCTGAAAAGGCATTTGTGAGAATACTGCAGCTCCAGGAAATAAAGGCAGATGCTGTTTCTGCTTATGTACGTGCAGACGCATCCTGTTGCTGTTTGAATCCTAATGAGTTCTGCTCTAGCCTGGTCCAGATGTGGCGTTAATGCCTCAGAGACTAAGAAACTTATAGGCGTTTAGTGAAAATAATTTTTGTTTAAGTCATTTGGCTTCCTTTCTGCATTTCTAGTTTCACCTAATTTTTCCATGGACAATCAGAATTAAGCTTATTTCCACAGTTTCTCCCTAAGTGAAGAAAAAAAAATTATTATGTATTTGCACAAGACATTTTATTTTTGAAACTGAGACCATTAAATAAGAACACACAACTTTATCCAACGGTGGGATTTTTAAAAATTTTAATTGTGTGATTACATTTCTCCCTTCTTTTTCTTCTCTCCAGTAAACCTTCCTCTCACATACCCCTCCCTGCTCTCTTTAAATTCATGGCCTCTTTTTATTGTCATTGCATGTATGTATGGATATGTATATAATGACATGTTCCTAAACATAACATGCCCAGTCTTTGAAATGTTATTCATGTTTACAGGGCTCATCATTTGGTGTTAGATAACCAGTGTGTGTGTTCTTCCTGAGGCATGATTATGTATCCTGCTGTCAACATTCTAGTTGCTGGCAGGTAGTTGTGTAGAGTTGAGGCCTCCTGGCTCTTCCTTGTCCACTTTGGCATATCTACAGGTGTCATCCTTATTCAACTCATGTTGAACAGTACCACATTTTGTCAAGGATGATAAAATAAATGTGAACTTTAGCTTAACAAAAATATCATTTTTGTGTTTGTATCAATACTACCAGTAAAAATGTGTTGTCTGTTCAGAGCAAAATAATTAAATCTCAGTCGTTTGCAGGGTTATCAACTACCTATATAATCAAGCTGTAATTTCCAAAAACAAACAAACAAACAAACAAACAAACAAACAAAGAACCTTCTGTGTACCTGTGTATTAAAAAAAAGAAAACCTTTAATAATAAAGGTCTTATCAAATCCAGATAAGATTGGATTGGAATTTTTATAGAAAAACCAATTATTTATAGAAAAATGACCACAAAAAATATAGTTTCATTATTCTACTTTCTAGTTTCACTGACTAACTTTCCAAGGATAAAATGAATTATTAGTGGAAAACTCTGGCTTTCTGTGGAGTGTCTCGTCATTGTCTTATCAATAAAGTCCTGAAATAAACAGAAATTTGAGAAGGACAGAGGTACCAGAGGGACAGGAAAAAGAAACCTGCTCCCCCTGCAGCTGACTTTATTTCTTAGTGGTTTCTTATTCCCTTCTAATGCCTTCCACTCACATCCCAAGTAGAGCAGTTGGCAGAGGCCGCAACAGATGGATGACAGGCTCAGCACAGGCGGCGTATCTGGCACCGGGGCACTTGACTTTTATTTACTAAACAGTTAGCCAGATTTCAGGAGCTCAGTCTGCTGATGCCCGTGTTTGGCTTAATGTGAAATCAGTATCTAGCCCATGAATAGTAAAATATTACCTGGAGAAAGATCATATACCCATTCTTTACATAGCTTCGTGGCTAACTATGTTGCTCTTGGTGTAGCTTATGAAGTACTGAACAGTGGATTTAAAAGATAATAACTGCTTTGGTATAAGACTTCTGTGGCTTTAGATAGTACAGTTTCCTTGAATGCCCCCCCCCCCATCAGAAGCATCTTTCAGTAAGCCAAGCCAGAGTCAGTTGTACCAGTGTCTGGTACTGGATAAAGCTGTCAGGTAAAAGTGAGAGCTTGAAGATGAGCTCAGACAATTGATATCTTGATCCCTTATTACCACCTTCACCGTGACAGATTGATACATTCAAAGTTCATGCAGGTTTTTAATGGCGCCTTCTCCACTGAAACAAAATTGGAAGCACTCCCACTCTCCTCACTTAGTATTTTATTTACTTCACCAATATCTGTGTGTCTGTATCCCTGAGAGCTCCTGGAATAGAAGGAATCATCTCTCTCATCTCTGTGATGCTTGCACCTGGACCAACAGAGGATGCCCCGTGTTGATGGAATTTTCAACTAGTGCTAGCTGAATGGTGCAGAATACAAGAAAACTTAGCCTAAAGTACGGGAGAGAGACGAAAGAGAAATGTTAGACACCTATATTGAGGGGAGATGGAGAAGGGTGCATTAGTAAAAACTCCCAATGCTTTATGCAAAGGCAAACTTCAGGGAAGTAGTGGAGAAGTAATGCTTCCAGAGGGAAATGTAATAGGGACAGCGTGTACCACTCCAGAATTTGCTTTCCGTTTCCTCATCACCCGCCTCCCTGCTCTCTTAATCACAGCCAGTCTCCATTATCTGGCTTTCATTTCCACCCAGTCTCAGAATGAAAACCTCCTTACTTCTTGATACTATTGCTAGGAATTTTTTCATCCTCCAAGGCTTCCCGATCACCTACTGCTAGGCTAAAACTAAGTTAACGGACGGCTTTAGCACAGCCGGGCTCTAGTAGAAGTAACGGATATGGAGTCACACTATAAATTACTCATCACGAGGAATACTCAGGACAGGAAATAGTTTGCAGTGGCTGGTATCTCACCGTCCTCAATTAGGAGCTGACTGATGGCACTGTGCGCTGTATCTTAAATCATCTCTCCCTTGGCGGAATGCCTGAGCACATCAGGTCTCTCAGCAGATGATTCACAGTAAACGTCTTGATCTCCCTACCACGGCTTTGCAGTTTCGAATTTATTTAGACTGTCTTTAACCTACTCTGACGATGTAATAAAGCCGAAACCTTTGTCTCTGACAGATACACTTTAAGCAGATAATATTAATTCCGTAAGATCCCAGGTTTTTTTTTATTAGATCTTACTAAGGTGGGTAAGTGTCCCTAACGTCACTAAGTGTCACTAAGTGTGGAAGGAAACACCTTTACCACCTCTCCAAATAATTTCTAAATTGCTCAGTTTTTTTTTTCAAAGCTCAATATAACTTTCATACTTGTCAATTTTTAAAGGTGTTTGGAACTAGAATTTTTTCTTTGAAAGGAAATCTTAGTAGTGCTCATACTTGGTTAACATTATCAGTATATGAAAACACATTTTAAGAAGCAAATGACATTAATAGAAGAACACTTTAGACTTTAGTATCCAAAGCAGTATGGGGTGTGTGTGTGTGTGTGTGTGTGTGTGTGTGTGTGTGTGTGTGTGTG
>NW_026585580.1:3252905-3301394 GCF_907164565.1 Psammomys obesus | reverse complement strand
TGTGTGTGTGTGTGTGTGTGTGTGTGTGTGTGTGTGTGTGTGTGTGTTGTGGCTCTGTTTTCTGTTCTGTGTGGGGCCATTTCTGACATAATATGCTGTTTTGAAAACCACAGTTTAAGAGATAGTTTGCCTGGCCAGTGTATACCCAGAAATCTGGAAACTCCAGACTATTGCTTAATGGTTTACTGGGTGCCTTGATAGTCACCCAAATGGGTGTCATGTATAAGATCTAGAAGACCTTTTCCCCCCTTAATTTGAGATGTCATAAATAAGACTGGCTGAAGTTTAGGTTCAGGAAGCTTTAACTTATAAGCATACACGTGTGATTCTGTTTATTTGTATTCCAGAATGTGAATCAGACAGCAAAAGTTAATTAGAAGCTGATAATGGTACTTGGTGGTCATGGTGGATATGAATACAGTTTATACATTATTTTAATTTGGGGAGTGTGTATTCACACGTGAGCAGTGCTCATGTCCAGGTCACAAGACAAGGAGCTCACATCTTGATCCAAAGATAAAAGAGAAGTATATTATGCTTTCTTAAGGATGAGACTGGGAGAGAAAAAAAAAAAAAGCAGGAACTTAGAAACGTGCACACACTCTCGTGACCGTACACATATGTACACACACACACACACACACACACACACACACACACACACAAAATAAATAAAACAAGTAAGTGCTCTTAGTCTTGGGCAAGTACTGATTTTGTAGGTAGAACTGGGTTTACTCTGGCTGCTAGCCCTGGGCTTTGCTCCTATTTTTCAGAATAAGCACTAAGAGAACTGATGCCACCGACACAAATGTTTTAGATAAAGCTTTTACAGCGCTGACGCTTGTAATAGCATGTTTGGACGATGTCCTTTTTATGTTTTCATGGGAACCAGAATGGTCACACTCCTCTAATGGACTAAAGACAAGTAGGAGCGATTTCAAGTCTCTAAGTAGGGAAAGATGATAGATAAGTTACCGCTTGCCATAGGGAAACACGGTCTGTTAACTACCAGTCACAGAGTGTCAACTAAAGACACACCCGTGCCAGTACTCTGGGCATGTGATGTGTAAAAGTTGGCTGCCAGCAAAGGAAGAGAGGAAGATCCGTCATCACCCCTTTTTCTCCGAAATAGGCTGTTGGCAATGTAAATACCACATCATGGTACTTTAGTGGATTACATGCGGTATCTGGTTATCCTGAGTAACTTGCAATATGATATAAAATATTATATTGGCTCAACTGAGGAAAATAATCCACTTCTTAGGGACAAGTGGGCATACTTCAGTGATGACTAATAGAAGCTCCGTTTCCATAGAATGTTTCCTGGCGTCAGATACTTAACCTGATTTCCTTATCTCTTTATCAGATGCTACTGCAGCTTTCTGCTAGTCTTGCCTGGTGCCTCTGGGCAAGAACCATACTAACTTTCAAGTGATGGAAATGCTTGGTAGACTGATAATTTTGCCGTTTTTTGATGCTTCCACGTGTACTTACCTATCACAACCAAATTTTGCCTGTGCTATGACTACAGCACTTACCCTATAGAGTATTTTCATAATTTAATCTAAACAAAGAAAAATCTTAGTCCTTAAAATTACATGCATATGTGTGAGAGCACACTTCTGGTTAAAAAAGAGAAAAAAAAAAAAGAAACAGTAAAACTTTCCAAAAAAAATGTGTTCGTGAAAAAAATGAAAAGCTCAATATTTAGGTGTGTTCTTCTTCATGTACTTAAACTTCCTACAAATAACAATTAGAGATGATATTTGTGTTCTAGGTAATGCTTAAAACTGTTATTTCCTAAGGGGATTTTATAAATATTTTACAGAAGTAGAGCAGATCATAGCATTGTTCACTGCCCGAATCTGAACACTTGGGAGCCACAGTAAATCCCTAGAACCAAGTAAACGCCTGAGGGCCCTGAGAACGCGCACACTCCCCCTGGAGCACCTCCTTCTGGCTGGTGTGCTGTTCGCAGGACAGACTTGTCAAAGCGGTGACCAAGAATTCCAGTAATGGAACCTGATAGGCATCTGCTGAAAACATTTACGCCCATGACAGGAGCCAGACAAGTGGAAAGGGAATTGTTTTATACAGCCTTTGGTATGACTTCAGAACTGACCCCTCAGCAATCAGCAGATGTGGTTAAGGAAATCAACATGTCCACAATGTGACAACAATATGCATATATGCATATATGCTCTCTCATGCTATGTAAGAAGACACCTATAAACCACAATAAAATTGATTGCCAGGGATGATGTAGGGAGGCAGGAAATTGGTCACAGCTGAGTGGCAAGAGTTTGAAGCCTAGCCATTTTACAACCATCTACAGAAGATGATTCCGAGAAGAGTAACTCTCTGACAAGTTTATTCAGGAAACAAAGCCATTCCACATAAAAAAGCATTTACTAATGTGCCCAGAGGTTTCAAAGCAATGAAAGAGGAAGGAAGGAAGGAAGGAAGGAGGAGGGAGGGAGGGAAGGAGAGAAGAAGGAAGGAAGGAAGGAAGGAAGGAAGGAAGGAAGGAAAGAAAAAGAAAAAAGAAAGAAAGAGAGAGAGGGAGGGAGGAGAAAAAAGGAAGAGAAAGGGTTGGGGAGAAAGAGAACGAAAAGATTACTGAATAACAGGTGGAATACACAGGCTCTGAAATCATGAGCACTCACTCAACATCTCAGGCGATGCTGCAACTTAGATAACCCGGAGACTAGTACAACACCTCAGAGCCTCCATTCCTTTATCTTAAAAGTTGAGGTAATTGTCTTGGAGTTGTGACATGACAGAAAGTTGGAAGACCCTACACATGACAGATACCCTGAAGAAGGCTATCTTTCCTCCTAACAATAATACAGCCTTTTGTTTGTTTGTTTTTTTAGAGGTGGAGTGTCTTATTCAGTATCATTTGTGACTAAAGAGATTCATTTTGGTTACTCCTTTTAGGGTGAAAACGGCTTACATGATACTTCCGGCTTACCTGGTCAAAAGGTAATGGGTTTTTATAAATGTTTCCTACTAAGCTAATAAACCGGTCTTTTCAAGGAGAACTCAGAGATGTATTTTCTTGCTGGAGACCTCTCAAGGAAACATTTGTTACAGAGTGTCAGAAGCACGTCTCCCTGGAGAATCAGTACTGATGCTGAGGACCAGGAAGAGTTACAGCCGCACTAGAAAACGTTTTGACTGTTATCAATCAGAGTGAACAGCGGGACAGTGTTTTCTGCTGTCATTTCCTCTTTGCACACGTTGAGTTTCTCAGATTGGTTTAAGCAAAAATATTTGCAATGATGTGGAATATCCAACATTGCAAAAACGTTACCCTAAGCTCTTCAAGACACACCTTTCTGCTTTGGCCTGGCAGTGTAGATCAATCATCCTAGCTACACAGGAGGCTCAAGTAGGAATACTGCATGTCCACAACCTGCCAGCTTATAGAGTGAGCCTACGGCTAGCCTGGACAACCTGGCAAGAGCATGTCTCAAAGTGCAGAGTAAAAGGGGGCTGGAAATACAGATAGGTGCGGAGTGCTTTTCTTAGCCAGTGTGAAGCTGTAGATTCAATTCCTTGTACAAGAAAAAAAAAAAAAAAACAAAAACAAAACCCTGAGAATGTTGCATCATACTTACGACGAATGAGAAGTTTTCCACCATGTAGGGTGAGCCTCTCTGTGCCTGACATCTTTCTCCTCACCACAATGAACTTCCTCTGTATCCTTTGCTATCCATCCAAGGACTGCTTTCTCTGGGAACAAGCTCAACTGTCCATGCCAAGCATTCCTGGATGCACAGAACCTAATGTACTCCAGATTCCCAGAGGGAAGGGGAGCCACTTCATGTGGGACCAGCTGTCTTGGTACAGTCCAGACAACCTCACCAGGGGGGACAGCATCATTGATGCAAATTTAGATGTCCCCACCAAGCCAAACATACCATCCCTACATTCCGAGGAAGTGTCACCGGTTTTAATAACAAAATGTCTGAAGGTGCTATGCATCTAGGTTTATATGTATTTGTTTATATATGTGTGTGGAAATGTCATTTGAAAATACATGCTTTTATTTACAGTCACAGCTTTTAAGAAAGTTTCTTTACCTAGCTCCTTAGAGATCACAACATTGGCCTGGGAGCCATGAAAGGACACGTTTCTGGGTCTCCCCGCAGCAGTTCTTGACAAAACCAAAACCCACTGGTACAGCAAGTGCCGCATCTGCGAGCTGAGTTGCAAGCCAGGGGATGTGTGGATTTTTCTGCTGGGAAATAGTGTCGGACTTTCCAGCAGCTGTTTGTGGTGGCTGCGTCATGCTGACATCGTGGCCGAGGCGCTAGGGGCACTTAGCAGCTTCAATGTCAGCTTGAATTTCCAGATGGAGTTAAATTCTGTATTTTAGAAGGCACACTATTAAGAGAAGGGTAGACCCATGTACCTATGAACTAAACTGTTGTTTGATGATAGTGTTTTGAGGATAAATGAAGCAGAAAATATTTATTAATTGTGTTTCTATATACACACACACACAAACGCACACTTTTTATTTGAATGTTTGGATATGCCTATATACTCATAAATGATCTATGTACAGATAATAAGATCTCATATTTTAATCTATGTAATTGATGTTAAGTTTAATTATATCATGTGCCGCTCTGTGGAAGCATTACAGAAAAGCTGAGATCAGAAACTTTTCATCTCTAGCTAGGTCCGATGGCATGCATGTATTTGTTATCCCAGAAAATAGTGGTAATGGAGGCCAGAGGCTCCGCAGTTCAAGGCCATTGTGAGCTTTTAGAGCTTCGGTGACACTTCACCAGAACACAGAAATGACATGTGGCTTTGGGGGAAACCTCTAAAATGCATCATGGGCTCAAGGACAGTCTGATCAGCAAAAATAGCTTCTGAAAAGAACTTAAATAGAAAAATAAAAGAAACAAACAAAAATGTTGGTCTCTCATGTCTGTGCACTCAGAAAACACGGGCTGGATCCCGTATGCCATGGTTTCCAGTGAGTGCAGGGTAGATATGGCCCACCTCTAACCCCTCCCAGCTATGCAACCATAGGTCTCAGGCACGTAGGAGGCCCCAATGAGCGTTTACTAAATGTTTGTTACAATGTCATCAATCTATTTATGTTAAATTAGGCCAAAAATAAACTTAGGGATTTGAAAGTATTCAGCTGAGGGAAAGACACTTTTAGATTTATAGAACAGCACAGAGAACCGCTCCCATTTGTGGCTGTGAGTCACGTGAGCAGATCAGAGAGGAGCCTGGGGCTGCAGGCACGTGGGCTCAGGACTCCATGGGTCATTGCTAGCTCCACTCAGTATGAACCTCTCCTTAGACGCTCATGTAGAAGGTAGATTGCATAGGAGTCTGTGTCTTCGGGGTTAGTGAGATGCTACTGAGGACAAGAATGGCAGACTCAGTCCGTGCTTTGTAATTCGATTCTCAGTGCAAATCAAGATGGTAACATGCTCAGATGGCTTCTTTGTGGAATTCTTGGCTTTATGAGATGAGATTTTTCTAGAAGGCAGGAAAGTATTCAGAAAGCTGTTCCTTTAGAGTTTTGCACTATTCAGACTCTGTGTTGTTTAGTATTGTTTTAGAGCTTCATAGCACAAGAACTTATTTAAATCAATGATAATTTTTAATGTTAGCCATATCACTATTGTTATGAAAGTAAGTATTGTTCTTATTACTATAATCATGCTCTTCTTTTACAGGGAGAACAAGGACATGAAGGCATCAAAGGAGAAATTGGTGAAAAGGTAATTTTTTTTATTCATTTATAAGTAGGTATGCTCCTGAGATAGTTTAATGTGACATTTATCTTCTTTTGTATGTTCTATACAACATATGTAATACTTTTACAGTGATTCTAAAAATATTTGCATCAATTAGAGTAGTCAATGCATTGGCGATTGACAGAAATAGTTCTAAACTTACTTAGTGGTCAGGTACTTTTAGTTAAATTCCACTTATTTGTAAAAGATGCAAAAATGTATTGAGCGCTGTATATTTATGTTATGGTGTCATTGGTCCACTATGGATGATGTCTCTAACTAACAGTTTGCTAGCATGAACATTGGCTTATCATTGGATTTTTTTTCCTGAGGGGAAATTAAGGGGTAAGAAGAAAGAGCTAACTGGAACAGAAAAGCTACCACACACACTAAGATCAGAATTATTCCAAAGGTTTAATGGAAGGATGGTGAAAAGGTATGGGTGATGTATAAGATACTCACAAGACTTTTAAATGCCTGGGGTCATATTACAGAACACTTATTAATGCTACAGGTTACAGATACAAAGTCAGAGAAAACTGTGGGGAAGGCTTCGGACAGGGGCTAAAGGAAGGGCTTTTTCCAAGGCAGTTAGTCCCAAGTGTGGACCTTGGCAAGAAATACCCCATTCAGCCCTGAGCTCCTGCTGGATAAGCAAGCAGAGCCAGTCAGGTGGATGTAGCCCATGAACACGAGTACCCTGGGGCTCAAAGGAGGGTGGAAATTGGCAGACTGTGGTCCTTGAGGGGAGAAAAATGATGGATGTCATCACATCACCCTCTCAAAGTCTAGTTCTGCTGTATACAGCTTTCAGCAGTATTTTATTCCAAGAAGTAACTACTCAAATCATCTGATAGCTTTCAAAAAAATCAAGCATTCTTTTAAAATGTGTGTGGCTTCTGCAGGTGGAATAGATGACGTCACGCTGGCCAGCACTGCTTTTGTCTAGCTCTCTTGGCAGTGATCAGTTACTTGCCTCTATGAGCATCTTCTATAATTACAGGACAAATTACACATGTTGTAAGCTACATGATAATTACTTTTCCTCACTAAAGTGGGAGAGGGAAGGAAAGAGAAAGAAGAGAGCCATATAATAACCATACAATTGAGAAAATCCATTAAAATTATAACCATTTCCAAGGGTCTTTCAGAAATCTCTTGAATATTTTTTTTTTTTACTTTAGAATTATAGCTAATATCAGTCCATGTCCTTAGGTCTTATTTACATGTATTTTTGGTTAATTAGTGGTATTTTATCTGTAGAAATAAGTGAACCTAAGCAAGGCATAATATGCTTTCTATAATTTAGTCAACAATACCCATGGTTATTTTGCTATACTCTGAACATAGCTGGTACTTTGTGGTAATAAACAGATTCTCATAAACTGAATATGAGTGAACTACATCATGTGTATGTATCACAACGTGATAAGAAAATCCATTATTTTATATAATATATTTGTTAATCAAACCTATAAAAAGAACACACATTCAGTGAATTTTGCGCCTAAGATTTTTCTTCTGCTTCCTCATGTTTATTGACTGTTGCATTCAAGCAACCCCTTCTACCATAAGGAGTGAACAATTAGGGAACCTGCTTTAAATGTGTAGAAAGATATAAGCATCAAAGAGAAAAGACAGTGGCTTTGTTAAGAATTGTAGCCCTGATGGTTTGGAGTCATATTTTATATTCATGTAATCACCTTTATGCTTAGAAGGCCCTGCTTTGATTACTATTTACAATACATTAAATATTTTATTCTTTTCAGTATTGCAAGCTGAAAAAAAATCGCATGAATTATGTCTATATCTGTTCCATGAAACGTGTTTTTTCATATGATGAATAAATGAGGTCATGTGGTGGACAGTGGTTTTGAGATAAAGAAAGAAAACTATAAGAGCCCCCAATTTTGTGTGATAATATCAAGATTCATGGGTTACTCACAGTTCACTGCTTTCGGAACAAAATCAACCAGCTACACTTAAATTATAATTCCTTATGAAAGAATAAGCATAATTACTTGAACAATACCTTTCTTCTTAAAATCATATTTTTTCCTTTGCTATATTTAAAATTTGATGATTTTGAGTGACACAATACACTAATTGTAGACTAAATAATTCAGGAAGTTATGAGGAATTTCATATCTACCAAGGGCACATGATTTTGGACAAAAAATGATATTGACTGAAATAAAGCATAATGTGTGTTGATTTCCAAGTGTTTTTTACACAGGCAAGATCAAAAATCTGCTATTCAGCATAGCCAGAAATTAAGACATCAGCCTAATTTAGCTCATTAGAATGGCCAAGAGATGCCTCCAGAGTAAAATTTACAGATGTGCTTTTCTTAGTCCAAAGAATTTATCAAGTACAGACTTATCAAGTACAGATCTGTTTATCCCTTGGTATTTATGGGGGATTGGTTTCAAGACTCCCCTGAACATGTCAAAATCCTACAGACACTCAAGTGCCTTTTAGGAAAGGCTGTGTGCCCTATGGTTATTCTGTTGTATATTTTAATTGACTTTAAATTATTAATAGTACCTAATGCAAAACAAATGCTATGTATGTAGGTGTTATACCCTATTGGATGATGAAAAATAAAAAGCCCTCACTGTGTTTAGCACAGACACATACTTTTTAAGGTTTTTTTATTTTAATTTTAATTTTTAATATTGATTACAGTTTATTCACCCTCCATCCCAGCTATAGCCCCCTTCCTCATTCCCTCCCAATTCCACCCCGCCCACCTCTCCTCCCATGCCCCTCTTCAAGTCCACTAATAGGGGAGGTCTTCCTCCTCTTCCCTCTGACCCTAGCTTATCAGGTCTCATCAGGATTGGCTGCATTGTCTTCCTCTGTGGCCTGGCAAGGCTGTTCCCAGCACGGGGGGGGGGGGGGAGGGGGAAGTGATCAAAGAGCCAGCCACCTGAGTTCATGTCAGAGACAGTCCCTGTTCTCCTTACTAGGGAACCCACTTGGATACTGAGCTGCTATGAACTATATCTGTGCAGGGGTTCTAGGTTATCTCCATGCATGGTCCTTGGTTGGAGTATCAGTCTCAGAAAGGACCCCTGGGGCCATGTTTCTTGGTTCTATTGCTCTCCTTGTGGAGCTCCTGTCCCCTTCAGGTCTTTCTATACCCCCTTCTTTCGTAAGATTCCCTGCATCCTGCCCAAAGTTTGGCTATGAGCCTCAGCCTCTGCTTTGATACACTGCTAGGTAAAATCTTTCAGAGGCCCTCTGTGGTAGGCTTCTGTCCTGTTCCCTGTTTTCTTCCTCTTCTGATGTCCATCCCGTTTGCCTTTCTGAGTGAGAATTGATCCTTTTACCCAGGGTCCTCCTTCTTCCTTAACTTCTTTAGGTGTACAGTTTTAGTATATTTATTTTATATGTTTAATATCCACTTGAAAGTGAGCATATACTATGTGTGTCTTTCTGCTTCTGGGATACCTCAATCAAAATGATCTTTTCCAGACCCCACAATTTGCCTGCAAATTTCATGATTTCTTTGTTTTTAATTGCTAGGTAGTATTCCATTGTGTAAATGTACCACAATTTCTGTATCCATTCCTCTGTTGAGGGGCATCTGGGTTGTTTCCAGATTCTGGATGTTATGTGTAAAGCTGCTATGAACATGGTTGAGCAAATGTCCTTGCTGTATACTTGAGCATATTTTGGATAGATGCATAGGAGTGGTATTGCTGGATCTTGGGGTAGCACGATTCCTAATTGTCTGAGAAAGCGCCAGATTGACTTCCAAAGTGCTTGTACCAGTTTACATTCCCACCAGCAGTAGAGGAGGCTTCCCCTATATCCACATCCTCTCCAGCATGTATTGTCACTTGAGTTTTTTATTGTAGCCATTCTGATGGGTGTAAGGTGAAATTTCAGGGTTGTTTTGATTTGCATTTATCTAATGACTACGGATGTTGAACATTTCTTTAAATGTTTCTCTGCCATTCAATATTCCTCTATTGAGAATTCTGTTTAGCTCTGTACCCCATTTTTTAATTTAATTATTTTTTTTGATTACTTGATTTGTTGCTTTTTAACTTCTTAAGTTCTTTATCTATACTGGATATTAGCCCTCCATTGGATATAGGGTTGCTGAAGATCCTTTCCCAGTCTGTAGGCTGTGGTTTTGCTCTGATGTCAGTGTCATTTGCTTTACAGAAGCTTTGCAGTTTCTTGAGGTCACATTTATTGAATGTTGATATTAGAGCCTGTGCTGTTGGTGTTCTGTGGAGGACGTTGTCTCCTTGGCTGACGAGTTCAAGGCTCTTCCCCATTTTTAATTCTAACAGATTTGGTGTGGCCCGTTTTATGTTGAGGTCTTTTGTCCATTTGGATTTTAGTTTTGTGCAGGGTGATAAGTATGCATCTATTTGCATTTTTCTACATGTAGATATCCAGTTAGACTAGAACCATTTGCTGAAGATGCTATCTTTTTTTCCCATTGTATGGTTTTGGCATCTTTGTAAAAACTTAGGTCTCCATAAGCATGTGGGTTTACTTCTGGGTCTTCTATTAGATTCCATTGATCGACCAGCCTGTTTCTATGCCAGGACCACGCAGTTTTTACTACTGTTGCTCTATAGTACAGCTTGAGATCAGGGATGGAGATACCTCCAGAAGAACCTTTATTGTACAGGATTGTTTTAGCTATTCTGGATTTCTTGTTATTCCATATGAAATTGAGAATTTTTCTTTCCAGCTCTGTAAAGAATTATGTTGGCAATTTGATGGCAATTGCATTGAATCTGCTTTTGGTTTGATGGGGCCATTTTTACTGTGTTAATCCTGCCAAGCCATATTTTTCCTGATTTATTACCTAAAAGGCAGTTGGTTTTGATTTATTCATGAGTTGATATTGACCATGGGCATATAGTAAGTACCTAAAGACTTTCAGCTACTTTCAGCATTCTTGCCTGGGAGAAAGACTGAGCCAGGGAGGTGCAGACAGCATGGAGCACTTGAAGCATCTTGTAGTCTTGAGTGTCCATGAGGAGCAGGTTATGGAGACTCATGTTGACACTTATGGAAATGACCCATTTTCACTATGCTATTTATCAATGTTTTCTCCCACTCTATGTCAGGCTAATAACAATAAAGAAACCACAAAGTAACAATTGCACATGGCTCACAGTTTCTTAAACCCATCGCTGGAAAACTAGACCTTGTGAAGGGCTAGATATGTGACTTTAATTATCCTGCTGTGGCCAGAGCCCTCGTTGCATACTAAAATTCCACAAGATATATGTTTGTGAGAAAATTATGTTTATTACCCAACTATTCCCCTGGCTTTATAATGTTGCACATATTTTTTACTGTAGAGTGTCTGCTGGATATTTCATTGAGTCCTGTTTCTAGTTGGTTACTTTAAATACACAATATTTAATTATATGAAATGTGTTAAAGTCAAATGAGTAAAATTACAAAAAAAAAATGTATTTTTGAAATACCATACTAGAAAGCTGTATGGTAGTATTTATAATAAAGTTGTGTATCTAAACATTTGTATTCTTTAATCAACAATCCACACCAGGCAATTTTCAGATGATATAATTCAAATTTTCAGGTGCCAGCTTAAAATGCAGTGTGTGTGTGTCTGTGTGTGTGTGTGGTGTTCCTCTTGCTACTTTTATTAATACGGAGGTCACTTGCATTAGTTACACGTGCAGCAAGGTTTTTTCTGGTAATTTTTTTATTTTAATTTTTTATTAATTACACTTAATTTACTTTGTATCCCCCCTGTAGATCCCTCCCTCCTCCCCTCCCAATCCCTATCTTCCTCCTCCTTCTCCACTCATGCCCCTCCCCAAGTCCACTGGTAGGGGAGGTCTTCTTTTCCTTCCCTCTGACCCTAGTCTGTTAGGTTGCTTTTGTGGTTTCAACAGAAGGGATGGCCAGTACTTCCTAGAAAATACCTCTACACAGGTATTTGAATTAGTCATTCATGTTGAGTTTTAATCAGGTGAAAATGCAGTATTTGATCCATTCTTGCTGTTCTTTTGATTTGTATGTGTAGAATTAAAATGTAAGAGTATTTTCAGATATTATGTCTTACATGTAATAATGATGTGTAAACACAAAACTAATAAGTGTGGTGGGCGATGTAGTTGGTAGAATTTTGTTCATTTATTTCTGACAGATTGTGAAATTTATTTAACTTATAAACAAACCTAAGAGATGAGACAATATTTTTATACCAGTAGCACAAAAAGTTGTCCCTTTTGAATAAATAACTGAAACGTTGGACTTCTATTTATTCAAAAGGGACAACTTTTTGTGCTACTGGTATAAAAATATTGTCTCATCTCTTAGGTTTGTTTATAAGTTAAATCAATTTCATATGAAGAAATGGGAAAACGCTAGATTTCACGAGAAATGGAACACAAATGAGATAAACTGTCTTACCTTTAAATCAATAGTTGTTCTCATTCTTTCATAACCTGAAGTACCTTCGTTATCCTTAGTAGTGTTTAAAACTATAAAGAATATACTTCCGAACTTGATTGACAGCACTACTTTATATGTAAAACCATTACACAAAAATAAAACTCATTGCAAAAGTGACAGAAAAGAAGGATTCATCAACTATATCAATGAATTATGTTCCACTTCTATCTAGTATCATATGCTTTTTAATTTTAGTTACAATAAAACTGTTAGAATAAATGGAAAATGCAAGTCTGAAATGAAACATGTTTTCAGAATTTTACTATTAAGGCTTTCTTGACAATTATGCTTAACCTTAATATTCAGAACTAAGGCAAAGGTTGCTAAATCCTATTATTACAACGAGCCACTCTGCCACCGTCACTACAAAGCGACTGTCAACCTGTCGCCTGACCTCCTGTGAATTCTCCCGGGGTTCACTTGGCGGAACTTCCCTGAACCTTAGCCTGATATAGAATTATTTCATTTTGCCCTGATAACATGTGCAAAACTTCTCAAACTTTTAGTCAGGGCTCACGTGTTTCATTTGACAGCTGACTTGAAAAATGAAGAGAACAGATGGGAGTAGAATAACTGTAATTTCAAAAATCAGAGCAATTTATGCGTGGCCACTGAAAATTAGTATGGGAGTAACCATGCCAATTTTCAATTATCCACGGTGACAGGCAGTTGGAACTCAGGAATGGCAGTGCCAAGTCAGAGGCTTACCATTGGTACAGATTGTATGCTACTTCCCCAGCCCTTACAGTGCTATTGGATAAATACTAACATGATGTGTCCTCAACCTTTTTCACTCCTTAGTAGTTACAGAAAATAGAATATTAAAGAGAGATGCATATATATACAAATAAGAATAATTTTTACAAACATTCAATGAACATACATTGTTTCACTATGTGACTACATATTATTTTATTTAATGATTCCCTTTTGGAAATGTGTCTTTTCTATGTGTGCTTGGTGACTTTGTGAGGGTTGCTTTGCTGAAGACTAAGTAACTATGTAAGTGGTGATGTAAGAGACCACTCAGAGTCTTGTCAGGGCCTGGATGTGAAGGGCAAGAGCAAAAGGGCAGGACCTGGAGGATGATGGGTTACTGCACAGGAAAAAGTTTATGTATCGGAATCGAAGCATGATCCTTGAAAGGAAACATTCTGAACAGGATATGGGCCGAAAGAAAAGAATGGACACACTTATAGAAAATTGGGAATATCTTATAGGTCCTAAGGACTGTCAATCTAAAGCCAGTAGTATCTCACTTTTAAGAAATTTCTGCTAAGGCTTATAACAAGACAAAATTGTCACCATTATTACTTAACAGTGCCCTGCAGTTTTTTGAGCAACGTCAATTTTACTTGTAAGCTACAACTGAAATCTACCTGTTTCTCTACATCTGCCTGAACAGCACCAAACCCTAAGCACTCATGAGCCACATCTTCCTCTCACATCCACTCTCCACACGTATGGCCAGATGGATCTTTAAAAGCTAATTACATAGGCTCCCGTTTTTAAAATGTTCTCATTAGGTTGAAGTCCAACCCCTAATACATTCTATAAACCCTTGTGGGGTCTGACCTGCTCTTTATCCCTGGAACCCTTATCTCCTCACATCCCACTCTGTTTTTTTTTTCTTTCAGTTCTTTTATCTCACTGGATTTTTCCATCCACTGATATCTCTATTTTGTTTCCTGTTGCTGTAGTAAAATCCTCTGACAAAAGCAACTTAGGGGAGAAGGGTTTATTTGGTTCAAAATTCCAGGTTACAGTCCATCACTGTATGGGAAAGCAAGCCAGTAAGAACTTGAAGATGCCAGTCATATTTCATCCACAGTCAAGGGCAGAGGGCAGTGGATTAATGCAACACACCTGTGTTCATGCCACTCTCTCCTTTTCATTAAGCTCACGATCTCCTCCATAGGGAATGAGTCACTCCTGATGGGCAGGGCTTCCTCCCTCAATGAACGTAACCGAATAAACCTGGCATAGGCATGCCCACAAGCCAACTTGATCTAGCCAGTCTCTCACTGAGATTTCTTCTCCAGGTTATTCTATATTGTGTGAAACTAACAATTAAAATGAACCATCACAATTACTGTACTTCTACTCTGTCATTGTACCTTGAAGAGTTAATTTTTCCTGCTGTCATAATTTCTAATTAAACTTTTAACACTGAAATTCATCTGTAATTGCTTATCACAGTTTACAATTGTAACTTTCCTGGCATGTGATTTTTTTTTCTTTATACTCACTTCCTCTTAGTCAAATAGAAATTCTGTGACAGAAGATATCAGCCTACAGTTTTGTTTTTATCTCTAACACCTTACATAATGCTTAGTGCATAAAAGAACTTAATTAATGCATTCATTACCACCAGGAAATAGTGTGGACAAGGTTTAGTGTTTCCTTTTCATCTTGTCAAAAAGTATGTGGTAAATATTTTGATGCATTCAATATCCTGTTTCAAACTCCTGCTATTTAACTTGTGAGGAAGAGTTACATGTATACAGCACATGCACATACTCATTAATTTATATATGTATCGTTACTATACCTGCACCTTAATGAAGAATACATTGATTAAAATATTTCAACTTTATTATTTATAAATTACATTTTTAGCAGGCAGTATCTAGCTCTATATCTGTCACAACTACTCAATGCATTTACTACCAGATACGACACTGTCTTTTAAAGTTAGTGGTAATATTAAAAATTAGCTGCTGACTCCCGTGCTGTCACTCCTAGTTACAATTATGGTGGAACTGTTGGTTATTCACTGTAGTGACCTTAAAGCGCTTTTGTTTGAGAGATTCATTCATTCATTATTTTATGCAATTTAAGGACTAAGGAATAGGAAAATCTGGGGGTATTTAACAAGAACCTGGTCCCTGTGTGTAGGTTTAAAGGTTTTTGTTAATCTGGTGGTTTTCCTCTTATTTTCACTTTCACTCTAGTCCGCCCAGTTCTTTCTTTACTCAGGTTCTGAGCTACTCCCTGCTCCTGCTCTGGCTTCTGGTTCTCCTTGCTCTGTCCATCCTGTCCGTCCAACAAGGCCCTCCTCTGCTCACCACTGCCTCCCTCTCCAGCTTCCTCGTTCATTTCTTGACGTCTATCCCATTCTCTACACTTATTTCACTTCCCTGCCATCCCTGCCTGAGTCTCTCCCTAGATATTTTCATGTTTCCTTCTTAGCAGCTCTAAGGAGAGATTGTTTTAAATATAAATGCATGGGTTCCCTAGCAGGTGACTTGAGGGTATTTTTGCATCAAGGAAAACGATGTATTATACAGTCCTGCCACTATTACCACCCCTGAGCTTGTCTGCACTTCTGAAGATTGAATCCAGGGCTCTGCATATGCTGAGAAAATACTGTATCACTGAGCTGATTCCCAAGTCTCTATTCTTGACCATTTCTGAATAAGACCAAGTTCCATATACTACAAGTAAGGTCAAGGCTCTCTTCCCATTCGGTGACAGAGTTTTAGTGTATAAAACAACAATATGTGCTTTAAAATGTTTTTTCAAATTGTGCATTGATAGCAGTAAGAGGTTCCATGATGCCAAATAAACCAATTCCGAGATTTCCCCAAGCTAAATTTAACAGCTCCAGCTTCAGTGTTTGTCAAAATACAAAAGGAAGACGTAGAGGATGTCTTTCGATGGCAAATTGGACCCTTGCAGGCTGAGGGAGGAAGCTACTTCACACATGGAGATGGCGGTGCTCCAGGACGCGGGTCTGTAATGGACCGACCCTCCCAGCTTGCACGCGCTCCTGCTGGTGAGGCCCAGGCCTCCTGCCAGCGTGGCCAAGGGGGCCGAGGAGTAAGCCGGGTATGCAGACAGGCCTGGCCACACAGCGAGTACAAGCCGGGCCCTGCATCTCACAATGGCCCCCAGCCCACCCCAGGTGACCATGCTAGCACAAGTACAAGCACGATGCAATGGCGACCCAAAGACAGGCAAGTCACGGGGTCTCTACTGTGACCATGGTGGCTTCTTCGGCACCTTATCTCCTGTTCCCACAGGTAACAGGTGAGCTGATGGACTGGCATTCAGGCTGTAACCGCAAAACCTACACTAGTCATAGTCTCTGTTCTGTGTGTTCAAGTGTTCTTGTCTTATGTTCTGAACTTGTCCTGTATTTTAAAAAAATGCACTGAGTTTGGGTTGAAAACCAACCACCAAATGGATACCGACACCAGTCTACAGCCCAATGGCTCCCGGAAGTCAGGTGCCCCTCCACCCTTCTCAGTACGGACAGTGAGTTGATTCTCTTTTTACAATAAAAAAGCTACGTGATATTGCATAGGAGTACCAGAAACTGCCTCAGTGGAAACAGAAACTATTTACATTAAATAAAAACCTGGCTGCAGGCTGCGTCTGCACCCGTACAGCACGGTGCAACTGTGACCAACCCAGGGAGAGAGCTTCCGGCGGCGCCCAGGACCACAGAGAGGAACTCGGAGGGCGGAGAAGAGGAAGTGAGGGGGAGGGAGGGGTCTGGTTCACTTCTGGTTCCTGAGCTGACTGGACAGGCAGTCCAGTCCTTCAGAGTGCCCGTGCCTGCTGCGCAGGTGGCCTGAAGGTACCAGTTCCTGTGGCATAGAGAATGCACCCCCAGCTTGTCTGTGATGTCAGCCACATCCATGGCATTGGAGGAGGGGGAGTCCTGCTTATTGTCAAACACCAAGAGAACGGCATCCTGGAGCTCATCTTCAGGTAGCATCCTCCCGAGCTCTTCACGGGCCTTGTTCACCCGCGCTCTGTCATTGCTGTCCCCTAGGAAGATCAAGTCTTGGGTGTTCTGGAAGTAGTGGCTCCAGAGCGCCTGAATCTTGTCCTGGCCGCCCACATCCCACACAGTGAGCTGATGTTCTTGTACTCAACAGTCTCCACGTTGAAACCACTAGGGGGATGGTGGTCACGATTTCGCCCAGCTTCAGTTTGCAGAGAATTGTTGTCTTCCCCGCGGCATCCAGGCCCACCATGAGAACGCACATTTATCTATCTATCTATCTATCTATCTATCTATCTATCTATCTATCTATCTATCTATCTATCTATTTATTTATTTTGCCAGAAAGGCCCCTGAAGAGGTTTGCAAAGATATTCCCCATGCTTGTGGACATGTGGAAGTGATACCGGCCAGACGCCTCCACGGCGGCAGCTCCCAGCCAGGCGTTGGTTTCGCTCCCTGCTTTAAAATGTTTTAAGTGGCATGGGTTAAAGTTTACATAACTTTGAAATTTTACCAGTTAATAAATATACATTATTGACAGAACTTATTTGGGCATTCTGGATGCTAGGAAAGCGACCCGTGTCACAAAATATCAGTCGGCAGGTGCGTTGTTTCCCTTTAAAAGCCGCAGCCATAATCATTCTATGAACAACTCACAATATAGCAATTGCTGAGTGAGCGCGTCCCAGCAAAACGGCAGAATTCCCGTACAGCAAGCGGCGGTGTTGCCGCGGCTCCTGCACATGAAGCTTGCGCAGTGGCTGTGCAAAGCTTATGATTAGCCTTCGCTTCTTACTCTAACACCTTCAAGAAACGGTTTTCAGGTTCTCCTCTTCCTTGATCATCCTCGCAATCCCCTTTAAGCCGTATAGCTGGCTATCGGTGATCTTCTTTAATAGCAGAGGAGAGTTAAAAAACAAGACACAGAAATCCATTAACATTCTCTTCCGTTTTCTACACTTTTCCTCATGGCTCTCACTGGCTGCTGATGAACACACTGCATGATGACACACAAGGACCAACTTACCCAACCTGGATGCTCGGGGCAAGAATTTCATAGAATGTTATTTTATGTACCTGCTTTTGTCCAGCCCAAGGAGTGTAGCTTGTTGGTTGTTACAACGCAGATGGTGTGAGCTGGCTGCATTCCAGGAGCTCAACGTTAGGGCGTCTACTTAGGATTTACTTATGTGGACTGATGATTCATGGAAATCATATCTTACAACAGCCTCCAGGTTGAATCAAAAATTCTTTCTTAGTTAATGGTAAATTAGGTGGTCACCTACCTTGGCTCTCACCTTTTCTTCCGATTTGTTAGATGACCCTGGGGAACTTTCTCATTAATGCTGATGGAAGGCAATTATAAATTATTCCCTTTAAGTCAAAATCTGTTACTTTGATTAATCAACCTGAGAATCTTTTAGAGGGTTCAAGGCAGCTGCTGTACTTTCAGGTGTATTGGTAATATCTCAGGTGAGAGTCAGCGTCTCATTGTGCTTTATTGATAAATTTACAGGCTCTTTGTAAATTTAATTTTTGTTTATTATTTATTGCAATTTACTCATTTTGTATCCTGACTGTAGCCTCCTCCCTTGTCCCTGCCCAGTCTTACCCTCCCTCCCTCTTCTTTTCCTATGCCCCTCCCCTAGTCCGCTGATAGGGGAGGTCCTCCTCTCCTACTGTCTGACTCTAGCCTATCAGGTCTCATCAAGACTGGCTGTATTGTCTTTCTGTGTAGCTTTGCAAGGCTGCACTCCACCACAGGGGAAGATGATCAAAGATCTAGCCACTGAGTTCATGCTAGAGACAGCCCCTGCTCCTCTTACTAGGGAATTCACTTGGAGACTAGCTGCCTATGGGCTACATCTGAGCAGTGGTTTTAGGTCCTCGCCATACATGATCCTTGATTGGGGTATCGGTCTCTTCAGGGCCCCCTGAGCCCAGATTTTTTTGGGTTCTGTTGGTCTCCTTGTGGAGCTCCTGTTCTCTCCAGGTCTTTCTATCTCCCTTTTCTTCCATAAGATTCCCTGCACAGTGCCCAAAGATTGGTTATGAGTCTGAGCATCTGCTTGATAACCTGTTGGATAGAGTCTTTCAGAAGCCCTCTGTGGCAGGCTCCTGCTCCCTGTCTTCTGCTACTTCCAATGTCTATACTGTTTGCTCTACTGAATGAGGATTAAGCATCTTTTCTATGGTCTTCCATGTTGTTTAGCTTCTTTAGGATTATAGATTTTAGTATATTTATCCTATATTATATAGCTAATATCCACTTACAACTGAGTATATGCCAAGTGTGTCTTTCTGCCTCTGGGTTACCTTACTCAGGATGATCTTTTCTAGTCCCATCCATTTTCCTGTAAATTTCATGATTTCCTTGTTTTTAATTGCTGAGTAGTATTCCATTGTGTAAATGTACCACAATTTCTGTATCCATTCCTTGGTTGAGGGACATGTAGGTTGTTTCCAGATCTGGCTATTACGAATAAAGCTGCTACAAACAATTTAGTCATAGAATTAAGAGTCTTCCTATGCTGCTAGATGTCATTGGGTTACTGATGCATTTCAGAAATGAATCTAATTATTCTTTTTTGTGTGTGAGTACCAAATCACCTAGGCAGTATAATAAATGAACAGCTTCTGAATCCAGTTAATGTTATGGCTGTTTCTAAGTCTTCACTTGAGAAAATAGAAAATGGGGCTGTGTTGCCTCTTCTTGAATCACAAGCATCCTGAAATAGTCTCTGAAAATATGGATAGATTATACTACTATCAGGTAACTATCTTGAATCAGAATATAAGCATGTGGTCACTCCTCTTTTGGAACGGTGGCCTTCAGGTCTCATTGTTGACTCTAACTCCATTCTATTACAGTTATCACCTTTTTTAGCTTTGTAATGGTTGTGAATTTTATACATACGAATTCTGGTGACCTGAGTCACTAATATAAGTGTTGAATAAGAAAAGGCATGCCATTGTCACCCAATCCTCTTTCTGGGCAACAACAGCCAAGTGCATCTGAAGATAAAACAATATTGCTGCTTAACCATTGTCTTACCTCACTGGCATTTAACCCATCCCTATCAACTGATTCTTTGTTAAATGTTAACCCAATCAAATAAACTGAAGTTATAACACAGGTTTTAGAGATCATGTTTTAGAGATCATCTTATTCTCATGAATTCCTTAAAATTACTTTCAAAAATAATTTAGTCCAGACATCTACCACGAATCATTATTAAAATACCTTTAATGTATCTATATTTTTAAAATGAAGATACATTATTGTATCACAGACCAGCCTACCATTCAAGATTCTCAGAGATTCATGTCAGTGGGTGATTGCCATGATCTCTGGGTATCTGTCTTTTATATGTGCTCTCTATCTTAATGTTTGTCTTGGTCTCAGGGGTTTCTAGGAACAATCAGTTAATTAAAAGGCCTTCAATTTCTTTTCCAACCTTTTTGATGTCAATGAGACTCAATAAGAGACAAGAATCCCTTCAAAACACATGCTGGGTTTTAGAACAGATTTGTTTGTTCAATCACCCAATTTTTTGATCATTTAGGACCTACTCCAGATGAGCTACTGTGTTCAGCATTAAGATAACATGAAAGAGACTAAACCTCCTCTCAAAGAACACCTGTGAAGTGTTTGATGGTGGCTTGTGTAGGTTGTAATATGAAGAAGGAGAAAGGAGCACATGCTACCTGGGAGCTAGAGGTACATTTAGGTCAAATCTTATTCATTAGTGCACCCTGAAGGGTAAGTAAAAGTTCGCAGAGCAGGAAGAGGCTGATGAAAGTTCAAAAGTTCAGTGCAATACATTATGGGGGGAGTATAGGGAATCTGAAGGAGTATATTGTGTGTCAAAATGGAAAGCAGTATGACCACTGGAGGAGAAATAAAAGCTCCTTAGAAAATGATTGAAGTACAGCTTCAGGCAGAATGTCCAAAGATGGTGGAGAGGGAAGCATCAAAGAAAGAACATCAGAGGTTCCCTGGAAGCATCCAGTTGCTGATATCTGTAGCTTACTTTCCTCAGTACAGGTTCCATCAGACCCCCCAATCAACTAACCATCTTGGTAAGGAAGCTGGATGTTTCTGGGAGAAATCTCTCATGAGAACACCCACCTGAAGCTTCCAGACAGAAGATTAGAGGATAAAATCCCTTCGGAAAGCCTCAGGCAGCATAAGAATGACTTTAGTTAAGCTCTCCATTTATACTCAAAATTTATAAAAACTGAACAGTTTAGTCTAGTGGGGAGGACAAATTTGACCTCTACTATAAGTTTAGTCTGCTAGCCAAAATCTTGAGACAATGATATAAATCCAATCATTTAAGCTCCTTTTTGAGTAAAAAAAAATCTATCTGTCTGTCTGTCTATCTATCTACCTACCTATCTACCTATCTACCTTTCTATCTAAGTAAAATGAAACATAGCCACTTCTTCGATGAAGCAAACATGATTTGGTTTGGTTGTCAAGTGTTTTGGTGAGTTACTGATTAT
Organism: Psammomys obesus; assembly: GCF_907164565.1. NCBI lineage: Eukaryota > Metazoa > Chordata > Mammalia > Rodentia > Muridae > Psammomys > Psammomys obesus. The sequence continues at coordinate 3,279,908 of NW_026585580.1, read as the reverse complement.
ACCTGCTAACAAGCAGATACAGTGGCTACCAGTAACAACAACAACAAGACTCACCCAAATTTCAGCAATTTTCTGGCGAGGTGTCTCGTCTTTATTCATGATCTTGCTCTTCTAGCTGTCAGAGAAACACCAGGGATTCTGTATTTCCTCTATAAATCTGCTGGCAGGTTATTCAACAGTTTCTTTGCTAGGATTTCATCTTGGCTTTTGAGAAGTAAAAAAATTTTATGTATAACTGGATTTAGCAAGCTAAGCTAGAGAGACAGATAGGCAGAGAGAGAGAGAGACAGAGACACACACACACACAGAGAGAGAGAGAGAGAGAGAGAGAGAGAGAGAGAGAGAGAGAGAGAAAGGAGCCAAAGATAGAGAAGGAATAGAAGTAGGGGTGTAACTTAAAATACAAAAAGTAAGGAGGAGAAATACAGGAAAAAGGCTTTGATACATTTTTTTTAAATATGTGTTTTTGTCTCCACACATGCACTCACATGAATTGAAGAAGTTATGTCAAACTGTGTGTATGTGTTGTGTGTGTGTGTGTGTGTGTGTGTGTGTGTGTCAGAGACCATCCTTGGATGTCAGCCCTCACATTCCACCTTATTTGAGACAGGGTCTCTTGTTCACTGCTGTGTACTAGGCTCTCTGTCACTTCAGTTTCTGCCTTTGCATCTCATCTCTCCATAAGAAGTGCTTAGATTTCAGATGTGCTGTATTACCCTTTCGCACATAAGGTGGAAGGCAAGGGCTGACCCATATTAAGTTGTTTAAATATTTAAAATGTTCTAAGATAAAACAAGATAGTTTCTAAGAAGTTGAGATAATTCAATCACTCAGCTAATGAAACATAAACCAAAGCTAGATTTCATTCACAAGCACACATAGAAATGTATTAAATAAGACATTAGCAGATAGAATTGAACTGTTAAGCAAAGAGCCAAATAGGGTAAGATTAGGATGTTCACGGAGATTCTGGTTAAGGAATTACCAAGTGCATTACATTAGCCAATTAAAGGGTATAAATTGAGCTGTCCTGTTAATAAAGACTGAAGCTTTGAATAACATCAAGTAGCACACTTAATAAAATCCCCGGGTAATACACACTGATAAAATATCTTTACTGAAATCCAACAGTAAATATTTCTAATAAAAAGAAAAAAAACTGTATTAGAAACTGAATAAGCAAAATTAACCCCTAAAGGTAAAAGTTCCATTGTTTCTTTTGAAAATTAAATAACATGAAATCAACTAAAAATGATAGTTATATTAATATAGTATTAATGAACATTTGCTCTTTCCAGAGGATATAAGAATTAGGATAATTTAACAGCCCAAGATATCACAGCATTCTTAATTTCATATTAGACGAAGGCTGAGAAGCACACCACACTAACATTCCGTAAGATTTCTGCATCGCTGTAAATATCACATCACATATAGGAATAAATTCAGAGCCTGGAACCTGACCTGTCCGTTCTATGATCAGACTGACTCTTATATTTCAATCAAGTAAAGAAGGACGGATTTTTCTATAGAGGCTCTGAAACTTTTGAATTTATCCTCACAAAAAATAAATTCCAGATGGTTGAAAGAGTTAAGTCAAAATCAGTGCAAAGCAATACATGTTTTATTTGTGAAAACTAAGAACAGGGTATACATACCAAAACATGAAAAGGACAGAAAAAAAAAAAGATAGTTTCTTACACATATAAAAATTGAGCACTGTGTGGTACAGGATCATTGTAAGCAAAATCAACTAAAAATGATAGTTCTATTAATATAGTAGTAATGAACATTTTCTCTTTCCAGAGGATTTTAAAGTTCTGATGAGAAAGGAAAAATCCAAGTAACTCAGTTTTTAAGTGTGTAAGATCTATGAACAGGCAGTCACTAAACAGCAACCTCGCAATGTTAACACGGTAAAGCTGGAGCTTAACGGTAGTCTGTGATGTGTAATTTAAAGCAATTATGCGACGTGACTTAACACCCATTTGGCACCTGTTGCTGGATGGAATTCAAGGGCAAAGGCATGCCCATGCATTGCTGGTGGTATGCACAGAGCTGTATTCTCTTTGGGAAAGCAATTTGGCAACATCTGTTCAGAAATGAAAAATGCATAATCCTTTTACCTAGCAATCACCATCTTGAGAATCCTACTCCTGTGAAGTATGTCACAGGCAAATGATGGTGTTTATGGCTTTAAGGAGCATAAAGCTTTAATACAAGTCCTAATGGAGTCAGCTGAATCAGCCATTTACTAAGATCTGCACAGTTGGCCCACAAATGTTATGTAAGTATCACTTATTACATATACATTACAAACTGTGTAGCGTGCTGAGTTGTAAGGAATACAGTGGTGTTTATTGCAGATTTACTTATAATGGCACAAAACTGGAAACAGTCAATGTCTTTAACAGGAACTAATTGAATAAATAATGGTATAGGCCTGTCATAGAATATTATGGAAATAGTTAAGAAAATAGGACTATATGAGTAAAACAAATTAATTTCTAGAAGGTGATGTTGAAAGAGAAAATAATACTACATGTATGTAATAACCAATAGTTTGAAACATAACAACTTATATATGTATCCAGTTGTGCTTGTGTAAGCTTTCATAAATAAACTGGAAGGGCACGCACCACATTGATAAAAGTTTGATATCCAGTTGAGTAGATACCCATTTTAAAATTGAGTGTGCTGGAGATACAGCCCAACAGTAGAGTGCTCAGGAACCTGGGCTGATATGCAGCATATCGAAAAGTAAATAAAAGAAAAGAAGAAAATAGCAAGGGCACAAGAAATTGTTGACTGTTTAACTTTTATATATACCTTTATTTTTTGAAATACTGCAATGGTGTGAATTTCCTAAGTTTTGTATTGATAAATGTTAAATTCATAACTATTATTATTATTATTATTATATAGCATATGTGAAATGTACTGATGAATGGAAAAACAGCTTAGGTAATTGCTATAATAATCAATAATGAAACTGAAGCAGAATTGTGAGAGCCACAATTTTAATGCCACAGTAGCAATGGGAGGGAGGTGGCAACCACTAAAACATTAAACATAGAAATGAAAGTAGAAAAAGAAGACAAGAGAGATGAAGTCCCAAACTGATCCCTTGGCCTTCTTGTTTTCCGTTCCTGTAACGATACGACGCCAGATAAATAACACATCTACAGTATGCATTCAGCAAGACACACACACACCTCTAGCTTTTAAGGTTGTCTCGGGCAAACTGGTATCTTAGAATTTGCATATCAATTTCAAAATCAACTCATGAGTTTTGGCTCTCACATACAACCTGCTGAGATTTTGAATGAGTTGGTTTTTTTAGTATGTAAGTTGATTGGAATTCATCTTAAAGTTATAGAATCATCCAATTCATAATATAGCTAGTTACACTTTTTTCTTGTTTAGGGTTTTTTTTTTTTGGTTATGTGTATGTATATGTGTTTGTGGGTATGAGCATATGAGTGCTGATGTCAATTGAGGCCAGAGGCATTGGATTTCCTGGAGCTGGAGTTCTAGACAGTTGTCAGCTGCCCGTAGTGGGTGCTAGGAATCAAATTCTGGTTCTCTACAAGAGGATTTATTATTTAAGTCTCTGAGCCAGATTTCCAGAGATGGCTTCCTCTTTGTTCTTAGGAATGCCTTGTAATTGCCGCTGAAGAGGTAACCTTTGTTACAATTTTTACTAGGCATCCGATGTGGACATGTGTGTGTGTGTGTGTGTGTGTGTGTGTGTGTGTGTCCATGAGTGGTGGCCAAAGGTTAATGAAGGTTGTCGCCCTACTTCTCTCCACTTTATTCTTGAGACAAGGTCTAAGACTTTCTAGGTCATAACTCACCTTGTTATAGTTAGTTGCAATTGTCTACCTGTCATCTGGGAAGACAGAAGCTCAACCGAGATTCTAGCAGGTTGTTCCGTGGGACTGTGAGCATGTCTGTGAAGCAATTTTTAATTGCTAATTGATGTAGGAGTGCCTGGTCTGAGGTGAGTGCTAACATACCCGTGCAGTGGGCCTGGGTTGTATAAGAACCCTGGCTGACAATGGCCTAAGAGTAGCAAGCCAGCAAAGCCAGTAAGCGGAATTCCTTTATGGTCTCAGCTTCAGTTCCTGCCTCCAGGTTCCTGGCTGGAGTCCCTACCTTGGCTTCTTCCCTCCATGATCGGCTGTAACCTGAAGGCCAAGTGAATGTTTTGCTTTCCCAGGGTGCATTTGTTCAGAATGCTTTCTCAGAGCCACAGGAAGGCAAAGCAGAGTATTAGGCTATATGGACAAACACTCCTATACTTCAAGTTTGTATTTTTTTAGATTTCTTTCCTGCCAGTATGCAAAATAGTGTATTACTACAGCATTTGGGAAAGGGGTATGTTACAGATCTTTGCCAGTTGTCTACAGTCAAGGAGGAAGAATTCAGTATTTAATATTCGTCATTTGCAGGGTTCAAAACATAAAGTGCACCCCAACACACGTCTTTTAGGGAAGAATTATTTCCACCAGCATTGCAAAACTCGAATTCTTCAGTGTTGAAATTTCGATAATACAAAGTTCAAAGTTACAGTGTGCCTAAGCTCTGCAGTGGGAAAGTGGGTGTTATGATTTTCACCTGCATGACCCACTGTCTGAAGCAGCAAGTTAGGACTTGCAGAGGAGCTTAGGTCACAAGAATTGACGAGAAATGACTGGTGCCAAGCATGAGGCGATCTAATCATTCCTGTGGTCCAGAGTTATGTGGCCCAAGGGTGACTCCAGCCCTGTTAGACTAGTAAAGAAGGAGGAAGGGACACTCCAATATCTCACTTAGACCCATTTGTTAGTGACCTAGTCAGAAAAAAATTAAGACTGCTTACAACTGAATGGTAAGGGAGTCACAATGAGATACAAACATAGTTGTTAAAGAGTAGTTGAGCAGAAGCTTTAATTACCCAGATCCTGAAACTAAGTTTTGTTTATTATTTATGAACATTTTAAAAATACCTTAATCTTATATTTCAACAGTTCACTAAAATTAGAATAGAATAGAATAGAATAGAATAGAATAGAATAGAATAGAATAGATCTCCCCTGAGAGTCTTTGAAAGTTTGGATCATTTAAAAGGCATATTATTAATTTTACTGAGCTAATAACCGTTATGGTCTAGTCGTGAGGATAATATTTATCATGGGACACCTTAAAACGCATATTACCATAAAATGCCTAATAAGGACTTTCCACCTATATAAATTGAATTTAATAGATTGTAACAGCTCCAGAGGGCCTGGTAGGATCTTTTGCAATCCCAGCTTAGGACCTTGTTAAAACATGCATTCTTTTTATGTTATATTTTAGTTAGACACTTTGCTCTACCTATTTAAGCATGAGTATGTTTGTTTTGCTTAGTTACAAAAAGATAAAAATGGAAAAATAATTTCCCAGTTCCTTGGTCTACTAAAAAAAGGACGTTTATGGTTAATTCTATTGTTTTTAGTTTTAAAAAACATACACAGAAATGTCTATTAAAATTAATAGTTGCTGTGCAAAGCATTTTATAACATATTGACCTGCACTGAGAAAATCCTTTTATTTTTTTGCATGTCAGAATGTGATAGTGTATGTGTTACTGTTTAAGCCGAGGTTATTGTTAATTACCAATGGATATACTTTAATGAGAAGCACCAGATCGAAATTATACTCAGTGTCTTTCATAATATGGGTGGCAGACTGCCTACATTAAAGCCTCCTGGTCCACTAGATCTGAAGCAGCCATATTCCTTAGAAGTTTGCATTCTATTAAGGGTTCTCAGAGAACTTGCACAAAGACAAGACTGAAGAGCAGTGGGTATTTTTGATCTATAAAGGCATATGCAGACGTAATACAATTAATACCTGGAGTTCCCGCTGTAATGAACACTGCCCCCTAGCTGTATGCCTCTGCTGCGCAGTGCATGTAACAACTCTGTAAATGTTCCCCTGGGGAAAAATATCAGGCCTAATATCAGTTTTCTGCAGCCAAGGAGCCATGGCCACTTTGGCACACATGAGAAGTCACCCAGCTTTGTGACTCAATACAAATTTGAATGTAATCATCTGCTACAGATTCTCTTTATTTCTAAGATTCAGGGTCTTTTGCAAAATCCATTTTAATGGATCAAATCAAAACCTGCCATCTCTGTCCACAGTGATTATATCTGGCTCATCAAGCTATGCCAATATACACAAAAAAAAAGCAAACAAACAAAAACACAAGAAGTCCAAATCCTGTCATGTTATTTCATTTTACAATAGTCCTTAAAAATGGAATTACAAAATGTGGAATTATGTGATATACTAACGCTATACGGTTTTTCATTCCTTTTCCTAGTAAAAATGCATACGATATCCTCAACTCAATTCAGTAAAATTTATTCTTCTCTCTGGCCCAGCCACAAGACTCCACTGCAGTTCTCCATTTTTTCCTGAAAAGCTTAAACTCTGAATCTTGAAATCAATTTTAAATGAATTCCTTGAAGTAACTGCCCATTGCTTCCACACACTACACCCTGTGTGATGTTATCAATACAAGTGGACTCATCCAGAGGCCCTTATGTGCTTGCAACTGTCCTCCAGGAGTTAAAGACAGGCACACCACACTTTTATCTCATCTCTTCTATTTGCTCACTTTGAAGACTTGACTCTAACAATGCCTCCCAGCTTTAAGCAATGGTTAGATTGCTGTGCAGGACTCCTGATTGTGCTTCCTCAGGAGCCTTTGGCATTCTTCATCTGCTATAGAAGGCCCTGACTGGGATTGAGTTGTTAATACCACAAAAGTGCTCTATAAAACTTATTTAAGGAGTGTCTTTTAAAAATGTGACAAGTTTGAAACCAAGTGTTGAACATCTTGTTTGGAGAAGAAGAAAAAAAAAATGAGTAGATAAAAATGAAGGTTTAAACTCAATAACCTAACCTAGGGATTCTATATAAGCCTCACAAATGGTTCATTATTATCTCCCTTCTATGAAACAAATCTTTGGAGCTGAAGAGATTGCTCAATGGTTAAGAGCATGGGCTGCTCTTCCAACCAGAACAGTTGCTCACAACTGTCTGCAACTCCAGTTCCAGGGCACCTGACACCCTCTCACCTACATACATGTAGGCAAAACACCAATGCACATAAAATAAAAATAAGTAACTTATTAAAAATAGGAGACAAATTTTTACATTGTAAGCGAGTTTTTAAATTCAGGTAAATGATTTAAACGTGAAAATGCAGCGTCACACCCACATTCCCTCCTTATTAGTATAAGCTTATTAATTGCAGTGTTAACAGTGACTTATTACCCTAAAGAATGGAAAACCCACAGGTTAGTTCTTTCATTTCCTTCTCACATGAGCTACACTTGACTAAAAATGCAGCCTCGAGTAGCACCTCTACTACTCTCGGGTAATATAGACCAGAACATAAAGTAGAATTTTACATATGAATTCCCAAGATAAGATCTGTCCCCACTGTAAAGTTGCTGTCGGAGACTGACCTTTCCCTAGTAGATCCCAGATGAAAAATTGGTAGAACAAACTATCCTTACATTGACAAAATGACAGTATCTTTTGCAAGAACTCTCTCTTAGACATCTTCACAAACGCAGGAAAATTTACTGAGTCTCATGCTGTACGATCTAAGGAAGTAAAACAGAAATAGATAACATGCCTGTGTGAATAAGTGCATACCATTGCTCAGAGGGAAGACAAACCACCATCCTCTCCTCCCACAGATACTGTACTGGCTGGTTTTGTGTGTCAATTTGACACAAGCTATGGGCATCAGGGAGGAAGGAGCCTCGTTTGAGGAAATGTCTCCATGAGATACAGCTGTAAGGCATTTACTCAATTAGTGATCAGTGGGGGAGGACCCAGCCTATTGTGGATGGTGCCATTCCTGAAATGGTGGTCCTGGGCTCTATCAGAAGGTAGGGCTGAGCAAGCAATGGGAAGCAAGCCAGGAAGCCATACTCCTCCATGGCCTCTGCATCAGCTTCTGCCTCCAGGTTGCAGCCCTGCTTGAGTTCCTGTCCTGATGTCCTCCAATGATAGATTGTGATCTAGAAGCGTAAGCTGCATAAGCCCTTTCCCATCTTGTTTTTCGGTCATGCCATTTAGCCGCAGCAAAGAAAGGTGTCTTAAATTATCTTACTACTTTGTACATCTACCTTTCAGGAGAAAAATATCCAAATCTGTGCCTCAAGTTTGAGTGTTTTCCTGGAATGGAGTCCATTTACTCAATTACCTACTGGACATCTTCATGGATCTTGTTTCTTCATTCAGTGGAGAATTGTATGTCTGTCCAAAATGAAATCTCCTCTCTTCTTCTTGAGATCCTACTCTCCTCCTACTTTGCTGTCTTCTACTTGTACTGATAACATTACCATCCTCACAGGCCTTGCCCAGACCTGAAACTTGTCATTTTTGTTAATACTACTTTCCCTTTATTCTCTATCATACTCATTTCTCATAACTTTCTTAATTTTTATTCTTGTGCCATTTCCCTAGATTCTATATTTCTGCTGCACTTGCCAGGTTATTAAGAGTTGTCTCCTAACTCAAATACCTATATCCACTCTTCCATGAATATTTCTAACGGTTCTACCTCAGTTGGTATCCAAAGTGTGATGCCAGGAATTTGTTGAATGAGAGTGAATAACACATTAATTACTACAAGATATCCAGATATCCACAACTTTGACTTCATAACCAAGTCCTGCTTGTCCTTCCATCTTCTTTAATAGAACGTCTCTTGTTCAAAATCCCATGCTCTAACCCAAACTCAATAATGTGCAGTCCTTATATGTCATTGATCTTTCTCCTGTTCTGGGATAGCCTTCTTCATTTCTTTCTATATATACTAGATCTTGCCCAACAATGAGAATTTGTCAGAAATAATCTATAAAACCACATGTCAACCAAAGATCAAGAGCCAGGTTGATTCTAGCCCTGCCTTTTACTAACTATGAGACAATAGTTCACCTTTTTTTTTTTTTTTTTTTTTTTTAATCATACACAGAGTGCATAAAATCTCATGTAACCATAGTGTTTTCACAAGGCAGGTGGGTTGAAACTCTTAGATTAGGGGCATGCCTACAAGATATTTTTTATTATTATTAATTCAATTTACATGTCAGTCATAGGCCCCTCCTTCCTCTTCTCTAGCGCCACCCTCCCTCTCACATCTCCTCTCTCCTGTTTCTCAGGATGGGGGAGGCCCCCTACCCAGACATTCCAGCTCATCTATTTGCATGAGGACTGAGTTCATCTTCCTCCCCTGTGGCCTGGTAGGGAAGTCCCATCAGGGGGAAATGACCAAAAAGCAGGCAACATAGTCACTGTCAGAGGTATCCCTCACTCCCATAACTAGTGGGCCCACAGGAAGCCTAAGGTGCCCATTGGACTTATCAACCCTGCACAAAACTCAAGTCCAAATGAATCAAAGACCTCAACATAAAACCAGATACATTAAATCTTATAGAAAAGAAAGTGGATAAAAGCCTTGAATTCACTGTCGCGTGGGACAGCTTCCTGAACAGAACACCAACAGCTCAGGCTCTAAGCTTAACAATTATTAAATGGGACCTCATGAAGCTGAAAAGCTTCCGTAAAGCAAAGGACACTGTCAATAAGAATGAAATGGCAGTCTACAGATTGGGAAAAGATCTTCACCAATCCTACATCTGACAAAGGGCTAATATTCAGAACATGTAAAGAACTCAAGAAAATTAAACATCAACAAACCAAATAATCCCATTTAAAATGGGAGAGAGAGCTGAACAGAGAATTCTCCATAGAGGAATCTCAAATAGTGGAGAAACACTTAAAGAAATGCTCAACTTCCTTAGTCATTAGGGAAATGCAAATCAAAACAACTCTGACATTCTATCTTATACCTGTCAGAATGGCTAAGATCAAAAACTCAAGTGAGAACACATGCTGGAGAGGATGTGGAGAAAGGGGAGCCCTCCTCCATTGCTGGTGGGAGTGCAAACTTGTACAACCACTTTGGAAATCAGTCTGTGGCTTTCTCAGAAAACTGGGAATAGCCATACCTCAAACCCAGCTATAACACTCCAGGGCATACAAGATCTTATATAAATGTTACACACAATTTGCAAAAGAGCAGTCTTTGCCTTTGTTTCCAGGTCTCTGGCCTACTGAAGGAACTCTTAGACAGTCAGCAGCAAGCTTAGCAATGGGTGTGTAAAACCAGCACATCTCTACTTATGGGCACGCGAAATGCACTGCATTTATCTTTATCTTACAATCTTTATTTATGTATTTTTAAAAATGAATAAAGGAACAGGAATGAAGTTATTTCGGACAATTTCAAACAAATACAGAATTAGAAAGTCGGATGGTGATCCCTTCTGTACATAAGGACTGACGTCTGTCCATGTCAGCCTTGTTTCAGCTAGACAGCGTTTAGTATTATTTTGAGGCAAACCTCACAGAGTGTGTGAGATTGTGGTGTGGTATGATGTGGTGCGGAATAATGTGCATGTCTATGTCTGTGTGCTTTATCATAAGCAGTTTAGTGTGGATGAATCTCTACATAATAAGTGCACGACCAACATAACATTGCCAAACTTTGAATATATCTGAAAATAATCAATTTTCAATATCAGTAGTATTTTAATACTTAGAGCGCTAGTAAAATTAGGAAAAAAAATAAGTGTATTTTAACAACTTGCTTTAGTCAGTACTCAAGTCAGTCACATACATTCCACCTGTTTGCCCTGTTGCTGTTCTTAAGTGTCTGTGGTTCTGTCATTTGCCCTAGCTCTAGGTATTGGTTTTCAGTGCCTTAATTGTTGAAGAATCAGTAACTATTTGTCCTGGAAAAAAAAATTTCCACACTCTGTCCTTCTGCTTCTGTCTTTCCCTAAAGGGAGTTTAGGTGAGACTTCAGTGAAATTATTTGAGCAGAGGAACTGCATCTATAAATATGTCTCTTGTTTTTTAATTATTTCTTTAGCTTTTGAGATTGTAATATAAACTTGGCTGAGCAAGTAAGTGTCTGCGGAATAGGATGTCGAGTCTTTTGGCCATATGCCAAGGAGTGGTATAGCTGGGTCAGATGGTAGATTTATTTTTAGCTTGTTGAGAATTCTCCACACTGATTTGCAAAGTGGCTGCACCGGTTTTGCAATCCTAGCAACACGACTCCAGCATTTGTTCTCAGTTGTTTTGTGGATTTTTGTCATTTTGAGCATAGTAAGATGAAATCTCAAAGTTATGTTTGTGTTCACATAATTGACTGGGGTTAAATTTGGTTTGTTCTTCTTTTTCCAGATTTTTGAGTTGCATCATTACGATTGGAACTCTGATTTTTTTTAATGTAGACACTTTAACTTCCCCCTCATAACAATGTATCTGATGTGTCCCAGTGGTTTCATTGTGTCATATTTTCCTTTTGATTTAGGTCCAGGGAATTTTTTTTTCCTTTCTTCATTTCTTCTTTGACACATTTATCAATCAGTAATGAGTTGTTTAATCTTCATGAGTTTGTTTATTTACTAGAGATTTTTTTAGTTGTCGATTTAAATTTTATTACTTTGTGGTCAGATAGACTATATGGAGTTATTTCAGTCTTCTTGAATTTGTAAGGATTTGTTTTGTGTCCCGGGATGTGGTCTGTTTCAGAAAAGCTTCCATGTGCTGCTGAGTAGAATCTGTGTCCTTTGTTGGTGGAGTATGCTGTAGATACTATTTAAAGTACGATGTCATTTAACTCTAACATTTATCCATTAATGTTTTTTTGTCTGGGTGACGTCTCACCTACTGTTAGGTATTGGAATCACCTACTGTTAGTGGATTGGTTGGTATTGACCTGTGTCTTTAGTTCCAGCAGTAGATTGTTTTTAAAATAAAATTGTGCACCCCTGAGTTTGGTGCGTATATGTTTAGTATAGTTGTATCTTCTTGGTGGACTCCTCCCATGATTAGAATGAAGTGTTCCTCTTTATCTCTTCTGATTAGTCTTAGTTTGAAATCTTTTTTTTTTTTGACAGATACCAGGATAATGATGCTTGATTGCTTCCTGAAAACACACACACACACACACACACACACACACACACACGCACACACACACGCACCCGTGCACACGCAGATGGATTCTGTTTCTTAATCCATTCAGTCAGCCTATGTCTTCTGCTTGGAGAACTGAGGCCACTGATATTCAAAGTAATGATTAAAATGTGTGTGTTAATTGCAGTCATCATGATGAAATTTACTGCTCATGAGTTTTCAGTAGAATACTGTGTTTAAATAATTATGGCTTCATTTTTTTCCCCCACAGTTTCCCAGCTATGCTCATTCCTCTTTTCATTCTGATATCTTTTTCTTTTGTTTTCTTTAGGTTTGGTTTGGAAGATATTAAATTTTGAAGGCTGCTTATATCATGGAAACTGTATCTTTCTCCTTCAATTATAGCATATAGTTTTGCTTGGTCTATTAGTCTAGACTTGCCATCTTGGTCTCTTAGGACTTGGAACACATTGCGTCAGGCTCTTCTAACTTTCAAAGAAAAATCAAGTTATTCTGATTAGTTTTCCTTTATATGTGACATCTGTTCTTTCTCCTGTAGCTTTCACTATATTTTCTTTGTTATGTATACTTAGTGTTTTAACTATGGCATGCAATGGGGATTTTTCTTTTCTGGTGCAGTCTATCTGATGTTCTGTGTGTTTCTTGAGCCTGAATAGGTGTTTCTTTCTTTAGTTTGAAAGAACTTTTCTTCTGTGATCTTGGGGAAGATCTGGTCTATGTCATTGACTTGCCATTCTCCTCCCCTATCTATGCCTATCATTCAAAGGTTTGGTGATTTTTTGTTGCTGTTCCACACTTCCTTTATTTTCCTTTCCTCCATAGGAAATATATATATTCGCTTATTTAGTCTATATCTTCTACTTTCGGTTAGAGTTCTGATGTTCTGTCTTTTGCTTAATTCACTCCACTTGTTAGGCTTTCCTTTGAGTTTTCTAGTTGAGTTACTGAGCTTTTCCATTCCATCTTCAACTCGTGTGTGTGTGGAAATGTGTGTACAGCCGAGAGGAGACATTTAGGTCTACCTTATATTTTGATGCAAGGTCACTCCCGAAGCTGGAGGTCACTGGCTTTTAGCTAAGCTGGCTGACCAGCAGAACCTGGAGTCTGCCAAATTATGCCTCACCAGCTCTTAGACCACAGGTATGAACCTTGTACTGGGCTTTGATGTTATGTTTTTAATGTGAGTACTAGGGATCTGAACTTCGCTCCCCATGTTTGTAGAGCTGAAGCATTTCTCTAGTCACCTTGAAACACATTTCTCTGTGTGTAACAGCTATTTCCCTCCAATGCCTAGACCCAATCTTTTTTTTTTTTAGGGCAGCAAAACTGGGAATATTTTTCTTTATTACTCCTTCTATTTATTAGCTGTAATATTTCTGTAAGAAGACACTTTCTTGAATTCAATTCTCTAATTACCCCCATGTTATTAGGATGTTTCATTAAATATTATTTTCACTTATATATAATTTTCAAAAAAGTGTGTAAGCATCTGAAAACGGTTACCAACTATACTTTATTTTTGAAATAATAATAGATCTGCTTCAATTCGTTGACCTTGTCCTCATTGATACTAATATTATCCCCTGTTTCATGAGTAAAAGAAATTTCACCTAGCCTCTGAGTCACTTCATTATGAGCCATACATCTCTGTAAGCCATTAGGATGAGAGATTATATATATTTTAATGTACTTCAGGGCTAACTTTGCTTTTGTCTGCAACACAAAAAAACATTCGCTGAGCATGACTGCTTTTAATACTTTCTTTTCATTTGAACTCATGTGGCTTTCTTTTTTTAATTTTTTTATATTAATTAAGTTTATTCATTTTGTATCCCAGCTGTAGACCCTCCCCACCCCCTCCCAAGCCTACACTCTTTCATCTCCTCCTATGCCCCTCTTCAAGTCCACAGATAAGGGAGGTCCTCCTCCCCTTCCCTCTGACCCTAGCCTATCAGGTCTCCTCAGGACTGGCTGCATTGTCCTCCTTGTGGTCTGGTGAGGCTGCTCTCCCCTCAAAGGGAGATATCAAAGAGCCATCAACTGAGTTCATGTCAGAGACAGTCCCTGCTCCCCTTGCTAGGCAACCCACTTGGAGGCTGAGCTAGCATGGCTACATCTGTGCAGGAGTTATAGATTATCTCCATGCATAGTCCTTGGTTGGAGTATCAGTCTCAGAACAGACCCCTGGGCCCAGATTTCTTGGTTCTGTTGCTCTCTTTGTGGAGCTCCTGTTCCCTCCAGGTCTTTCTATCTCCCCCTTCATTCATAAGATTCCCTGCACTCTACCCAAAGTTTGGCTATGAGTCTCAACATCTGCCTTGATACCCTGCAGGGTAGAGCCTTTCAGAGGCCCTCTGTGGTAGGCTTCTGTCCTGTTCCCTGTTTTCTCCCTCCTCCAATGTCCATCCTGTTTGCCTGTCTGAGGGAGAACTGATCATCTTACCCAGGGTTCTCCTTGCTTAGCTTCACGTGGTTTTTAATATTGTGGTTTCCCTTTTTTAATTTTTATTAATTACAGTTTATTCACTTTGTATCCCCCCTGTACCTCCCACCCTTCTCCCCTCCCAATCCCACCCTCCCTCTTCCCCACCCATGTCCCTCGCCCAGTCCACTGAAAAGGGAGGTGTTCCTTCCCTTCCCTCTGATCCTAGTCTATCACATCTCATCAGGAGTGGCTGAATTGTCTTCTTCTGTGGCCTGGTAAGGCTGCTCCCCTCTCAGGGGGAGGTGATCAGAGAGCAGGCCAGTCAGCTCAAATCAGAGATAGTCCCTGTCCCCATTACTATGGAGGCCACTTGGATACTGAACTGCCATAGGCTACCTCTGTGCAGGGGTTCCAGGCCATCTTCATGAGGGGTCCTTGACTGGAGTATCAGTCTCAGAAAAGAACCCTGTGCTCAGACTTTTTGGATCTGTTGCTGTCCTTGTGGAGCTCCTGTCCTCTCTAGGTCTTACTATCTCCCATTTCTTTTATAAGATTCCCTGTACTCTGCCCAAAGTTTGGCTATGAGTCTGAACATCTGCCTTGATACCCTGCAGGGTAGAGCCTTTCAGAGGCCCTCTGTGGTAGGCTTCTGTCCTGTTCCCTGTTTTCTCCCTCCTACGATGTCCATCCTCTTTGCCTTTCTGAATGGGGATTGAGCATCTTAGCCAGAGTCCTCCTTCCTGATTATATTCCTTAGGTGTACATATTTTAGTATGTTTATCCTATATTATATGTCTAGTATCTACTTATGAGTGAGTATATATCCTGTGTGTCTTTCTGTTTCTGGGATACCTCACTCAGGATGATCTTTTCCAGTTCCCACCATTTACCTGCAAATTTCATGATTTTCTTGTTTTGTTTTTTTTTTTTTTTATTGCTGAGTAACATTACATTGTGTAGATATACCACAATTTCTGTATCCATTCCTCAATTGAGGGGCATCTGGGCTTTTTCTAGCTTCTGGCTATTACGAATAAAGCTGCAACAAACATGGTTGAACAGATGTCCTTGTCGTATAATTGAGCATCTTTTGGATATATGCCTAGCAGTGGTATAGCTAGATCTTGAGGAAGCGCTATTCCTAATTGTCTGAGAAAGTGGCAGATTGATTTCCAAAGTGGTTGTATAAGTTTACATTCCCACCAGCAGTGGAGAAGGGTTCCCCTTTCTCCACATCCTCTCCAGCATGTGTTCTCACTTCAGTTATTCATCTTAGCCATTCTCATAGGTGTAAGGTGAAATCTCAGGGTCGTTTTGATTTGCATTTGCCTGATGGCTAATGATGTTGAGCATTTCTTTTAGTGTTTCTCTGCCATTCGATATTCCTCTATTGAGAATTCTATGTTTAGCTCTGTTCCCCATTTTTTAATTGGATTACTTGGTTTGCTGCTTTTCAGCTTCTTTAGTTTTTTGTATATACTGGGTATTAGTCCTCTGTCAGATATAGGGTTGGTGAAGATTCTTTCCCAATCTTTAGGCAATCGTTTTGTTTTGATGACAGTGTCTTTTGCTGTACAGAAGCTTTTCAGTTTCATGAGGTCCCATTTATTGATTGTTGCTCTTAGAGCCTGTGCTGTTGGTGTTCTGTTCAGGAAGTTGTCTCCTGTGCCAGTGAGTTCAAGGCTCTTCCCCCCCCCCCTCTTTTTTATTTTTTTTTTTTTTTACTTCTAACCAATTTAATGTGTCTGGTTTTATGTTGAGGTCTTTGATCCACTTGGACTTCAGTTTTGTGCAGGGTGATAAGTATGGATCTATTTTCATTTTTCTACATGTAGACATCCAGTTAGACCAGCACCATTTGTTGAAGATGCTATCCTTTTTTCCATTTCATGGGTTTGGCATCTTTGTCAAAAATCAGGTGTCCATAAGTGTGTGGATTTATTTCTGGGTCTTCTATTTGGTTCCATTGATCCAACATTCTGTTTCTTTGCCAGTACTATGCAGTTTTTATTACTGTTGCTCTATAGTACAGCTTGAGATCAGGGATGGAGATACCTCCAGAAGATCTTTTATTGTAGAGGATTGTTTTAGCAATTCTGGGCTTCTTGTTATTCCATTTGAAGTTAAGAATTTTTCTTTCCAGGTCTGTAAAGAATTGTGTTGGTAATTTGATGGGAAGTGCATTGAATCTGTGGATTGCTTTTGATAAGATGGCCATTTTTGCTATGTTAATCCTGCCAAGCCATGAGCATGGGAGATCTTTCCATCTTCTGATATCTTCTAATTCTTTCTTCAGAAACTTGAAATTTTTTTTTATACAAGTCTTTGACTTGCTTGTATAGGGTCACACCAAGGTACTTTATGTCTTTTGTGGCTATTGTGAAGGGTGTTGTTTCCCTAATCTCTTTCTCAGCCCTTTTCTCTTTTTTATACAGGAGGGCTACTGTTTTTTGTTTTGTTTTGTTTTGTTTTGTTTTTGAGTTAATTTTGTATCCAGCCACTTTGCTGAAGGTGTTTACCAGCTGTAGGAGTTCCCTGGTAGAATTTTTGGGGTCACTCAGGTATACTATCATATCATCTGCAAATAGTGATACTTTAACTTCTTCCTTTCCGATATGTATCCTCTTGATCTCCTTCAACTGTCTTATTGCTCTAGCAAGGTCTTCCAGAACTATGTTGAAGAGATATGGAGAAAGTGGACAGCCTTGCCTTGTCTCTGATTTCAGTGGGATTGATTTAAGTTTCTCTCCATTTAGTTTGATGTTGGCTATAGGCTTGCTGTATGTTGCCTTTACTATGTTTAGGTATGTGCCTTGTATCCCTGATCTCTCCAAGACTTTAAACATGAATGAATGTTGGATTTTGTCAAATGCTTTTTTGGCATCTAAGGAGATGATCATGTTTTTTTTTTCTTTCAGTTTGTTAATATGGTGGATCACATTGATGGATTTCTGTATATTGAACCACCCCTGCATACCTGGGATGAAGCCTACTTGTTCATAGTGGATGATATCTTTGATGTGTTCTTATATTCGGTTTGCAAGTATTTTGTTGAGTATTTTTGCATCAATGTTCATAAGGGAGATTGGCCTGAAATTCTCTTTCTTTGTTGGGTCTTTGTGAGGTTTAGGTACCAAAGTGACTGTGGCTTCATAGAATGAGTTTGGCAGTGTTCCTTCTGTTTCTATTTTGTGGAATAGTTTGAAGAGAATTGGAGTTAGCTCTTCTTTAAAGGTCTGGTTGCATTATGTGCTGAAACCATCTTGTCCTGAGCTTTTTTGGGGTGGGAGACTTTTGATGATCACTTCTATTTCTTTAGGGGATATAGGACTATTTAATTGATTTACCTGGTCTTGATTCAGCTTTGGTAAGTGGAATTGATCAAGAAAATTGTCCATTTCATTTAGATTTTCAAATTTTGTTCCATATAGACTTTTGAAGTAAGCCCTAATGATTGTTTAGATTTCTTCAGAGTCTGTTGTTATGTCCCCCTTTTCATTTCTGAATTTGTTAATTTGGATACAGTAATACTTACTGTTTTGATTATTATGTGACGGGAGGATTTTCTTTTCTGGTCTTATTTATTTGGTGTTCTGTAGGCCTCTTGTATTCTTATAGGCCTCCCCTTTAAGTTGGGGAAATTTTCTTCAATGATTTTGTTGAAAATATTTTCTGGGCCTTGGAGGAGGGAATCTTCTTTTTCCTCTATTCCTATTATTCTTAGGTTTTGTCTTCTCATGTTGTCTTGGATTTCTTGGACGGTCTGTGTCAGGAATTTTTTAGATTTAACATTTTCTTTGACAGAGACATTGATTTCTTCCATTGTATCTTCCGTCTCTTTTAGTCTATTGGCTATGTTTACCTCTATTTTTTCCTGTGTTCTTCCCTAAGTTCTTTCTTTCCACAATTTCCTCCATTTGTGTTTTCTTTAATTTTCCAATTCTATCTTCAGATCTTGAGCCGTTTTGTTGACTTTCCTTCACCTGTCTGACTGTATTTTCCTGTTTTTTCTTCAATTCCTTCAGCTGTTTGTTTGAACAATCCTCTGTTTCTTTTATTTCTTTCAGTGATTTAAGTATTTCCTCTCTAAAAGCCATAAACTGTTTGGCTGCAACTTCCTGTATTTCTTTATGGATGGCCATAATCTGTTTGTCTTTATCTTCCTCTAGTTCTTTATGCATTTTATTTGTTTCCTCTATTATCTGCTTCATAAGCATAGATGTTAGGTCATCTTCTTGAATTTTAATTAGGCTGCTTGCCCTTGGATAACTGGGTTCTGGAGATGCCACATTGGTCTGTCCCTTGTTGGTTGAGCTTTTATGCTGGCCTCTACTCATTGGGCTATTGTAGATGTTGGGTGTCAGTTTCTGGTGGTTCCTGGAATCCTGTGGTGGAGAGAATCCCCTTGGCAGGAAGATGATTTTTTTCTGAAGGAAGCCTCCTCTGCTTTTTGGGTATGGTTACTGAATGGCTGGTGTTTTTCAGGAAATGCCACAGCTCACCTTAGGCGTATAGACCTGAGTGGTAACTGTGGTCCTTGTTAGTCAAGAGGGCTCTCCTCTCACCTGGAGAAGTCCTGGAGACATCTGCCCTGCTTCTGGGTTTCTTGCTGTAAATTTAGTGAGCTGCTGCTGTAACCTGTGTGCCCTGTGGTTTCGTCTGTTTAATTAGGGATAACTGGTTGCCCCTTAGAGTAGTATCTGGGGGTTGATCTTGGGGATCCCAGGCTTCTGTAGGTCTGATGTTGGGGCTCTGTGCCCCAGTACCCAAGTGGTGGTCAGTGGCAGGTGAGCTCTGCTCTCATTCATGCAGCTGGAGGGTAGGGTCAGGAGCCTGTGGATAGGCAGAAACTTTTCAGGAGCTAGGTATCCTGAGATAGGGCCAGATGTTTCCCCCACTGTGGGGTTTTCTCCCAACAGAAAGGCCCAGTCTGTGGTGTTTGGGGTGGCACGTAGAGTGCTGGCGGTTGGTGACTCCAAGCTGGTGACTGGGCAGGAACCTGAGACCTTTTCCCCAGAACTTTCTGGGCATGCAGCAGGTCTCTGTGCTGGCGGCTGGTGTCCTGCTCAGGGCTGGCTATTGTGCGCTGCCGATCTGTGGGACCTTTTCCGGGGATAGCCTGGGTGGCCTGAGGTCAGTCCAGTTTCCCTCCTTCCCTGTGGGTTTTTCTCGCGACTGGGACCCCAGTCTCTGGTGTTTTTGTGCCCACCGTTCAGCCTGGGAATGTGAAAAGGACACGCAGGTATGTGGCTCTGGTCTGGTGACTAAGTGCCTATGCAACCTGGGATCTCTTCCAGGTTCTGGCTGGGTGACCTGGGAGAGGACCTGACTGATTCCCACACTGTGGAGTTTCCCTCACCTGGGAAACACAATCACTGTTCTTTTAGGGTCCAGAGTTCAGTCTCTTGGTTGCTGTACCTACATTGCTGTCCAACTCCTCAGACAGTGTCCTCCTGGCACCGCCATCTTGGATCTCTTTGTGGTTTCCCTTTTAAATTTCCATAGATTCCTCTTCCCCAAAGTTCGATGATTAGTTCTGATCCATAGTGCTTAGCGTAAGGCTTTATATAAAATTGTGATGCTATCAATTTGTTTGATTATTTAACACTTCACAACTTAAGTGAGCTTAAAATTATATAAATGTTTCCAAAGTTTAGTAGAGGTATCCCTGCTTGCTTATTACAGCAATTTTAATATAATTTAGTGGGAAATGTTTTTTCAATATCAAATGTATAATTGTGTATGTGTGCATGTGCATGCATGTGTGTGTGTTTGTTTCTTCAGTCAATGTTTAGTGAGGAGAAGCCATACAATTTATAATAATAGCAATAAAATAAACTCTTTAAAACTCCTTTTAAAAACTAATTAAAAAATATATATGTTACAAAAGCACAGATGAAATAGCCAGAGGTAGCACAGAAAAAGTATTCACAGTATTTTAAAATATTTATTTATTTATCTATCTATCTATCTATGTATTTATTTATTATACAGTGTTCTGTCCGCATGTACACCTGCATGTCAGAAGACAGCACCAGATCTCATTATAGATGGTTGTGAGCCACCATGTAGTTGCTGGGAATTGAACTCGGGACCTCTGAAAGAGCAGCCAGTGCTCTTAATCTCTGAGCCATCTCTCCAGCCCCGTATTCACAGTTTTCTACATGATATGATAATAAGCTACTTAAAGTCTCACCTTAGTAATACACCAAGAGTAAATTTTTCTGTGATTAGGGGTACCCTCTCATCTTATTTATGCAGTGTCGGTCTTCTGGGAGACCTGAGCAAGTGCTTGTTCACCCCAGGGATGGAGCTGATTGTAGAACAAGGAAATGATTCTATCCAAGTCTAGCTTGGTAAGCCAATGGATTTATTGGGGTTCCTTACAGGAACGTGGGAGACTCAAAGGCAGAAAGCCTACTCCAGTGTGGGATTAGACTTAGGAAAGCTTTCCAGTGAGAAGTCTTCAGTACTTAGGAGTTGTTCAATGTTTTCTAGCTGGGGGAGTAGCCTTGGGACTCCTATAACTTCCCGTGCTTTTTGAGCCTTGTAAGTTTTGTTAGCTTTTTAAAAAGTGTCTGGAAGAACTTTCTTCATCCTTCCGGAAGGAATGTTTCAATCCGGAGGAAAGAATTGCCCAGCTCACAGCACTGTTCTCAGCATCACGAATTTAGAGTAATTCTACTTTGACAAAAACAACTGATGGGCAGTTCATAAACACTTTTCACAAGAGGTTAGCTCAAAATAAGCCAGGAGCCGGCTGACACTCTTAGATTAAGTTCATGGATAAAGAAACTACAGCTTAGGAAAAAGTTGTGATTTTCCCATCATAAAATTCTTTGTGCTCAATGTCTTATTAATTACTAGTGGCAATTCATTTTTTAAAATTTTTCCTGTACTTTTAATTAGATTTTTTAAATATTTTATTATTATTATTAATTACACTTTATTCATTTTGTACCCCCCATAAGCCCCTCCCTCCTCCCTTCCCGATCCCACCCTTCCTCCCCTTTCTGCATGCATGCCCCTCCCCAAGTCCACTGATAGGGGAGGTCTTCCTCTCCTTCTTTCTGATCTTAGACTATCAGTTCTCATCAGAAGTGGCTGCACTGTCATCTTCTGTGGCCTGGTAAGGCTGCTCCCCCCTCAGGGGGAGGTGATCAAAAAGCAGGCCAATCAGATTATGTCAGAGGCAGTCCCTCTTCCCATTACTATGTAACCAACTTGGAAACTGAACTGCCATGGGCTACACCTGTGCAGGGGTTCTAGGTTATCTCCATGCATGGTACTTGGTTGGAGTATGAGTCTCTGGGAAGTTCCCTGTATTCAAATTTTCTTGTTCTGTTGCTCTCCTTGTGGCAACTCATTTTTAAAATGTATTTTAGGAACTTTTGTTCTCAAACCAGCAAAGAAAAATTCTCTAATCCAGTCATCCTAGTTAGACAAGAAGTGAGTTGGAGACAGCAAAGAGAGCAATGGCTCCCGGACCAAGCTGTGATTGGACTGCAATGATTATGGAGAATTCCCTGGATCTGTCATTCTGTCTGGAGACCAGGCAGCAGCTGCAAGAGACCGAATTGCTTCTCCCAAATGTGTATCGGGTTTCGTTTCCTTTCCGCATCAGCAAGATAAAATGAAATGGGGAATTTTGGAAATGGCCTGAAATATTATTGCTGACATTGCTATAATTTGGAAATGGTGAGACTATTACACAGATGATTTGGCCGTTTGGGGAATTTATTCTGCATGGGGCACCAGGCATAAGAGAGCCTGACACTGTTATTTCAGATTCTATCGTTTTATTCAGGAGTCTCCATGGTAGTTTGTGTGCCTACTGTGTGCCTCTGTACCAGTGCAGATCTGAGCCGAGTCAGCCCAGATATGTAACTTTTGAGGAATGGGCCTTTAATGTTTCATTTGATGTCTTGCTTTTGCCCATCATCCATCTCCTCCCTTAGACATCTCTTTGGACTTGGCTTTCCCCCAAAGCACCACTCTCTTGTTCTGTTCCACTAACCAGAATTTATCACTGTGCTGACTCCTCTTACAAAATACAGCTGCCCCTCCCCAACTACCCTTCTGCGTCCCTCTTTCTCCATTCCTATTGTCTTGCTCCCTCCTTTTTCAACCAATCTGAAGAGGACTTGCTTCTCGCTGCTGTTTATAATATAGAAACTGCAGTTGTGAGTGATTGGAAGGGGTTGGCTGTAGTGTTCGGTTTGCTAATGCCCTGCACCATCATGTTTCCCATGGTAGATCGGTTAACTGCGGCTTGCCATCATCAGAAATTATGGAAACAATTCTGAAAATGCCTCTTTTGTTTCTATTCCAAAAATTCAGGTTAAAGGAGACTTGGAAATTCTGAGACTGCGTTAGTGAACATGAGTAATCATTGCCTACTTGTATATTTTCCAAAGGCTTATTCTAAGAAAGTCTTGAGTTCTGCAGTGCCCATATAAATGTCAACTGGGCAATTTTCCTCCTGCAGCAATTAGCTGTGTTAACTGATAGCCACAACTGGAAACAATAATAGGCTTTATGTTGAACTGTTCCTCAGCCAGAACTGTTTCATGTTTAAGTCATCAAATCATCACAGACTTCATCTTTCTGGATTTGTTGTTGTTATTGCTTGTGCTTTTTGTATAGTCCTGCCTGGCTAGCCTGGAACTCAGGTTTGTTATGTTTGTGAGCTATTTATCATTGAGGGTACCCAGGACCAAATGCTGCTGAGATCCCCTCAGGAAACCAGATGACGGGGCCTTGGAATTGTCTCTCTTTAGAAGCTGATATGCCAAAGGACTAAATCTTGTCACTCTTTGATACACCAGGAACATCGATTCCTTCTTTGCTGTCTTGCCAGGGTCAAATTAATTTATTGGCTTCAGAACAACCCCAGAAACAGAAAACCAAAGACAGAGGAGAAGACAGAGAGTTTGACATGAACATTAACAGTTACAAAACGTTATAGCAGCTGTCCATCAGCCAGAGCTGAAAAATCAAAGAAAGCCTGTGGGCAAAGGGAACTTAAAACAAGTGAATGAAAGTTTTTTTAATGAGCTCTTACCTTTATTGAACAAGTGACTTGGAATAATGGAAGTTCTTTGGCCAGGGAAGTTACTTATAGTCTCTAAGCTATACCAGTAAGGAGGGATGAAGAGACTAACCATGTGGTGGCTTTGGCTAGATTTGAATGCAACACTGTGGGTCTGGAGAGATGGAGCAATGGTAAAGGACATTCATTCGTTTACTTTTCTGTTGTGACAAAACACTGTGACCAAGACAGCTTACAAAAGAAAGCATTTAACTGAGCTTATATTTTCAGATAGTTAGAGTCCATGATGGTAAAGCAAAGGCATGGTGGCAGGAATGGCTGAGAGTTCATGTCTCCATCCAAACCAATGGGAGTCAGTGAGAAGCACACTGGGAATAGTCTTCTGAAATTTCAAAGCCTCCCCTCAATCTCCAGTGACACACCTCTCCAACAAGGCCATTCTTCCTAATCCTTCCCAAACAATTACACCAACTGGGGTCCAAGTATTCAAATATTTGAGCCTATGGAGGCCATTCTTATTCCAACTGCTACGGAGCATATTTTTGCAGATAAGCAAAGTTTGCTTCCCAGTGTCTGTGCTGTGTGGCTTACAACTGCTTATAACTCCAGCCCTATGAGGATCCCACATCTCAGGTGGCTCTGCAGGCACAGGGCCTTGTATGCACAGACACATTAAAAAAAGAATCTGTCCCCACAAAGCACAGCTCCTGGTATAGGAAATAAATGTTATTGAAGATATCTATAGAAATACACAGCACTAATATTAATAACTAATTACCTATTTTATAAACATTTTAGGGTTAATACTCTATTAAAAGACTGCTACTCAAGGCATGCAACATTTTTCCTTATT
This sequence comes from Psammomys obesus, assembly GCF_907164565.1. Classification (NCBI taxonomy): domain Eukaryota; kingdom Metazoa; phylum Chordata; class Mammalia; order Rodentia; family Muridae; genus Psammomys; species Psammomys obesus. The sequence goes on along the minus strand of NW_026585580.1, from coordinate 3,255,509 downwards.
TTTTTAAATTATTACAATTTATTCATTTTGTATCCCAGCTGTAGCCCCCTCCTTTGTCCCCTCCCACTCCCACTCTCCCTCCTTTTTCTCTTCTCATGTCCCTCCCCCAGTCCACTGATAGGGGAGTTCCTCCTCCCCTTCCATCTGAACTTAGCCTATCAGGTCTCATCAGGACTGGCTACATTGTGTTCCTCTGTGGCCTGGTATGGCTGCACTCCCCCCAGGAGGAGGCATGCAACATTTTTTACACCGAGGCATTAAATTTTTGTTTAGAATGTCATTGTTTTGATATTGTTTTAAGATTACTTTCATGAAAGAATGAGCAATGGAAAAATCATCAATGGGACTTAATTCCCAAATATCCTCTATACTTAATTTAAAACTTCTTTTAGGTTCCCATCAGTCAAATGTTCCAAGGTTTATTATATTTTAAAGAAATCTTCCGACATTCTGGGTTTTTTTTTTAATATTTCATCTTTAAAAACTGAGTCAGATACCAAGAAACAATTTGTGCTCATCCTGTATTCTAATTTTCTCTGATGTCAAGTAAGTATTTTTTTTTTAAATTTTAGATTAAACTTTTAATGCTACAGTTTTGTCCTTACTCATTTTCCTCCAGTGGAAAGAAAGAAGCAGCTGGTTGCTATTTTCAACTTTCTTTTGTTTGAGATTTATTAAATATGCAACACATGAATGTATGTTTTTCTTGTCTGGATTTAGAACCCACCACTTCTTTTTTGCAAACAATGATAGAATTTAAAACAGAGACGCCACAGAGATCATCTGGTTCCAGTATAGGACTTGACCAGTTGATTCCATTTACTGCAAACTTGTCATCTAGCATTTCCTTTGAGCTCCTGTGGTGTTTTGCCTCTATCCACTTAGCTTGACTACCAGTTGGAATATACTTCTTTTTCTTATGAATGTGGAAAATTCTTTGCCTATGAATCATTTTAATCAATCTGCAACCAAATAATATTACTCTAATTTATTTATAATTTAGATTATGTTAATCTTATTAGTTTGTTAGTAATTTATCAAACATGTTACTTTTCTCTATTATGAATATTTTGTTTTCATGCTTGGAGATGCATTGTCTCCTACGAGCCCTTGCTACATCCAACTATACTTTCTTTACATCCTTTAATACTTAGAAGGTGGTTGTTTGATCAATCCAGAATTAACTTAAGGGCAAGACTACACATTACATTTATTATTTAGTTTTTTGTTTATTACAACATATTGTTTTGATCATTGAGATGTTTCATATCATGAATATACCATATATATACTGTATATTCAATAAACATATCAATGTTTTTAATTCACTGGAAATAGTGTTACCCTTTAGGGAATATTTAGGAATGTCCATAGACATTGTTACTTGCTGTTACCAAGGATACATGGAAGGAAGACAGGCGACTTCTGGCTTATAGTAAGAAGAGGCCTGGGATGGTTCTAAATACCATCCCAGTGTAGAGAACACCCTACACCAGAGAGTTGCCAAGAGTTCTGAGCTTAGAAGAGATAGACGACAGACAGGTAGGCATGCAGATAGGCAGTAAACAGACTTCTGCTATGCATCATTTCCCTGCCAACTGCATGTCCTTCAATAAAAACACTGCCCGACCTAGCCTCCTTCTCCTCCCCCTCTTCTTTATTCTCCTCCCCCTCTTCTTCTTTGGTTTTCGAGACAAGGTTTCTCTGTGTAGCCCTGGCTGTCCTGGAACTCACTCTGTAGAACAGGCTGACCTTGAAATCAAAGATGTCCACCTGCCTCTGCCTTCTGAGTGCTAGAATTACAGGCGTGTGACACCACGCTGAAATCTATATCTCTCTTTTTTTAAGTAGTTTATTCTTTTACTGTGTGTGTGTGTGTGTGTGTGTGTGTGTTCATAAAGACCAAAGCAATCAAACCCCTCAGAGCTGGAGTTACAGGCAGCTATGAGGCACTTGATGTTGGTGCTGAGTACAGAAAGCAGTCCTCTGGGAGAACAGACGGAGCTGTCTCTCCAGCCCCTGGTGCCTCTATTTCTAGGATGCACACTGTGAACATTTTAAGCAGCTTTGCCTTTTTCTTTGAGGAAATCCAGATGTGCTGTATTTCAGCTTCATAAGTGAAAATGAAACAAATGATTGTAAGAGGTTTAGAATGCTGGCTTTAAATCAGGGTGCCTGGATTGGGTTAGGAACCTTGGACATATTATTTAAAATCCCCTGTCTTTACTTTCATCACATGTACAATGTTAGTGCTTATCACGTTTTATTTTTTTAATAACTAGAGATCAGTTTAAGGTAGCATGCTGATTCTTTAACTTTCTGTCATACTGCATCCCATTCCCCTACAGAATTAACTTCATCAACCTATCAGCTACATCATCACCATCACCACATCAGCACCACCGGCACTACTACCACTATCTTCACCATCACCATCCACCATCCTCACCATCCTCACCATCCTTATCCCGTCATTACTATTACCATCCACCAACCTCACCGTCATCATCCATCCACCATAATCATCATCATCATGTTCACCATCACCATCCTTACTGTCACCATCCATCCATCATAATCACCATCATCATCTTCACCATCACC
>NW_026585580.1:3236414-3252895 GCF_907164565.1 Psammomys obesus | reverse complement strand
CATCCTCACCATCCACCAACCTCACCATCCTCACCATCATCTTTCGTCACCATCGTCACTATCACCACAACCATCCTCACTATCATCACCATTACCACCATCACCATCATCACCCCATCCTCGCAATCACCATCCTCACCATCATACTTCATCACCATCAAGCTCACCATCATCATCACCGTCATCACTATCACCATGCTAATCATCACCACCATCACCATCATCACCATCCTCACCATCACCACCTTCACCATCATCACACGCATCTCACTTTGCTCCTTTTTCATCCAGTGTCAAGTTTTCAGGTGTCTTTGTGAGAACATATATTTTTAATAGGGACAGTGCTTAATTTTTTATTCTGTAGGAACTATCCTTTTGTTTTATCTTATTACATTCTACTTTGGGGTGCTGGAAGCTGATTCTTGGATTTCATACAATTTATCTTAGGCATATGATGTACCAAAGTACTGAATCACTGGTCCCAGAATCATTTCAAACTCAAGTCTGTGCTTGTTGTCAATGGAATTCTAAATGCTGCTCATGGTACCCATGAAATTCTATCTGTCTTCCTATGCCACAAATCTCACTGCATTTTATTAACAACTGTTATATGTCTTATAGACACCTTTTTGTTTTGTAAGTAGGCCAATATTTTCTTCTCTGTAATTTGGACTCTTTTTAAAATTTATTTCTCGGGGGCTGGAGAGATGGCTCAGGGGTTAAGGACACTGGTTGTTCTTCCAAAGGTCCTGAGTTCAATTCCCAGCAACCACATGGTGGCTCATAACCATCTATAGTAAGATCTGGTGTGCAGGCAGAATGTTGTATAAATAATAAATAAATCTTTAAAAAAAATTTATTTCTCTCTATATGGGTGTTTTGCCTGCATGTATGCCTGTGCAACACAACCATGGCTGATACCTTTGGAGGCCAGAAGAGAGTGCCACATCCCCTGGACCTAAATTATGTTTTTGAATTACCATGTGACTGCTAGGAACTGAAGCTGAGTCCCCTGGCTGAGCAGCCAGTGTGCTTAACTGCAGAGTCATCTCTCCAGCCCTCTTACTAGGACTCTTGTCATTTTGAACCTGCAGGTTTTTTGGTTTTTTTGCACACTTCATTAACACCACCCCATAGCACCACACTCGCAACTCCCAAGCTTTCTGTCATACGGAATGTCCTCTGTCTACACCATCACTGCTCAATTGAATTTTCTGTCGTGAAAACGTGTGGAGTTCAATCAAATGAGATCACTTGAAATATGTCTGAGACAATTGGGAAATGATTCTTAAAATTAGGCTTATTCTTGTTTTACGCATGGTGGGTTGCGGAACAGCACACAGGCACGCCATTCATTGCACACAAGTGGGAATCAGGGGACGGTTCTCTCTATCCGCTTTGTGGGATCTCAGGTCCTCAGGCTTACTGACAAGAGCCCTTACCCACTGAGACATCTCACTGGAGAGGAATCAATTTTTAGCTTTTTAAGCTAATAATGCAAAAAGCCGCATGTGGACCGTAGGCGTTGAGACTCTGGAGTAACTCCTCACCCTGTAATTTAGGCTGAAAATCCTCATCGCATTCTAGTCTCCACTCACTGTGAAAATTAGAGTTGTGCATTTTATTGCTCCTGAGTGTGTGTTATTATACTCCAAGGATTATTTATACTTCATTTCATTAGAAACTAATAATCTTAGATTACTGGGACCAAACATATGTGTTTCTGTTTGTAGAGTACTTCATTCTTTAATGTACTATTTCTTAAAATCCAGTGCTTCGTTTAGTATTTTCTGCAAGTTAAGATAATGATCGTTGAAATAAATTTAGAAAGACAGAAGTAAAAAAAAATCACCTTACTGATGCAAAGCAGACATAGCATTACCATGTTCATGCCTTACACACACACACACACACACACACACACACACACACAGACACACACACACACACACACACACACTATATACACACAACATATACTAGGTACACAACACATTATATACCCACACTGTGCACACAAACACACTCTATACACATGCTTCACACAACATGCATTCTATATATAAGACACACTATACACACAAGCACTATACGCATGCACACACATGATGTACACATGCTATCAAATGCACTAACCACGTTCACTATACCAGACTACAAAGAGACACGAAGGAGGTTGGGGAGTGAATTTCATTTTGAATGTATTTTATGTCATTACTACTAATACCGTCGATAGATATTTATTGCTAAGAAGAATGGAAACAACACTAAAGTATGAAGTGAAGAGAAACACTCGTAATCGCAGGAAAGCATCAACCATTCACTTTAATTGTTTTGCTTTGCTTTTTTTCCCTCACTATTATTCCCAACACCCATAGAAAGCTGATGTGCAGGTAGACGGAGACACATAGACGGAGACACAGACTAGCATTTTTTTTTAAGAAATTGAATTGTTCTATAGGACTACATGGCACATTGATAAATATATCCATCCTTCGGACAGAGGTCAAACAAAAATATGGCACTATTGTTACGTGTCATCGCCATGTTACTAGTGGCCATTTTGAACAATTTTGACCTAATATAGATAAATGCCATCTGGCAGTAGTCCCCGACTAAAGGTGGGGCTGATGAAGTGTCTCCACCATCTATGCCAGAATTTTGACTGGCTTGGTCTTGTACATGGCAGGTGCTGAGCAGGCGGCTTCTGTGAGTCCGTGGGTGTGGTAACCAAAGTGTGTCCCCAGACATTTCACACCACTGCTCACCGTCCTCCCGCAGCTCCTGCCTTCTTTCTCACAAAACTGCCGAAGCTTTGGGGGGAGGGGATGCAATAAAGGTGTTCCAAATGGGGTGCTCGATCACTTAGAAACATACGTATGGGTTAACATGTGCTCACTGGATTTGCTAATTTATTCCTTGTATCTCACTCTTTAGACACTAGTAATTTTATGGTATGAAATAAGCATACCATCAAATCATGACCTGACTTTTGTAGCTCTACCATAGTCCATTCATCTCTGTGCAGTAATTTATTGGATAGGATTCTTATTCCTGGGCATGCGGAATGTTTCTCATAAATACCACTGCGTTCGCTGTAAGGTGCCTTAAGCTTTTCATCTGGTTATTTCCTTAGGACACATTCTTAAAGTAAAATCACAGGGCCAGGTGGAAGGAGCTGATTTAAGATCCTTGATACACACTGTCAAGTTGCCCTCTGGAAAGTTCTTTCTTGCTTATAGAAGAAAAGAAATAATCCTTCTTCTAATTCTATTCTGATCATTTTTATGCAGTGTTCCTTTGAACCTTTGAACTTCTTTGATTTTAGGGCTCAGAATTGCTTATTTTTAAATAAATGTTTCTTTTAAGGGGATTAACAAATTAATCACTTGGTTATACATATATATATATATATATATATATATATATATATATATATATATATATATATGTCCAAACAACATAGCTTTCTTGATTTTTCTTAGTAAAGGTTTTGAAATACACCATTTTTTTTTTATTGTTTAAATTATTTCTTTCTAGGGTGAACCTGGAGCCAAAGGAGACACTGGTCTGGCTGGCCTTAATGGACAAGATGTAAGCCTAATTCTCTTTTTACTAATGTTCTGTTTATATTTTACTGTTGAAAAATTCTATCTAACACAATTAGATTTGACTGTCCTTGGCAGAACCAGCCACAGTCAAACAAAATGAAGGATGAAGGTGGGTTTTTACTCAGCTTATTTTGCAGCACTGTTTTTAGCTTCCTTACAGGGCTCTTTTAGGCTTCATCTGACTCCTGCATGTCCTTGCCCAATCTTTTCTTCATCTTTGTCCCTTGCTTGATATTTTTTTTTAAGTCTTGCTTCCACTGTCAGTTTCTCAGCATATGTTCAGCAGTGACCCACATTCTCAGCTGGAGATGACAGTCCACACCACTCATGCCTTCCTCTAGAGAAAGGTTGCGTCTGCAGGATTGTACTAATGTAAAGAGGGGAAGAGAAGAGAGGTCTGCGTACTAGGAAGTTGTGGTCTTCCAGGAAACAATGGCCCCTTTACCACCCCATATAAGAGTGCATCAACCTAAAGTATACTACAGCCTTTGACATATTTGAATCAAATTCATATTCTCTCCTTTTCCTGGAGAGTTACTGCCCCTCCTTCCAGAATGCTACCACAGATCTTAGAATGAAATTTGAAAGTTAGCCTAATTTTTTTTTTGTTTCTTTTGAAATCTACCTCATTCATACACTCACCATTTTTTCTGTTGAAATGCATATTGTATTGGGAGCTTACAAAATGAAAGCCTTTTCCCTCAGGTTCTCTACTTGTTCACACATCCTCTTTTTAGGTGGTTTAAAGGGCCACATTACCCACTTTAGGAGTCAAGAATAAGGAAGCACTACCCAAAGCTCCCTCTCTTCAGCTGCATAATGTCTGGAAGCCTCTGAAATCCATGTCATGCCTAAAGATATTGTAAAGTACATCTTGTGCTCAGTAGACCTTCACAACAGAAAGGAAGGCTGAAGACCAGCCTTTGGGGACTGTGGAGAAAGTAAGAGAATTCCTGAGAGATTTGCTTTCCAAAAAGAAATATCCCAGGAATTACCCTGACACACATTTCTGACATCAACTTTAGTTCTTTGCGTATTTTCCAGGAACTTCCATTTACATCTCTATTGTGACCCTCATCCTTATTGCTCTTTACCGTTGTGGTGATTTTCCAATACTGTGTTAGGCCTTATGGAACCGGTAGCTTCAAGCTGAGAAGTATCTGCTCGACCCCCATCACCTTCCCATGCTATATCAGGATGCTGGTCCATGGGTTTACATGCAGCATCTGACCTGCCTTGGTATCACTGCACTATGGTACCTGCTGCAGTGGTCAGAACTCTAGAATATAAGCCAAGGTCCATATTTTACCCTAGCTGTACCATTACCTCAGCAAGTCACTTCTCAGTCTGCTAAATGATACACTTAGCAGAGGTACTAAAGCATCCTGTGGTTTTATACAAAGATAATTAAGACACCATGGAGAAGGCAAATCCAGAACACAGTAAGAATCAGGGTTAGGGTTAGTTAGGGTTAGAGTGCAGAGAGCCGTGGATTAGCAGTGTTAGTTTTTGTTTTCATTATTATGATAAAATGCTTGACAAAAAGCAACTTAAAGAAGGAAAGAACTGGCTCACAGTTTGGGGGTTCAGTCAAATCATTAAACAGAAGTCACAGTGAAAGGAACACGAGATAGATAGCCACACTGCATCCAGAGTCAGAAAATAGAGAACAGGAAGCCCATGGTCAGCTCTACTTCGTTTCACTCAATCCAGGAAACTCAGTCATGGATGGTGCCACCCACACCTTCATTAACCCAATCTAGCAACATCCTCCCAGCATTCCCAGAGATATGACTCCTGGGTGAGTCTAGAACCTGTCAAGTGGACAAGACTGGCCCTTCCTAGGTTCCACCTTACGTTTAAGGAAGATTCATTTCTAAGAGGGTCTCAGGTGGATACAATTTGGGTCTTTGTCTAGTTTTCTGTTCTTTCTACTGTACTATCAGGGAAGTAAAAGTGGTAAGTTTTCACTTGCTGCCTGCTGAGTTTTTACTTCGTTAAAACTATCATCCTGGAGTTATATTGTACAACGTAAAAGTAGGCAAAGCCTCACCTACAAGGATGGTAAAAGAGGGTGCTGGGGCACTCTGTGGATGTCACAGATGTGACTTGGTACCTGAATAGAGGGAAAATTCAAACATAATTTATCATTATTTATGGAAAGGACAATCACTTGTGAGAAATACAAGAGTCTCAGGAGAGGAAACACTACACCATTGCAAAAGATAACCAAACTCCCTTTGTACATGACTTCTGAGATAACACAGTAAAACCAGAGCTATCTGGAAGTTCCCAAAGACGATGCTGGAGTGAAATAAATAAATATTTTCACACATTTTAATAAAACTGAAATTTAAAGATTCAGAAATGTTCCTTTTGTTGTCAAAAGGTAAAGAAATTAGTTTTTTAGATTTGAACAATTTGATCAATATATCCAGACATTTGAACATCTGTACAAATGTTTCTGCAAGGTTGGGAAGGAGCCCCAACCTGGACTAAGACCAGACCGGTGGAGAGTGCTGTTGTGGGGAAATAATTGTTTCTCCTGAGTGTGATAGTCCCGCAGGAGTCAAGCAAAACTCCAGCAGGGATGCTCCTACTGATTTCACACCTGAATACTTTGGAACATGCCTCCATGCATGAAAAAGCACATTAATTTGTTTTCCTGATTACTCAGTTGATACATAGACGGTGTTTTTCTCCTTTCTTGATTTTTCGTAAGATATTCAGGACTCATGACCAAGAAATAGGAACAAGTAATAAGAGCTTGCTTTCTTCAATAGTCTCATTAGCTGTGAAAAACCAAATGTTGTGGCCATTGAAACGTTGTTTTCAGAAACCACTTTTACCAGAAATTTGAAATTTAGTCTTCCGCTAGTGTTTTTGGACTAGCTAGATCAGAGCATTATGGCAAGTTATTATTAAAAAAAAAGTAGTTTGAGGAAACAAATCAATTTTATTCTATAAAACAGTAAAAGCGTCTTTAATCCTGAATACACACCAGGAGGGTCGGTCTCCTTTTCCCCCTAAATCATGCCACACACTGTTGCCTCTTCTTCAGTGCTGAACACCTGACTGCAAACCAAAGCATGATGGCACTGGTGGCAATTTGTGCAGACCTTTTAATTCCATGCATACCCTCTAAGGAATGTAGGGTATTTTAATGGTGATCTTACTCTCACTAAAGTCAAGTCACTTTAGGAATTTTAGCTTCCAGAATATTCAGTTATTCAATGAGCAAATTTAGTATACCGGCACACTACCTTCTAAGCGACTTTCTACATTACAGTGAATTGTAATGATTGAATATTTCCACTAAATGAATTCAAACAGCTCTGTTTTGATGGTTTTCACTGTTGCATATTGGGTTTAGCTTGATGTGATGTATCACATAATATGTTTTTCTGTGCCAACTTTTCCATAAAATGACTAGCTTACTTAGTTTAGAATGAAGTATACTATAGTATATTCTTTCTCAGCTGGGTACTATGGGAATTACGACAAGAGAATTCTCTGCCATGTCAGATTGACTTTATGAATATGTATTTGCATATATGCACTCAATAACAATTAATTTAAAAAAAGGTCATGAATTTGAAAGAGAACAAGGAAAGATATGTGGGAAGGTTTAAGGGAAGAAAAGGCAGGGATAAACGTTGTAATTATATCATAATCTTTTTTAAATTTAATTTTATTTATATATTATTTATTACAATTTATTCACTTTGTATCCCTGCTGCAGCCACCTCCCTCTTCTCCTCCCAGTTCTACCCACCCTCCCATCCTCCTCTCTCCCTATGTTCCTCCCTTAGTCCACGGATAGGGGAGCTCCTCCTCCCCTTCTATCTGACCCTGGCCTATCAGGTTTCATCAGGACTAGCTGCCTCATCTTTCTCTGTGGCCTGGCAAGGCTGCACCCTCAAGGGGGAGGTGATCAAGTTGCTGGTCACTGAGTTCATGTCAGAGACAGCTCCTGTAGCACTTACTAGGGTACTGACTTGGAAACTGAGCAGCCAATGGGCTTCCTTTGAACAGGGAGTCTGTGTCCTCTTCATGCATGGTCCTTAGCTGGAGTATTGGTCTCTGCAGCTATCATAATCTTAAAAACAAAAACAAAAACAAAACAACAACAACAACAAAAAACCCAAAAGAAAGGCAGAATATGTGTCCTTGAGGTTCTCAAATAATATTAAGTAGCCTTTCTTCATTTTGACCACAAAAATTCTGCCTATGTGCATGCACATTCCTGCATGCGTGTGTGTGAACTTTGAGTTAAACTCTCAAGTATTAATAAACATATTTCCACTGTAGTTCAAGTGATGTGCACTAAGCAATAGAGAAATTACAAAATTTTAAAATTACTACAATTTACCTTTCAAAACATAAGATCTTGTTTTAACTTATAGCTAAGAGATTCTGGCTGTTATCTAGTATGAAATGTATTCAAGTATCTAAGAACAGGCTTAAGAGTGAGTTCTATAAACATACTGTTGTGACCATTCAAGTCAGGCTGTTCAAATCCTAGGTCTCCCAGTAACTCCACGTCACGTTGCCCTATTTATCCTCTCAGTTTCCTTATTTGCACAGTGAGATGATATTATTAGTATTTACAGGCATCCTGAGAGCATCAAAGGAATTACCCTGTACACGGCATTAGAGCAGTTGTCAGAATATGTAACAGCTATATAATCATTCTGTTATTAAAAACTTTTTAATGTGACATACTTAATAGTTATCTCCGTTAATTTGTTTTCATGTGGTTATTAAATCTCAGAAAAGTCAGCTTAGGTCATTGAACTTGTCTCCTCTACATGTTTATTTTGATTTTTGAGACATCCTATATCAAAATGGCCATATCTGACATTTCTAAAATAATCGCGCAAATCTCCGTACACCAGTACGACCTGTACTTCTAATTATAAAAATGCCCAAATCATAAAACTAGGGGTGTCATCTGGCGACAGCTGTTGCCATTACTAGGAAACAAGATTAGGTCAGTGGATGGGACAAGGAATTCATTCATAGCTTAAATTTTTAAATAAATCATATTTTGTGCCATCTGATTTTTAAAGATGCTACATCACATGCACAGTGGATATTTTTAAAAACCTGCAGTCTGTTTGCTTTACGTAACAACATCCCTCAGCTTTTATTTTGCCTTTAGAGAAAACTCCCCGTCTCCCATTATATGCACATACAACTGCCATGCTTCAGGGAAGCCTTACGCACAACAGCATTACTGAAATCCTTAATAATAGAAACCATCTATGTCATGAGTGCAGAATTTGTTCCATTTGGTGTTTTATGCTTTTTTAACTTAAACTTCTTGTAGATTAAAAAAAATATCTCCTGGGTGAATACTGTATTTACATAATTTTTAGTCCCATCTAACTTCTCCCATCTCTCTCCCCACTACTCTTTTTCAAGTTCATGACTTCTTCTATAATTTTTTCTTTACACACACACACACACACACACACACCACACACCCTGCTGAGCCCATTTATGGTGTTCTTAAGTACATGTGTTTAGAGAAGATGGATTATTCCCTATAGCTTAGAGAAGATGGATTATTCCTCTCGTGTGGCCATTGGTTGCACGTAGCTCCTCAGAGGTGGAGCCTTGTGAAATTTCCCGTGTCTGCGCTGGCATGTCAACAGGTGTTGTCATTATGCAGGCCTTGTTCAGGTGACCATATTGTAGAGGTTTCATGGTTGCAGCACTCGCTCCTATTTAGAAGGCACAGCTCAGCTGTTAAAGGCTAACCCTCACATTCTAAACATGTTTTATGCTTTTGTACCGTGTCCTGCCTCCCCCCTCCCCCCACCCCCGCCGGCACTCAATAACATTGATAGCAGCAACAGCATGACAGGAGGAGAAAAACTGTACTTGCGAAGCATTGCCAAGCTGCTTTTCAGAGCCCATTACAAAGCCATAGCCTTAACATCACGGTACTTTGTCACAGGGGACGCAAATTACATGGGTCTACTTCTGTGGCCATAGCTGTAGAAGCGTGATGAATTCAGCTCTTCGTAGCTGCATTATTTGCTATGACTTACAGCACAGTTGTTACATATCTGTCAACCTGAGTGTGAAACAGAACAAAACCCACTATTAATTATCCCTTGCTTGCCCTGAAAAATAATAAATAACCGTTGTTAAGTGCCAGCCATCTATTAACTGTTCTTACCACTATGATTCTGAGCATCTTCAAAATCACTGTTGCTTATACCGTTTTTATGAAGGTGCCCTAACTATGTAGGATTATGCGATAAACCCTACTTTTTCCCTGATCCTCAGATGCTATATTGCAAACTCTTGAGAACACATCCAGTAGATTTAGACCTCCCTGGGAAAAACGCTCTTCAGCCATTTATCCAGTCCTGTGACAGAACTCAGTACTCACAATGAGGGTCATTGCTGTCTTGTCTTCTTCCTGGACTCACTCAATTGAACCCCTAAAAGTCACCTGACTCCACTACCCATTACTTGGTTATTTTTAGTGGTTACAACTAGGGATGATATCATATTGAAATCTTTAAAAATTTTCAATGTATAATTTCATGTATTTAAAACAATAAGTGGGTATGATATATGTGAGTTGAAGTTATAACTGCAGTGAATCCAGAAATAAGCATTACAGCTGAGAATCACCTTTCCCCAGAGTCTACCTAGGTCACTCTCCCGTCCCATCTCTTGGCGCTAAACTTGCCTAAGCATACGTTTACTCTTTGCATTGGCCAGAAGTCTCTGAGCGGCATTTCTCAACCTGTGGGTAATGGCCCCTTTGGTAGCCTCTACCTCCAAAAATACTTACATTGTGATTCATAGTAGTAGCAAAATTACAGTTATGAAGTGTCAGTGGTTGGTCAGTCACCCCTACAAGAGGAACTGTATTAAAGGGGCACAACATCGAGAAGGTAGAGAACGGCTGCACTAGCTAACAAAACTTACAGGGTGTGTGTGTGTGTGTGTGTGTGTGTGTGTGTGTGTGTGTGTGTGTGTATAAGAATGACTCACAGGCTGTAGTCCAGCTAATCCAACAATGGCTGCCTATGAAGAGAAGGTCCAAAATCCAGTAAGTCAACCCATGAAGGCGGATTTCTCAGCTGATCTTTAGTATTTGCTGGAATCCCAAAAAGTAGGCTCTAATGCCAGTGAAGGAATGGACTTTTTGGAGAGGGCAGGAGCAAACAGGCAAAGAGCAAGCTTCCTTCTCCCATGGCCTGTTTAGCGACTTCCAGCAGAAGGTATGACCCAGATTAGAGGTGGGCCTTTCCACCTCAAATGGTCTTAATGAACGGACTGTCTTCCCACCTCAAAAATCTGGATTAGAAGTGAATCTTCCCACTTCAAATCATTTAACTAAGCAAAAATCCCTCATGGATGTGCCCCGCCAATGTTGGGTTTTATTTACTTTCAGATCCTGCCAACCTGACAAGAAAATAACCATTACATTCCTCTCTTCCACCTTAAAACAGTATATTTTAATTCACATTTTATAAGCACTATACAGTCTGACATGCTTGTCAATGTTAATAATTCTCTTGAACATGTCTCAGATATATCTATTTTATTCCATTTCTTGTTTTATATTTGCCTTTGCATATTTGTCTGTATAGTTGTGTGTGAACAATAAGAGACGTAACCTCTTCCTAGTAAATTTCTCAGTTTAACAGGTAGCACAGCCTTCTAACCAGTAACTTAAGCCAAGAATGAATAAAGCTTGATACTTCCCATTCTAGCCCACTCCTAGTCCTTCTGCCTCTCAGGATGTGCTGACTTTAATCTCATCTCTTCATGGCCACAGCTAACAAACCCTTCCAGCCATTCTACTGTCTGGCCTGAAAATTTTTCATTATCCTTTTTCTGCTTCTACCCTTGCTGCCTAAAATCCATATCTGGTGATATATTAAAAGTAATTTTTAAAGACATTTCATGTCATTTGCCTGCTAATAATGTGGCTTCCAAAATAATTAAAAAAAGTTCTTCACTTATCTACATGCTATGACTTCCCACTGACTCTGACTTAATACTATATGTTTTACCTAGATGCTAATCATATGGCATTGCCTTAGGGATGTTTAGATTTGCTGTTTACATCACCCTTACACTTTCCCCTAGGGCCCTTGCATGGCTGTAAACTAAAATAGCAGTCACCTGGACACAGACAAATGTTGTTTCTTACCATCCCACCTGAGGTAGCTCTTCTTTATGTCTGTTGACATGCTTATTGTCCATCTTACAAGTCTTATACATTGCAAGAATCTTAACTTAGTTGAAGAAAAACATATGCTGCATTAATTATTTTTTTTTAGTAACAAGGAAGACTTTTTATTCAAAACAACTGTAACAGGAATTGCAACAAATGGGGGAGGGGTATCATGCTCATCTCCAGATACCAGGAGGACATGGCTTGAGTTGTAGACATCAGCATAAAGCAAGCCAAGGACAATCAGGGCATGGGCTAGTCTTAGGAAGAGTTCTCAGGGGAGTCTGGTTAACAGTAGATAATGGAGGTTCCTTTTATGAACTTCTTGCTCCTTTATGTCTAGTCTCCAAAGTGGTGTAGAAATATAAAGAAAGAAATATAAAGACAAATACTCAATACAAAAGTCTTTTACAGTTTCTATTAGCCTCCTAGAAGAAGAAAAAAGAAACAGCAAAATTACTTTTTATGATATACTTTACTTGATCCATACTTTGTCATTTCAATGAATAGTATAAAGAGTATTTGTATTATTTTCTTTTTGAGACAGGGTTTCTCTGTGTACCTGTGGCTGTACTGGACTCATTTTGTAGACCAGGCTGGCCTCGAACTCACAGTGATCTGCCTGCCTCTGCCACCCTGAGTGCTGGCATATAAACAGTATTAATGAAATATCTAACATTATTTTCTTACACTACATATAAGAAACCCGAACAGGAAATACAGCTCGGTAGTAAAGAATTTAGTGGCAGGAGCAAGGCTCTGGGCTCAGTCCTTATCACTGAGATGAATGGGGTAGGAAGAGAACTCCTATAGCAGACTGAATAGGTACAGAAGCTGGGACAGTGAGTGACACAAGGTATTGGTAAATGTTTAGTGGATAAATGAATGAGAGAAATCCATTCACAGAAACAGCAGATGTCTTAGGATCTTCTTTGGCAGGTTTTACTCTCAAGTGGCTACTGTTTGGGGAGGGAATAGAGAGACATTCCAAATAATATTAGAATGCCACTCTCCAAATATATTTATTAAATACTCAAATAATGGTGAAAATATATTAAGGTATATGTTCATCTCAAAGTTGGTTGGGTTTTATTTGTTTTGTAAATTGAATGATGGTTTTGTTGTTGCTAATGTCTGGCCTGGTTTTCATATTCTCTGTTCAACAGAATGGTTTCATCTAATTATTTTTTTATTACTTGGGTTTGTCGTTGTATTCTATATTGAATACTTATAGGTGCTGGGCTTTGCACTATTCATTCACTACAAAGCTCGAGACAGTGGTAGCTAGATCCCTCAGCTAGGTACTGTCAGATGTTTGGACTTATAATGTCACTCCCAAATGCTTTCTTTTTCTGATATTTTCCCTCATCCGGCGTGTTAACAATGAAGGAAGATGTCTTCTCTATTTGCCACGCAGTCAGGATGTGTCCAGCTGACTTGCCTTCTGTTTCCCCTGTGAACATATTCAACTCTAGAACTGATGTGACCATCACCAACTAAATATCCCTAAACCACCTAAGAATCCAGAGGATCCATGAAAATATTTAGCTGGCAAATTTTCTGTCTTATGTAGTTCCATTTGATATCTTTATAAATCCAGTTTGTTGTTGTTGTTGTTGTTTTCCTAAAACATACTTTCAAATGGGCAAGATGCTACATTTCATCCCTGCCTGGCAAGTGACAGGAGAGAATGCTGCTTCTGGAGCCCTCCTTGCAATAATTAAATATTTTGATAGAGCCATGAACGTGGTTTTTGATGTAACTCATGAATTTTTTTTTTTTGGCAAGCTTTATAAAGGCTAAATCAATGCTAAATCAGAGGTATTTACAACACCCACAAATTTAATCCAAAGAGGATACTTAAAAGCTCGTATAGATCTAAATGATGTCCTCCCAGATGGTGAATTAATGTAATTTTAGCAGGAAGCAAAGTTGCGCAAATATGCACTATTGAGGCCTCGCGCCGGTTTAATGTATCTGAAGCCACCACGGCGCAGATGTTGCTTAGCACATTGGTGCCAGTTGCCCGTTCCTACAAAGGAAAGAATGGGATTTGGGAGTTCAGGGATACATGATTCATTTCGATACTAATAATTTGTCGGTAATTGAAACTTTTGGTGACTCATTCATAGAAAGTTATTTTCCTTACATTCTTTTCAGGGTTTGAAAGGTGACTTGGGTCCTCGAGGTCCACCTGGCCCAAAAGGAGAAAAGGTACTGTATCTACCCAAAAGTGTCCCAGCTTTATTTTAAGACCTCCCTTCGCCCCCTCCCCCAACCTGAATGACTCCTTGTAGCTCCTATCCGGTTGCACAAACATCCTGAATATGATGGAAGGCTGGTGTGTGAAAAGCCTTGGAGTGAGAAAAGCCTTTTGGTTGCTTTAGCATGAGAGGCCCGTGTGCAGTCACTAGCTGACATTCACACAGTAAAAAGCTCCTGTTTGTCACCTTTGCTAGGTAGCCCGAGGTGTCCAATCACCACATTAGCAGAGGTGTCCTATGTCAGGAAACTCAGCCAACAGCAAGCTGTCACCTTAATGATGAGGCAGGTGGCTTTGGGGACAAGGAAGCTAACTGTGCCTCAGCCTGAGATTACAGGCTCCATCTCTTGTGTTTTCCCCATGTACCCTTTTATAACAGCATTTTGTCAGTGACCTCAGTGAGAGCTAAAGAATATTAAAGGCAAGGGTTGTGTTGAATGAGGTAATTAGGCAGTCCTGACTTCATGGGAGTTGTACATATCTGTATTTTATTCTCCATGTTCAGCACATGCGGAATTCCATGTCTACCTTAAATATTTATCTCTGCCCTAGAGATGATCTCACTGAGCAGTCCTTGGTAACTGATTTAAGTTCCTTAACAACTATTACTTTAATGCAATTGTTCCCAAAATAATGAATATATAATGCTATGTGCTAAAGCTTGAGATAAGTAAGTTTAATGAGAAAAAGAGAAAATCCTAGATTTACCTAGCACAACAGCCCCATGGCATGCTCTACAGGCACATGAACTCCATAATGTTGAAGGCAACAACAACAACAACAACAAAAAACCATATCAAGGACACTCATTCCTGATGACAGAGTTCTCACTAAATGAGTAGAGCTCCCGAGGCAGTAAAACACAGGGTTACACATCATGAACCTGTAGATACTTTTTCAGACTCTTAAAACAAACAAACAAACAAACAAACAAACAAACAAACAAACAATCCAGGGTCTCACCATGTGGTTCTGGCTGGCCTGAAACTTGCTATGTCAACAAGGCTGGTTTGGAAACCATAGAGTGCTGAGATTCAAAGTGTACACTACTGTGCCCAGCATTTTTGAAGGCTTTTTAGTAGTCAACACACACACACACATATACACACATACACACACATACACACACACACACACACACACACACACACACACACACACACACACCTGGAAACCTGTAATCACACAGGCCAGCACAGCAATTCTAGCACTGATGGAGGGAAAGCCTCTAAGAGTTGGAGGCATACGTGATGCCCACTTAAAGAGCCCAGGAGAGGTAGTGGAAACCATTCCTTGCAGCTGGAAGGCATTGGGAGGAGGAGGAGGGGATCCACTTATTATTTCTGCTGATTCTCAGAAAAATTATCTGTCGCTATGACGCTTTCCAGCTGCTCCTTTGGCAAGTAACCATATTTGGAAAGAATTTTTTTTTTCTAATTTTGGATTTGTACTCAAAAGAATAAAAAATTAGATTATTTTAGTTTTTCAAAACACGTTTTGCTAGAGCAGAAAGCATGAGGGCACCCAAGGCAATTTTTATACCATAAGCCCTAAAGGGAACATGATTCAGCTCTCATTGCATAAAAAGTTTTATCAAAAAAAATTCTATTTTTATGTCCTTTCAGATTATGGATTTGGTGGTAGGAAAATTGAAGAGAGCCTGGAAGAGATTTGGGGATGGAGGAAGAATATGATCAAAATATATCATATGAAATTCTCAAAGAATAAATGAAAATGTAAAAAGATTTATCTGTATAAATATATATCTATATATCTTCTTTGTATAACTTCTTAAATAATGTGCAGAAAGTTACTGTTCTTAATTGCAAATTTTCTTTTACCTCTTTTAGGGTGATATGGGACCTCCAGGGCCACCAGTCTTAACTGTAAGTATTCTTAAAGATAAAAAAAATCAACATTGAAGTGTTCTATTTGCTATTCATACTACATCATGACCAAAATACAACTTAAGCCACACAATATTACAGGAACTGATAGTGAACTTGGAATATGCCTAGAAAACCTTCTCATTTTAAGGATACATTCCTGCCCTGAGCAGTGAAGGACTTGGCTCAAAGCCTTCCGGGTATTTTTCACAGAGGTCTGTAATCAGCAGCTACCACAGGCAATCTTCTACATCCTTACCATGGTTCATAAGCATGTCCCTGTGGTTGATTAGGCATTATTTTTTTAGGCATTATTTTTTAATAAAATATATATTATGAGTAAATAGAAGTAGACAGTTCCACTTGTCCTAAAAACTAGAAAAGTGACAGCAGTAGCTCTATTTCCTCCTTTTCTTTTCTTCTTCCTTCCTTCCTTCCTTTCTCTTTCTTTCTTTCTTTCTTTCTTTCTTTCTTTCTTTCTTTCTTTCTTTCTTTCTTTCTTTCTTTCT
>NW_026585580.1:3206150-3236404 GCF_907164565.1 Psammomys obesus | reverse complement strand
TCTTTCTTTCTTTCTTTCTTTCTTTCTTTCTTTCTTTCTTTCTTTCTCTTAGATGTCACTGTCACACTCAGAACTCAGAAGTCAGAACTCTCTGTGTTGACCAGGCTGGCTTTGAACTCATAAAGATGAACTTGCCTCTGCCTACCAAGTGCTGTGATTAAAGGTGTGTGCCATCACACACAGCCAAGAGCTACACTTTCACACTCTGCCTCCAGACCTGCCAGACTCTAGTTATTTCCCCATGATTTACTTCTAAGACTTGCAAGTAATAAAGTGGAAACGGATTCATGAGCAAAGTTAATAATGTACACACAATAGGCCAATTGTTGGTTAAATGTTTCATCATGTCTGATGTATTTAATCACAGATGTATGGAGTGTTTCCATTTAGATACAATTTACTACTATAAGCGTTCTGCATAGCACATTAAAGATTCTTGTTTAACTTAAGAAAGATTTTAAGTTTAATGAAAAGGAAGAAAGATTTAAAAAAAGTTCAAGTGTAGCCTGAGGGCTGTCAACTTTCATGTTGATAATATGAATGACATAAATTAAGCATGAAGTCATTAATATCCAAGGGCCCATGATGACGCTAGAAGGTCAGGGTTAAGGATGTCTCCCAGTGCTCTGGATGGAGTGTTGCTATCCTTAGAGCTTAGGAATTTGATTTTATATATGTGTATTTTTTCCTAAAACTTGAACACTCCAAATAGAAAGAAAGTATTGTCTTGCTCACATCACTTTCCAATGGTATTTAAAGGGGAACAACATTTCTTGGTATATAGAAAAGCCAAGAGGCCAAACAGGGGCCTTACTTTAAATGACCCCAAATCTTTGTTTTTAATTATTAATTTATTTTTACATCCTGCCTGCAGTTTTCCCTTCCTCCTCTCCTCTCAGCCTTTCCCATGGATCTCAGCCAGCCATGGCATATTAAGTTGCAGTAAGACTAGGCACCTCCTCTTGTTAAGGTGGGATGAGGCAACCAGTAGGAGGAAAGGGTCCCAAAAGCAGACAACAGAGTAAGAGACAACTGTTGGGCGCCCCATAAGAAGACCAAGCTGCTGGGTTTTTATTTTCGAAACATTTACCTTTATACCTTTCATTTTATGTATTGGAAATAAAAAAAAAATGTATTTGGCATGATGTAGAGTTAGGCTTCCTCATCTTGTACAAGGCACATGACATGTTCATCTGCTTCACTTAGTTCTTTGATTCCCCAATGATTTTCAACTCCTGTTTGAAGGATGCTGTGTGATCTTTGCTTATATTTCACTTGAAATGGAATTTTACATCCTCAGCCAGAAGATTGTACTGGACTCTATCTAGATTATACATGTTTCATGGCGGCTGATTCCTTTCTTCTCGGGAACTCCTCCTGATGGTCTCTGTGCCATTCATCCAGGATGAATTTACAGAGACAAAGTTAAGATATTTTGCTTTGTGGTATCTAAAGAGATGATAAATCTAAATACTGATTTTAAAAATGTATTGCATATGGGTATAACTATTTGCTATGCTCACCATCTATTTGTTTCCTCAAAAAAGACAATCAACCATAATCTATAAATAGGGGTGAATTGAGATTAATATCAGCCTGCATACACTAAATATTTAATTCATTTTATAATGCAGGTTAATATTTTATTAATTGAAGTAACTGTTATCAGTCTTCCGGGAAGCCAAAATGACTAACTGCTCTATAATATATTAAACAAAACCATGATAAATCAGAGAGCTCATCCTTAGTAGTTCTCCAAACCAGCTACCTACTAAAATCCACTGGAAGGATTTAGAAAATACCAACTTTAGTCCTCCAGACCTCAAAATTCAATTTAATACTTCTAATGTGGGAGCAGTACATTTTCCCCCAATTTTTCTTTATTTTTAATGAAATTTTCATTTTTTATATTAATTAAAATTTATTTACTTTGCATACCAGCTGTAGCCACCTCCTTCATTCTCTCCCAAATCCCTCCCTCCCTCATCTCCTCCCTGCCCCTCTCTAAGTCCATTGATGGGGTGGTCCTCCTCCACTTCCATCTGACCCTAACCTATCAGGTCTCATCAGGACTGGCTGCAATGTCTTCCTCTGTGGCCTAGCAAGGCTGTTCCTCCCTCGTGGGCGGGGGTGTGTGTGTCAAAGAGCCAGCCACTGAGTTCATGTCAAGAGACCGTCCCTGTTCCCCGAACTAGGGAAACCCACTTGAATACTGAGCTGCCATGGGCTATGTCTGAACAGAGGTTCTAGGTTATATCCATGCATGGTCCTTGGTTAGAGAATCAATCTCAGAAAAGACCCCTGTGCCCAGATATATTTGGTCCTTGTGGAGCTCCTGTCCTCACCAGGTCTTACTAACTCCCCCTTCATTCATGAGATTCCCTGCACTCTGCCCAAGATTTGGTTATGAGTCTCAGCATTTGCTTTGATACACTGTTGGGTACAGTCTTTTCAGAGGCCCTCTGCAGTAGTCTTCTGTCCTGTTTCTTGTTTTTTCCTACTTCCAATGTCTATCCCATTTGTCTTTCTAAGTGAGGATTGATCATCTTACCCTGGGTCCTCCTCCTTGTTTAGCTTCTTTAGGTGTACAGATTTTAGTATGTTTATCCTATTTTAGAGGTCTAGTATCCACTTATAAGTGAGTATATACCATGTGTGTCTTTCTGTTTCTGGGATACCTCACTCAGGATGATCTTTTCTAGATCCCACCATTTGCCTGTAAATTTCATGATTTCCTTGTTTTTAATTGCTGAGTAGTACTCCATTGTGTAAATGTACTACAATTTCTGTATCCATTCCTCCATTGAGGGACATCTGGATTGTTTCCATATTCTGGCTATTACGAATAAAGCTGCTATGAACATGGTTGAACAAATGTCCTTGTTGTATACTTGAGCATATTTTGGATATATCCCTAGGAGTGATATAGTTGGATCTTGAAGAAGCACTATTCCTAATTGTCTGAGAAAGCGCCAGATTGATTTCCAAAGTGTTTGTACAAGTTTACATTCCCACCATCAATGGAGAAGGGTTTCCCTTTCTCCACAACATCTCCAGCATGTGTTGTCTCTTGAGTTTTGGATGAGCCATTCTGATGGGTGTAAGGTGAAACCTCAGGGTCATTTTGATTTGCATCTCCCTGATGGCTAAGGAAGTTGAGCATTTCTTTAAGTGTTTTTCGGCCATTCGATATTCTTCTATTGAGAATTCTCTGTTTAGCTCTGTATCCCATTTTTTAAATTGGATTACTTGATTTTTTGTTTTTTAATTTCTTGAGTTCTTTATTTATTCTGGATATTAATCCTCTGTCAGATATAGGGTAGGTGAAGATCCTTTCCCAGTCTGTATGCTTTCGTTTTGTTCTGAAGACAGCGTCTTTTGCTTTTCAGAAGCTTTTCAGTTTCAAGAGGTGAGCAGTACATTTTTTAAGTCCTGAAGTAGAACTAAATATGAAGATGGCATGAAAAACCATTGTCTATGGAAACTAGTGAAGCAACCTTTCTTCCTGGCCAGAAAATTTTGGAATGTTAGAGTACCCTGTTTTTCATTTGAAATCCTACTTAACACACAGCAGTAAAGAAATGTCTTTATCTTTGGAGAGTCATACTAGTAAAAATCAAGACAGAAGACTGCTTGGTTAAGTAGAGGGGATTAGGTCTAGGGATGTCTTTCCATTACAACCTTAATTCAGCCATTTGGGTACTCTGCTGGGCTAGATGTGTTAATGTTTCATAAAATTTAAAGTACATAGGGGCCACCCAGACAGTCTTATTCAAGTGCATAGTTTTATTCTGTAAGTGTGGTGCTGAGAATAGAAATTATACATTCTCAGCAGGTAGCCACTTGGAAGCTGATGGTGCCCCTGGTCCATGAATCAAACAAGGCTTAACGTTCTCTTTAGCTCACTACCTTATTTCATAGGACCGTGGTTCCCCTTCTTAACTTTATATTCCAGTCACCATAGGCACTTTTTTAAAAATACATAACTTTTAGGCTGTAATATATTCAAATGATATCAGACTCTCCTGAGAAAAAACAGGCAGGAATCAGTTTGAATCTCACTTAATGATTTTCTGTGCGAGCTTTCCTTTGAAATTCTTGAACAAACATTCTGGAGTCACTTACTAGTCAGGATTTGTATCAGAAATACCCATGTGACTATTTTTAGGACTTCTTGTAAAGACTAGACTCTCCAGTACTACCTAATGTTTGATTGTTAGTTACTTCATTGTGAAGGATGAACTTCAGCTCTACATATTTGCAAATTGCCGGCAAGTCCAAGAGCAAGGGTTCCTCTTCTTAAGCAAGCCCACAGCATTGACAACTCTGATACGGAAAGCGTAACGGCTCTCCAAGTTGACACAGCTCAGCTGAGTAAAGAGGGAACAGGGTGGACACATTTCCTCATCTAAATTGTCGTACTTGTTGGTTTTAATTTAACATACAGCCTTGTTTAATGATGAATGCAGAGAAGCAGTAATTGAGGGTAATGTTTTTGCATGCAGGAAGCTCGTGAAGGTTTAAGTTTATTGCCGTTATTTCTCTACATCCTGTGACTCACCATGCTTTGGCCATTAGTTTACATTTTAAAACTCAAGTAAAACTAAGCTGTAATCCAGCATAGCATACAAAACTATATATTTCCATTAAGTGTTATTTTGGGGTTCTTTTTGTACTTTCTAACTTCTCATCTATAATTGGGTCTCAGCAAAGAGAGTGGATAATGGAGTGAGAGAAGCCAAATATGCAAGGAATAGAAAAAAGTAAAGTGTGAAGTACAGAACTCTGGAAGCCAGCTCACTAGGAAAGCTTAACCAAAGCAGTCCTTACCCTCCTGGCTGGCTCACAACTACTGACTGTTTCTCCTGCACAGAATGCCTTAGAAAACCAATATAGAGAACTGGGCTAGCAAGAAGATTGACCAAAACGGCACTGTAATTTCCAAATGCAGTCTGTACTAAATGCCTTTTTTACTCAATGAAAATAGTCCATGTTCTGATTCCAGAGCCCTTTGACACCATTTGGATCCTTCTGTAGATTCTTCCACAGGTCATAAAGAGGGAAGAAATATTTACTTTAAAAAGAAGAAGAAGAAAAAGATAAGAAGGAAGTAGAGGAGGAGAAAGAAGATTGAGCAAGGAAAAAAGGAAAGGAGAGAGAGGGGAAGGAAGAAATGGACTGAGGAAGGCAAGAAGGGAGGAAAGAAAAGGAGATAATTTGGGGACTGAAAATAGAGGCGAGTGGTAGTTACCTCTGTTTTTCTATTTTTAACCTTTAATTACTGTCAGTCTTCTTTTTTTTAATTTTATTTTTCTTCTTAGTTACATTTTGTTAACTCTGTGTCCCAGCTGTATCCCGCTCCCTCATTCCCTCCCCAACCCCATACTCCCTCCCTGGTCCCCTCCCTGCCCCTTTCCAAGTCCACTGATAGGGGAGGACCTCCTCCCCTTTTATTTGACCCTGTTTTATCAGGTATCTTCAGGGCTGGCTGCAAAGTCCTCCTCTGTGGCCTAACAGGACTGCTCCTCCCCTGGGGGGGGGTGGTTAAAGAGCCTCCCCTTGAGATCCTTTTAGAAATAGTCCTTATTCCCCTTACTTTGGAAAACTACTTGGTTACTGAGCTACCACGGGCCACATCCGAGCAGAAGTTCTAGGTTATATCCATAGATGGTCCTTGGTTGAGTGTCAGTGTCAGAAAAGGCCCTGTGCCCGGATATATTTGGTCCTTGTAGAGCTCCTATCCTATCCATATCATACTAACTCCCCTTCTTTTATATGATTCCCTGCACTCTGCCGAGGGTTTGGTTATGAGTCTTAGTGTCTGCTTTGAAACACTGCTAGGTAGAGTCTTCTTGACTTGAAAAATCTGAATCTTGACTTTTGACATCATTTAAACAAAATTTCAGTCTTCCCAGTTGCCTTTTTTAAACCCTTTTCAGATCATTCTAATAATAAAACATTAAGGAATAACCTTAAGAACAACCTTGTGAATCTGGGGGTGAAACACAGTCTACAAAACCTTGCCCAAGAATCTTCCCTAAATATGCGAGCCCAAAGAAAAGTGACTCTTCCTCCTTCAGAGCCATCAACCATCCTGCTAGGTCTAGATCCCCTCTTCCTCCATGCTAGGAAAAAACATAAGAGTATAAGATAATTGCCTTACTTGCCTCCCTCCCTTTCTTCCAAACCCTCTCATATGAACATTCTTGGCTTCTTTATTCATTAATTGTAGTTATACGCACACATGTTACATATTATGTATTTATACTAAATATAGAAATATAATCTGCTCAAGGAAAACAATAGGCATGTTAACATGGATGGGGGTCGTTCAAGAGGCATCAATCCTCCATGAAGAACTACAGGCAACTGAGGAATGCTGAGAGCAGGAGAACAGTCTTCTCCAAAAAAAAAAAGAGCACACCAATAAGTTATCCAATATCAAATGGTCAAACTTGAAAACATGCTTGAGCTCTTAACCGCCTCTATCATGTTCAGGTCCTGTGAAAGTAAACCTGGCCACTGTGACCTCAGGTAGGCAGTAGCCACGCCATGTCTAGAGGACCCGATTTCACAGCACTCATCTGTAGCCTCCAGTTCTTAGCTTCTTTCTTAACAGTCTTCTAAAACATTCCCAGAGGCTGTGGAGTGGGTTGTTGTTAATAGATACCCCACCAACAGCCAAGTCCTCAGTCTCTTGCACTCAGCACTTTGAACTACAACACTCCTCTGTGTTAGCCACTCCCCGTTGCAATAACAGTTGCTGTCTTTTCTCATCCAGGAGCCTGCACAGTGTCTTCTGTCACTATGAAAGACAGGCAGCAGGGACAGTTTCTTGGTAGGTTCAGAACTAATTCCTCAGTGTCCTACAACGAAAACGTGTGGTGTGTTAAGCAACAAGTCTTACCCATCTAGTTAAATTGGATAACCAAGAGCAGTAACAATGGTCTCCATTGCTTTCAGTGTCTCTGGGGCCTCCCTCGCCAGTAACTTGTGGGGAAATAACTGCTACCCACTGAACAAGGGAGCTTCTGTGGCCAAGAATGAGAACAGCACAACTCTATGGATACAAATCAATATTTAATAAGAGATTTAACAACATGCCATTTAGAAAACAATAGCAATAGGTTTTTATCTATGGCCTGTGATCTCTCCAGTCATAGGCTTTTGTCCAGGTTATAATAGCAGGTATGAATCATCTTCTGTTTAATGAAGAATATGGGATATAATGGACACTATTTATTATTTAATGTAAACAAGTATATTAACATATAATATTGCTTTAGATGTCTTTAAGGAAAGAAAAATATTTTTAGATGTCTACTTTTCTCTTTTCACTCTAAGGAAATCACCGTATGACTCCTGATTACTACATGTCTATGTTATAGGCATGTGTTTAAAACCATGTTGGACCGACCATACTTTTTCCATACGTGGTATTCTTTTGAGAATAAATATTTGCTGATATGCTACTTCTTATCAGGCTTGGAGCCTTGTCCATGTACGTGTTGTAGGTTAGATTTATTTTATTCAACTAATTTATTATCTTACAATAGGCAAAAACTTTCCAACCAATAGATATATGAGAATTTTTCATCTGATATTTTCCTGTAGTAAGAAGGTACAAAGAATCATTTTGTGCTTATCTCTCATGAACATCAGTGTTTTCTCGGTTATATACCTATAAGTGAAGCCATTGCATGATAAAACTACCTTGTCTAATGTAACAATATACTGTCTAATTTCCCTCTCCAAAGAAGCTGTATGAATTATTGGCCTTTTTGTCAGTTTATGAGAATTCTAAAAGCAACTACATCTCAACAATATTTAACATTATGAATGTTTTAGTTTTAGGACTTTCAAAGCCCCAAAACACATTCAAATGCTTAAGGGGCTTTGTAATATAATATGGGAAACATTAAAAATCAATGAGAAAAGGAACAGACCACTCCAATATTAGACCAAGACAGTAACATATTTTCCAAGAGGCTGGAAAATATGTTATTCACTCATAATATTCCCTTTTCATGCTGACATGTATTTACAACCTTAGTAAGGTATCATGTTATTTGTATAATCTCATATTTATTTATAGCTAACCGTCTTCTTATTATGATAATTTTCTCTTCTTTCCAAAATGTCCTCATATGACACAGGCATGGAAGCTCATGAGTTTCATATTAAATATGATTTGTTTCTCCTATTTTGTTTGTTTGGTGTTTTTTTTTTTTTTTGAGAGACGACTTAAATAATCTTGTACAAAGAAGATAGCGGAACTGGCCTTTTGGCATCTAAATGTGCCAGAATTTTACAGTAAGCCTGGGCTTTTATGATTGTTTTATTCTGTTTTCAGATTTGTCTAAAAATATTTCTTTGTGCTTTTATGGTGGCAGACTTTATAAGAAGCCTAGATGTGAATTTATGGTCTCTTCTGCAGATATTAAGAGAGACATACACTCTCATACTGTACTATGGTAAAGTAGCCTGTATGTTTTCTGAGTGTGTGCCATCCCACTGCCCAAGGTTATGTCCTACTGGGCCATGTTGAATATTTTTACCATATTAACAAAGGATGTGGTATGACCGCTCATTTAAAGGCTTTCCCCTCTCTTCTGAGCTCTGTTACTTCTGATGCAGCCAGTCCTGATGAGACCTGATAAACTAGGGTCAGAGGGAAGGGGAGGAGGACCTCCCCATCAGTGGATTTGGGGAGGCGCATGGGAGGAGATGAGGGAAGAAAGGTGGGGTTGGAAAGGTACTAAGGAGGGGTACAGCTCGGATACAAAGTGAATAAACTGTAATTAGTAAAACAATAAATACATTTTAAAAATAAAAAGAACTCATCAATCAGAATGTCCCATTTTTCATAAGATGCTTTCATTATCTTTTTATCACTTTTTATGCCTTTGATAATGAAGCAGCTATGTGTCTATATGTTTAGCTTTGTCCTAATGAGTTTCATGAATTTTTCAATTTATATCTTTCACATCATTTGAGAAAATTTGATCATTTCAAGTATGTCTCTTGCCCCATTATCCCTTTTCCTCTTTTAAGATGTCGATTTCATATTGTTGAATGGTGCTGAAAATAAATGGTGTCTGGCGAAATATGTTTATTATTAGCCCTATAATTATTACGGTGATATTATTTTACCTACTATCATAATCAAATAAAACACAGTCACCTGTTAGATTTTGTAACAGCCTTACATCACCGTAGGCTGGGCAGATAATTCTATCTATGCTATTTCATATTTCCTAGCCCAATCCCATGCCCTCTGCTTTAATCATTCCTATTTGGGCTATCTTCCATCTATAACCCCAATACACTTGTTTGTATTCTTCATCTGGGCCTTTCTATGCCTCTCTGGGAGCCCTTGCTCCTGGTCCACATGGTTCCTTTCCCACTCTAACCCACCGTGGCTCTCTTCCTTCTCCTTGCCTCCTGTCTGTGTCCTTTGCAAGACCCTCTCTGTCCCAAGCCCACGAACCTTAGCTCCTCCCACCTCACCTTTGCCCTCCCCATGCTTGATCCAGCGTTCCGGATCTTTTGTTCTGAAAACATATAATTTTTCACAATCATTATGCAGTCCTAAAACTATAAATGTCCTAAAATTATAAATTAATTATGGTTTTTTGCTCTTTGTATGAGCAGAAGAAAGGGCATTTTGTTTTCGTAAGCCAGTCCAGGTTGTAAACCAAACCGTA
This sequence comes from Psammomys obesus, assembly GCF_907164565.1. Lineage (NCBI taxonomy): Eukaryota > Metazoa > Chordata > Mammalia > Rodentia > Muridae > Psammomys > Psammomys obesus. Next base: position 3,226,697 of record NW_026585580.1, on the reverse strand, counting down.
AACCAAAACTTATTGTGGCATGTAGTTGGATTTTAAAATAATGTTCTATTTGTCTATTAACCTCTGTTATTGTTTTCTTTCTTTTTTTCCCCCTTCTTTATAAGGGGTCATTTCTAGCTCACTGTTGTCAGGCTCAGTAATGTTTTAGTTATCTTTGATTTGCTGCTAAATTCATCATATGAATTTTTTTAATAGAGCCAATATTTTTTAATGGGTGAATTTCTTCTTAGTGGCTATTTCGTTGTTAATATTTTCTATGTTATTATTCATTATGAGTACATTTTCCTTTAGTTCTTGAGAGTTTAGTTTTGTATTTGCGTGTTAATAGATGCTATAAAATAGTTCTCTGATAAATCTCTCATAAGCAGTGTCAAGCTGGTTTTCTACTTGTGCTGTTTGTAGAATGGGTTATGCTTACTTACTTACTTGCATGTCAAGTAATTTTCTCCTATTATTTACCAGTGAGTTATGACTTAGAGGAACTCCATCAGTACTTGCTTTCTGTTGCCGTGGTAAACACCAATAACCAAAAGCACCTTGAGGAGGAAAGTGTTTATTTTACCTTACAATTTACAACTATAAATGGAAGTCAGGGCGGGAAGCAGAGGACACGGAGAGTGTGTCTCACTGGTTTGTGCCCCATGGCTTGCTCAGCCTCTTTCCTGTGCAGTGCAGCCCGGGCCCATCTGCTGATGGATAGCACTGCCATCAGTGCTGAGCCCTCACAAATCAGCAAACTTCCCTACAGACACAACCTGTGGACCATCCGACGGATGCAGTTCCTTGGTTGAGGTTCCTTTCTTTCAGATTCATCTGGATTTGTGTCAAGTTGACACAAACTAACAATAATGTGGGACAAATCCTGCATTCCATTAAATTTCTTTGGAGATCAATAATGCAGTTTTAATGTGTTATAGTAGCTGAATTTATATAGCAAAACTGTTTCCCTTCTTGTTAGCACTAGTTCAGACCTCACTTTTTAAAACATTTAAAGATCAGCCAGAGATTTGAACAGTATTTGAGGCAAACTTTTCTGTAGGGCTTTGGAGCTCCCACCCATTTACTTTCCAATGATGGCCTTTGACCTAAACCAGTGTTTCTCAACCTGCGGGTTGCGATCCCTTGGGGTTGAATGATCCTTTCTTGGGGGTCGTATATTGGATATCCTGCATATCAGATACTTACATCATGACTCACAACAGTAACAAAATTACAATTATGAAGTAGCAACAAAAATAATTTAATGATTAGGAACAAGACAACATGAGGAAAATGAGGAAATGAAAGTCGAAGCCTTAAAAAGGCTGAGAATCATTGCTCTAAACTCTAAATTTAAATACAGCTGCCTGCAGGCTTTTCCTTCAGCTCCTGTGTGACTCAGATAAGACCTGTGCTAAACCTCTTAAAAACAATAAAATGGTCCCATGCTGTTTAATATTTTCCAAATGTTGACTCCAGTCTGGTATCTGCCTAGTGTTGTGGCATTTCCATGACTTTTAATGCATTTCCAGTGTCTTCTGGTAGTTGTTGAGTTGTTAGTACTTACACACACACACACACACACACACACACATCATATTTTATGTTTAGTAATACAACTTACATATTACTTAAAACTATAATAGAATGATTTGATATTGTTTTAAACAGGAGAAAAATGGTAAAATTTCTGGATTATAGAGACCCCCACACACACTAGAAAATAATCACTTTTTAAAAGAGGATTAATATAACAGCTGCATTCAGTGGCTTATAATTCCTAAATCCTATTGCACTAACAGTCAATGGAATTAAAACAGAAAGCCCAGTTTTCATAAGTGTTCTCAAAGGAATATACATGATTGCGTTTTCTAGAACCCCAAAATGGGAAGCTGAATTCACAGTCACCAAGAAAAGGCAAAGAAAAACTATAATGGAGTAAAACAGAAAAAACAAACAAAACATACAGTTATATCTTCTTTCCTGACTCATGTCCTTTTGTCTACACTCCATCCTTCCTTGCTATCTTTGTCTTCCTATTTAGTCCATAGTTGATAATTATTTGTGTGTTGGTCCAATAGAAACTAATAGATCATTCTGGAAAATTATGACTCATTTTATTGTAACTGGATTACATATAATTTTCTTAGTTGTGTTGATTGTGTAAACATAGGCATATACACTCATTTCTTCCATTAGCCTTACTTTTGAAAACTACCGGATTGGCTCTCACATTCTCTTCTACTCTACTCAGAGCTATTACCATATGTCTCTTGGTTATTTCAGTAAGCAATCTCTTCTCTCCCTACTCCTTTTGTCTGCCTTGAGACTTCTTTTTTCTATTAGGGATTGAACAGATGGCCTTACAGACATTAGAGAAAGCTCTATCACTGAGCCTTTTCATAATACAGAAACTAGAACATCCCTGGTTACACTTCTGCTGAAAATCTGTAAATGTCTTCTGCTTGGATTTAAACTAGCATCCAAATGATATACAATGGCCTACAAAATCTTACAGAATTAAATTCTTACTGAGTTTGTGAAGTTGTCTGTTATTATCTCCTTTCTGACAACAAGGTACTATCTCTCCATCTGCCTGTTCCTCACCTCCAGCAGTTGAACTCCCACCATAGAGTTCCAGGTCTCCTCTTTGCCCTTTCTGATGCATACACACCTGACTTCCTTATCTGGGGACAACTTCTGCTTTCTCATTACCCTCTCAATGACACACAGGCTACCCTTCTGTTGAAAAGGCTCACAAGAGTTTCAGAAACCCATAATATGGTCTTTGTTTTCTTATTCCACATCTTTTCTAGTGGTCTAATGTAGTTAGAACTTCTGTTTACTTTGTTTATCTTATTTTCACTTTTCTTCTTGAGTTTTCTGCTCATTGACTATTAGCACGATAAGAGTTAGACATGGTGAGACACTGAATTCAGGTGTTACGCTGACCTGCTTTTTAACAAGTTTTTTTTTTTTTTAATTTCTAAGCATATCTGACAGTACCTGACATATTGTTTGCCCTCAAAAAATAAGTGGTTTTTAGTAAATAATTTCTTTCTTAATTTTGTAATGTTGTATTAGCTTTTTTTTAGTAATTTGCAGATTCCTCTACTTTAACAGAGTTTGTATAAATATTAGCTGATACCAAACATTTGGGTGAAACTATCAAAGTGGCATATTTTTAAAGACTTTTCTGCCTTTGACTCCATTTTGACCTCCTCAAGGTCATCTGTGTACTGACACTTTCTGCTTTTTCTTAACTCACTTTCTCAGAAAGTTTTCCTCCGTTCCGCTTTTTAAAAGCAGAATAATGACCAACTGTAATTTATTGTTTTCCTCTGCACATTGACTCTACTTCATGTTCCCAGATTTACACTGAAGGGGAGGTTAGGTGAATGTTGAATTCTAATCCTTGTGATATGTCTATTAATTATTAAAGTGTACACTGCTTAAGTCTTCGACCTACGGTTTAATCATAACTTTACCTATGGTTTATGATAAATCCTAGCTGTATTCGTTCAACCATTTCTTGGCACTTTGTTGAACTTTTGGGCAGTAGATGTAGTACTTCATCTATCAAAATATCAAACAAACTGCTGCAAACTGGATGGCTTTGCTTCTATTGGGCCAAAATTGGGCCATGATTCTAGCTGAAATGCTCTAATTTGAATAGATTACTAACAACAAGAAATAGCTCCACATGAATGTATTTGTATATTGATACAAACATCTTAAACTCTGAGTTTAAGAACTGTGACTATATCATAGTTTTCCTCAACTTGTTTGTCTAATATCATTATCAAATAATATGGCAAATAGGTATCACTTAGAGAAAACAGTTCTGAATAGCCTAATAAATGATAATGCATTTTATGAATTATAAAATATTACGTTGAGAAAACCCTATTAAAAATCAGTTTGTGTCTAAGATATATCCAGATTATAGGCAAACTACTGCTTAATATCAAAACCAAACTACTATTGAGTTTAAAGTACCTGTTCTATTGATATTTATAATATACCAAAATAGTAACATCAAATCTAAATAGAAAGAACGTATTTTATTATGTGTATTAAGATTTTCTTGATTGTGATGTGATTTATCTAAGGTTATAGTTCATGGGAAAATTTTGGTAAGTCATCAGGAAACCATGAAGATTTTGACCTTGAAAAACCTCTGCTAAGATTAGTGATGTCCATGTTTGTTCATGTTGTTTGAATTAATGTAAATAGCATTAGCTTTTTATTACACTGAATATTTGATGTAATAACTTAATAACACTTATCACCTATCATTATTTATTTCATGTAAATATGGAGTCTTTGTGTGTAGGCTCTTAAACTGTGAGTGTTCTGTGTCCCTCCTAACTTTTACAATTAACTAAATTCCCTCTAAATAAGCAGTAAGCCACCTTTGTTTTGAACTAAGGGTTTTCTGAAATACCCAACAATGGCTTCAGAAGCAAGATAGGGGCCATGACTGAAATGAGACAGTTGGCTGGACCTCTCTTCCGCCACTCCCATCTCTCTGGCCTCTGTGTGTCATGTCAGAAAAGAGACAGGTGAGGGAGGCACAAGAGTGCTCTTTAGTGTAATATATATCCTAATTTTAGTCCCCAGGAGTAAGGCTGTGTTGTTCTGGCCCCCTCTCACTGGGAAGTTATTAAATGCTCATCCGTATGGCACCAAATGTTTACCCAGAGGCCAAAGGTTAAGTCTGCCAGCAGCAGAGGTGCCTTATCCATGCTCACTAAATGACACTTAAGTACCAGCTCCTTGGGGCCCAGATAAACCCTGCTTAAGTGAAAATGAGACATCGGGAGAGGGAGAGCATGCCTTTCCCTCCAAGAAAGCTCCCCTAAATGCAGTAGGCCATGGAGGGACAATTTCAGCTGGTCATTTATAAATCAAAAGGCACTCAATTAACAGATGGCCCTGATGCACAGTAGAGCATGAAGCACATGCTGAGGAAGACTTGAAATAATTCTTTCTCAGAGTTGTTATGCACAGTGATGGTTCTTTAACAGATGACATGATGTCTTCCACCTCCCCCCCGACCCCCGTGCTTGAATGCTTAGCATGTGCAGACACCATGATGAGCGTGGGGAATACAGAAGTAAGCAGCACTGGTTCTGCCTTTGACCGGTTTAATCTCCCAGTTAGCCAAAGCAGGTCCCTTTTAAACTGATCATTTGCAGCCAATATAGAAATAGTCTACAAGCATTTGTTTAACTATAATTAGTACTCTACGAAGGCATTTAGTCATTTGCAAGGAAACTGTTATTTCTAGTTTTTTTTTTTAAATTTTGTAATATAAGAAGTTATTTTCATTAGAGCCACAAACTCACCTACTAAATAATATTAAAAACCAACAACCCAAAGGAGCTATAGGCAGCTCTTATTAGGTATATAAAAACTGAAAATGTTTGGTTATATACATCTGTCATGATTTTTTTGTTGTTGTTGTTCTGACTAGGCTCAACCTCTGTTCTATGGAATATATGTGACATAAATATCACATAAATGTATTATATCATTGTGAATGAGGAGTGATCTGACCTAAGATTACTTTGAATCCTTGATATATTAAACCGAGTTATTGGATGCTTTTTCAGTGACTTGCCTAAATTTACATAAGTAACATTTGTCTTAAAATCCAACTTAACATGGGAATTTTTAGAAGACCTGTGAGCTGTTGGGAGAAATCAGTAAAAATGCCTTAAAACACTCAAAATATATATATATATATACCAGGGCTTTAGTGGTCCTGTCGAGACAGTTCAGTGGTTAAGAGCACTTGCTGCTGTTCCAGAGAACCAGATTCAGTTCCCAGCACCCACGTGGTAGTTTACAACCATTTTTATCTCTAGTCTCGGGGGATCTGATATCTTCTTCTCTCCATTACAGTCACACACACATGAGGTCCACAGATATACAGGCAGGTAAGATGCCCATAAATGTAAAGTAAGAATAAAAAAGAATTTAAAAAAAATCTTACTTAAAAAAAAAACCAGTACTTTTAAAATTTGTGAGTCAAAGACTTACATAGGTGAATTAGTTGGTTAGAGTGGAAGGATGGAGAGGAAGAAGGTGCGCAAATGATGCAAATACAGTACTCGGGTATAAAAACTCTCAAGAATGCAAATAAAAAGAGAAACTGTATGTTATAAGACGTTTTTATTTATTTTCAGAAATACAGGCAAGTCAACGCTGAAAGGCTTTGAAAGATTTGTGCTTTAGCCTCAGAAAAGATTTATATTTTAGAAAAGCTTACAGTCAGCTCGCTGGATGTAGGCATGATTTATATGTCTTTCATTCGATGAATGACTTGTGAACAGCACATTCTGCCCTTCAGTTTACACTTTGCTTCTTTTTCAGAAGACATTTTGAATTATTTTCATCAGACATCTAAATTACACATTTTAAACCTCGATGGCAAACTTTACTAAAAGTGAAACAAACTGGCAATTTGAGACATTTATGATAGGCTTATTTCATTTCCTGTTAAGGAATGCTAAGCTATCTTGAAAAGTGAGGGAAAATACATCTCAAATACATTAGAGAATTATGAAGTGGAGAAATCTTTTAAAATTTATGTGCATATAACTCAAGCCATAAGTATACATCAAAATTAATCTAATTTCATCCCATTCTGTTTAAGCATTTTAAAAATATGTGTAGTTGAGCCTCACATTAATTGATAAGGTGGAATTTGGTCAATGCTCAGTCTCTCCCAAGGAGCAGAATCCTATTCACGGGCCTCACCTAGTGCGCATGTTTTACAACAGTAGGAACTCCAGCCGTGTGATTTAGGCAGTATACTGACGTGTTTGAAGCTGGGCCTGCGTCTTGATCATCTATGTCTTAGTTTTATTATCTACAAAATCTGATCCACAAAATCTGCAAAACCACCAGTATGACCTCTAAGAAGACATAATCCTTGTCTATCTGATTTATAACTGCATATCCCAGGATTAACTGTACTTAATGTAGTCTGGGCACTCGGTATTATTTCTTCACAGATAAAGGAAACAAATACATTTCACCGACCTGACAAACATATTACTATGTCAACTGCTTCTGCACTGAAAAAATTTTTTTTTCTGGAAAATGGAAAATACTGCCTTGAGCATGACATGAACATGTCCCGTCTTTCTAGCTTTCACTTTAGGACAGGTGGGCAAATTCCCCTGTACTGAAACTTTTCAGCAGTAATGATTCTATTAGCTTTTACCAAGATTGTGTCTGGTTGATTTGAAAGTCAGGTTTTAGAGTGAATGACATTATCTCCTTGACTGAAAAAAAATCCCATTATCTGTACAGTATTCTGCACATGTAATTGGGGCCTTATGTATTTAAACTATTGATTAAGTCATCTTTTGAGGAAAAAGTTAAAGAAACAATGTGCAAAAGGTGAAGAAACAACTCCATCATGAAATATGTAATTTCTTTCATTTCTAACTCTAGTATATCATATTAACATTATGGGTTAAAAAATAGATTATAAATCTCATTTTCAATTCTAAAATTTTATTATACTCTCTTTTACCATTTTCTTTGGAAATTTTCATTTCCCTAGCTCTAAGGATAACTCATCAGTAGACAGGCTATATATATATATATATATTTTTTTTTTAAGAGAGCCTGCCCAGGCATCCAGGCATGCTGGTGAATGCCTGCAATCCCAGCACTTGATAGGTTACAGCAGGAGGGTGGGAGTTTGAGGCTAACCAATCCTCAGCATCATGGGGTGAAATGCAGAACACAAGGCCAAAGGATAGTTAATATCTGTCTCACAAGAATGCAGAGGCAGAAACGACACATGAAAAAACCCACTGTCTTCTACAATGTCCACTCCTCTGTTTTCTATGCTGTCTTGGTTTCTGTTTTTCTGAGCATGCCACACCATCAGCTGCTTACATTTAATCTCACCAAAGGAAGCTGGAACTAAAATGGCAGCTTATCTCACATGGCAGTTAATAAAAGGTACGGATAACAGGACTGCAAGCAAGTAGATGAGGGAAGTCAGTGCTTCTGGGGATCCCAAAATCCAACCAATAAAACAAATGTTATTAAGTGATGAGCCCCATCTTTAAAACCCATGTGGCATTCTCCTTACATTTCTATATCGAACTTTCTTCTTGATTTAATACATTAACCCAGAAACATCAACTACATAGACAACTCTTTGTTATTGTGCATTTGTAAGATTTAGAGATTCGTTCTGTCTACTTTGGTGTGAGCCATGATGTATATACAAAAGGCGATCATTTCTCCTCGTCTTGTACAGAGTTCCCTGAGCTCTCTGGATGGAGACATTCCCTTTAGGGCGCAGTATTCCATAGTCTCCCACCCTCCGCACAATATCTGGCTATGGGTCAGATATTGAGTTTGAGTCCATCTGCTAGGGGAAGAAGTTTCTCTGATTATAGTGAGCAAGGCACTGCTCTATGAGTATATAATTTCATTTGGAATCATTTTATTTCCTGTTTGTTTGTTTGTTTGTTTGTTTGTTTGTTTTGCAACTAGGTCCCTGGGCTATCTAGTCTCAGGTTCTCAGTGTCAGGTATGAGTTCTATCTCAAGGAGTGTGCCTTAAGTTAAATGAGATATTCGTTGGTTATCCCCACAGGCTTTGGGCCACCATTGTACCAGCATGTCTTGAAGGCAGATTTTCTAGTTTGGTGAAGTATAGGTTTTTAAAGTATGCCTTTATGAGTCTCTGGATTTCCTCAGTATCTGTTGTTATGTCTCCCATTTATTCCTAATTTTGTTAATTTAGATACTCTTTCTCCTCCTTTCAGTTAATTTGGAAAAGGGTTTGTCAATCTTATTAATTTTCTCAAAGAATCAGCTCATTATTTTTTAATTATTTTTTATTGATTATAGTGTATTCACTTTGTATTGCAGCTATAACCCCCTCCCTCATCCCCTCCCAATCCCACTCTCCCTCCTTCTTCTCCTCCCATACCCCTTCCCCAGTCCACTGATAGAGGAGGTCCTCCTCCTCTTCTATCTGACCCTAGCCTCTCAGGTCTCATCAGGACTGGCTACATTGTCTTCCTCTATGGCCTGGTAAGGCTGTCCCCACCCCAGGGGGGAGGTGATCAAAGAACCAGCCACTGAGTTCATGTCAGAGACAGCCCCTATTACCCTTACTAGGGAACCCACTTGTAGTCTGAGATGCCATGGGCTACATCTGTACGTGGGTTCTAGGTTATCTCCATGCATGGTCCTTGTTTGGAGTATCAGTCTCAGAAAAGACCACTATGCCCAGATATTTTGGTTCTGTTGCTCTTCTTGTGGAGTTCCTGATCGCTCCAGGTCTATCTATCTCCCTCTTCTTTCTTAAGATTCCCTGTACTCTGCCCAAAATTTGGTATGAGTCTCAGCATCTGTTTTGATACCCTGCTGGGTAAAGTCTTTCAGAGGCCCTCTGAGCTCCTGTCCTGTTCCCTCTTTTCTCCCTCTTCCGATGGCTATCCTGTTTGCCTTTCTGAATGAAGATTGAGTTTCTTACCCAGAGTCCTCCTTCTTGCTTAGCTTCTTTAGGTGGACAGATTTTAGTACATTTATATTCTATGTCTAATATTCACTAATAAGTAAGTATAGAGCATGTGTGTCTTTCTGCTTCTGGGATACCTCACTTAGGATGATCTTTTCTAGATCCCACCATTTGCCTGCAAATTTCAGGATTTCCTTGTTTTTAATTGCTGGGTAGTATCCTATTGTGTAAATGTACCACAATTTCTACATCCATTTCCTCTTGAGAGACATTGTTTCCAGATTCTGGCTATTAGGAATAAAGCTGCTACAAACATGGTTGAGCAAATGTCCTTGTTGTGTACTTGAGCATGTTTTGGATATATGCCTAGCAGTGGTATAGCAGGATCTTGAGGTAGCACTATTCCTAATTGTCTGAGAAAGCGCCAGATTGATTTCCAAAGTTATTGTACAAGTTTACATTCCCACAAGCAATGAAGAAGGGTTCCCCTTTCTCCACATCCTCTCCAGCATGTGCCTCTAGAACCAAGTTTGAGACATTTCATACAAGCAACTTTATGGCACATGTAAGAGCCCTAGAAATAAAAAGAAGCAGATACACCCAAGAGGAGTAGAGGATTGAAAATAATCAAATTCAGAGCTGTAATCAATGAATTGGAAACAAAGAAAACAATTTAAACAATCATTGAGACCAAGAGGTCGTTCGTTGAGAAAAACAAGAAGATAGACAAGCCCTTAGCCAATCTAACTAAAAGGTAGAGAGAAACTATCCAAATCAGCAAAATCAGAAATGAAAAAGGGGGACATAATGACACTGAGGAAATCCAAACAATCATTAGGTCATACTACAAAAGCCTATATGCCACAAAATTTGAAAATCTAAATGAAATAGACAATTTTCTTGATAGATTCCACTTACCAAAATTAAATCAAGATCAGGTAGAAAGATTGAATAGTCCTATATCCCCCGAGGAAATAGAAGCAGTCATCAAAAGTCTCCCTTCCAAAAAAAAAGCCCTGGGCCAGAGGGTTTCAGTGCAGAATTCTACCAGACCTTCAAAAAATATTTCACTTCCATTCCCTTCAAACTATTCCACAAAACAGAAACAGAAGGAACACTACCAAACTCATCCTATGAGGTCTTACTACAAAAGCCTAAATGTAGCTCTTTTTTTTTTTTTTTTCATTGCTTCTTTTTATTGGTTTTGTTGTTATTGTTTCTATTTTATTGATTTCAGCCCTGAGTTTGAATTTTTTTAACATCTATTCTTTTGGGGTGTGACTTTTTAAAATTGTTCTAGAGCTTTCAGATGTGCTGTTAAGTTATTAGTACGAGATCACTCCAATTTTTCTTATGCATGCCCTAGTGCTGCTACGAACTTGCCTTTTAGAACTACCTCCATTGTGTCTCACAAGTTTGAGTATGTTGTGTATTCATTTTCATTCAATTCTAAAAAGACATTACTTTGTTTAGTAATATCTGTGTTGGCCCCTTTTTTTAGTCAGCAGTGAGTTTTTCCAGTTTGTAAACTTCCATTGCTTCTGTTGTTGATGATGATATTCATCTCTAATTCATGATGATCAGATAGAAGGAAAGGTGCTATGTCAATTTTCTTACACCTGTTGAGACTTACTGAGTATATAGTCAATTTTGGAGACTGTTCCATAAGGTGCTAAAAAGAATGTATATTCTTTTGTATTTGGGGGAAATGTTTAATAAATATCTGCTGGTTCCATGTGGTGCATGATGTCAGTTAGCTCCAGCATTCCTCTGGCTTAGTTACTGTCTGGACAAACTGTCTATTGGTGAAATTCAGGTACTGAAGTCTCCCACTATCAGTATGTGAGGCTCAATATGTGATTAAGCTGTGATAGCGTTTCTTTTATGAACTTGGGTGCCATGGTGTTTGGTGCATACATTTAAGAATTTCAGTGTCTTCTGAGTGGATTTTTCCTCTGATGAGGGTGTAGTCTTTCTCTTTTGATTGGTTTTGGTTTGATGTCTGTTTTGTCAGATATTAAAATGGCTATACCAACTTGCTTCTTAACCCCTTTTGCTTGGAGTAACTTTTCCATTTCTTTTTGACCCTGAGGCGATATCTGTCCTTTATATTATACTTATTATATTATGATATATCATGATATTATATTATGATCCATCCAAAAGGATGGATCCTGTTTATCCACCCACCCTGTTAGTCTGCATCTCTTTATTAAGGAATTGAGATCACTGATGGTGCATGATATCAGTGAGCAGTGTTTGTTGATTCCTATTATTGTGCTGTTCTGGAGCATGTGTGTGTGTGTATGAGTGTGTGCGTGTATGTGTGTGTTTTCCCCTCTTTTGATTTGCTGGTCTGAGATTATTTAATCTTTGTGTTGGCTTGGGTGTAGTTAACCTTATTAGGTTGGAAATTTCCTTCTATTGCCTTCTGTAGGGCTGGGTTTATAGATAGCCGTTGCTTTAATTTGGTTTTATCATGGAATGTCTTATTTTCTCCACTTATTGTCATTCAAAGTTTTGCTGGATTTAGTAGTCTGGTCTGGCATCTGTGGTCTCTTACAGTATGTAGAAAATATGCCCAGGCCCTTCTGGCTTTCCCAATCCCCACTAAGAAGTCAGGTATTATTCTAATATGTCTGCCTTTATGTGTTACTTGGTATTTTTCCCTTGCAGCTTTTATTCTTGCTTTATTCCATACATTTTGGCGTTTTGATTATTATGTGCTGAGGAGACTTTCTTCTCTGGTTTAGTCTATTTGATGTTCTCTTATGCTTCTTGTACCTTGGTAAGTATCTTCTTCTTGAGAGTAGGAAAATTGTCTTCTGTGATTTTGTTGAAAATATTTTCTGTGCCTTTGACCTGGGTTTCTTCTTCTTCCTTTATTCCTATTATTCTTCGATTTTTGTCTTTTCATAGTGTCCCATATTTCCTGGATATTTTATACTAAGAATTTTTTTTTTAATTTAACGTTTTCTTTGACCTATGTATCTATTTCTTCTATCATGACTCTAGTTCCTGAGATTTTCTCTTCCATCTCTTGTATTATGTTGGTAAGGCTTACCTCTGAAGATCCTGTAGAGTTCTGTAGGCTTTGACTTTTTTAAAACCTACTTTATTTGGGACTCATAAGAGCCTCTACCTCCCTTCAAAGCCTCCATCCTATGTAGGAGACAAAGATTAGTAAGGACATGGCATATAGACTTTTTTAGGCTTTGTTGGGCTGATTCCACTCTTCATTGTCAGGATTCTAACAGTCTAGCAAACAGCAAATAGCAACATGAATCAGCAGCAGCATCCTTGAAATGTTCTCCAAAGCATTTCTCTCTAGGAGTATCTGGAAGTGAAGTGACATCTTTCTCTCTGTGTGTCGGCAAAAACCATGCCTTCCCCCTGCCTTGCATAAGGCTGTTATCAGCTAACAAAGATCACACAACCTCTCAGGAGGCTGTTATCAGCTGTGGATAAACTAAAAGCATTCCTGAATCCCACCTTTGCATAACATAACCAAAACTTCTACTACAAAGTTCATTTCCATATTTCCTTCAGTTGTGTGTTTTTTTTATTCTATTTTCATTTTCAGCTCTTGAACTGTATTATTCATTCCCTTTCACTCTTTCTATTTTCATCAACTTCTTTAAGGAAATTATCCACTTCCTCTTTAAGGATCTCTATCATATTCATGGAGGCTCTTTTTAGGTCTTTGTCTTGGGCTTCAGCTATGTTGCAATTCTCCGGGCGTACTATGTTAAATTTAGGGAGCTCTAGTGAAGACATATATTGTTCTGGCTACTGACTGTGTTTTTAGACTGGCATCCAGTCTTCTGGGTCTTGGAAGTGTGTAATTCCAGGTGCTGGTGTATTTTTTTGTTATTGAGTGTCTGTTTTCGTTTCTTGATTGCTGTTGCTCTCTATGGTATTTAAATTTGCAGTAAATTCTTCTGGGATCCTGATAAGTGTGGCTACTGGGTTTTCCTGAGAGTTGACATTTAAGAATAGAGATGGCGTGGGTGGGGCACTGGGGACCCCACAGGAGAGACGAAAGCAGGGTGTTCCACCATTTTCTGCTTAGTTCCCTGGGAATGGGGGCAGAGAAGGAGTTGAGGCCACAATTAGCCTGCTATGGAGCTGGGCGTGAGACTGGGAGGTTAGATATGGAGGAGAGGAGGCAAAGTGAAGCTCTGACGCTCACCTACCTGCTTTGCACTACTTGTTTCTCTGGCAGACTTGCCTGGCTAGTTCCCAGGGAATACCGACTAGAGTGGGAGCCCGGATAAAGCAATGGGTTGGAGGAAGAAGTTTCGAGGATAAGAACTAGTGATCCACTCGAGATGGGGTCATGGGAGAAGAGACTGCATTAGGTGTCTGCACCGGAGCTGGGAACGCTACTGGTGGAGATTTGGAGGAGAGGAACTGCAGCTAGCCTTCCTGCTTCCCTGGCTAGTGTAGATGGCAGGTCTCAGAGAGTGCCTACTGATGTTGTGGGCACGGATAAAGAGATGAGTTGGGAAAAGGAAGTTTGGAGGAAAAGGTCTATGTAATGCAAGGAGAGTTTCTGAAAACTATGCTTATCTTCCTCTTCCTCAAGTGTATTTGCTCGTGATACACTGTATTCTCCTGGCCTCAGCATGCATTGACTCTGGAAATTCTCTTGATTTTCGCACTAGACACACTGCTTACCTTCCAGAAGCAAATAATAATAATAATAATAATAATAATAATAATAATAATAATAATAATAATAATGTTCTGCCTGCTTTGCTTCACTGAGATATTATGAAAACACTAATTATAATTAACTTCCATGCCAACCTCCTAGGGTTTTGCAAATTAGAAGTTAGTTGGGGTTGATAGCCTCACAGTCCAGTTATTTGGAGAGCACACCCAACCCATGTAATTAACCTCATAAACTGAAAAAAATGGCTCCAGATATCCTGGGGGTCTGTTTGACATGCCGTGATCAAGCTCGATGGTGCTACTGACCCTGGACTTAGAGTGGCATAGCCTTCACGCATCAGCCTCCAAAACAGATGCTGTCACAGCTTGATTGCTTGGCTCTTGTTTCTAAAAGGCAAAGTTCTAAGACATACTTGTAGATAAATATTTGCCTGTTGATCTGAAATATAATCTCCACCAAAAACAATGTTGGCTCTTGGTTGGCTCTTGGATACATTTGTCACAGTAACATTATCACTGGACAGACTTTTGTTCTCAGTATAAAAACTGTTATTATACATTTCCCTACTTAGCACCACAAAAAGCCAAAACCACAAGCAATGCGAGCACTTATCCTACGAGTACACAATTTATCAAACTTCACCTTGTAGTGTAAGTTCCCAGAGTTCTTGGGGATTGCGTGAATGAAGAAGTGACTGTTGAGAAGCTGCCTTGGCGTTTTTATCAGTGTTGTGCTTCATTGTGTGGGTTGATTCAGTCTGTAAAGCACATTTCTACCGTTCTGGCACCATTAAGTACAAATTGAGTCTAATGACAAGGTGATAATTAAACACATATTTTACACCATAATAATGGCCATTTTGTATTATCCAAATTAGTATATTACTGTAGTGCATGTATCAGTTTTACCAGTGAGAGCAGTTTGTCTTCTGCCTGCTTTAGGGTAAGTTGCCAGAGAGGAAAATCAAGACACACCTTTACTATTCAGACTGCTGAGTTTATTCTGCACATAAAACCGTTTAGGATTGTATTGCTGTGAGGAGACAGCATGACCACAGAAACTCTTATAACAGAAAACATTTACCTGGGGCTGGTTTACAGTCCATTATCGTCATGGTGGGAAGCAGGGTAGCCTGCAGGCAGACACGGTGCTGTGAAGCCTTGGTAGCCTTGGCTGCTCTGGACTCTCTTTGTAGACCAGGCTGGTCTCGAAATCACAGAGCTCCGCCTGCCTCCGTGCTGGAATCGCAGGCATGCACCATCTTGCCCAGCTGAGATCTACATTTTGATCCGCAGGCAGCAAAAGGAGACAGTGTGCCACACTGGGCATAGCTTGAGCATGAGAGACTTCAAAGACCGCCCCCAGTGACGCACCTCCTCCAACAAGGCCACAATTACTCCAACAAAGCCACATCTCCTATCACGCCACTCCCTATGAGCCTGTGAGGCCATTTTTTTTCAAACCACGGTAATACCTTTATTAATCTTGTTGTACCCAGTGTTTTAAATAAAAGTTAAATTCTTCCCAAATCAATACATTTACAGAGCTAAAAGTCAAGTAGTCCTTGGATTGACTGAACATGAACATAGTATTTTAATAAATGGGTTGTGGCTAACTATGTAGCATTTAAAAAAGCAAAGCTGGATCCCTTCTGACTACCATGTCAATAAAAGTACTAAATAGATCAAGACTTCACAAGTGGAGAACTGGACTAGGAAGTTCTGTAGCAATGTTGGATTTTTAACAGTAACACATAGATTTATTTTTGTATTTATTCACTTATATGTCAGTACAGGGCTGTGTTAGGTTGCTAGAGCATGCTTGTGGATATCAGGGTAATCAGCATGGAGCTGGTTCTTTCCTTTTACCATGTGCACTACAGAGTCGAAACTCAGGCTCTTTAGCTTGACAAGTGCCTAAAATTACTGAGACATCTTGAAGGCCCTAGAAATGCATTTTAAATATCAAAGAACAGACACAGAAATGTGGGGAAGCACATTTAATCATATGAATAGACAACTACCTGTTTTTAAAACATATGCAATGAAATGTCTGAATGGGAAATATTTATCATTTATAAGGGACTAAATTTCCTAAAATACAGAAAGTTTCTTGTAAGCCAGTAAGAAACAAGCAACAAACAAACAAACAAAAAACCACCTCAGTTAAATAAAGTAGTTAGTGATGTGAACTCAGTTCCTCAAAGATAAATATTAAGTTGGTTCTTTAAATATAAGGTGGTTCTCAGACATACCAAAGGTATCTGTGTGCATTTGTAAGAGGGAGAAACTAAAACCTTCAACGATGGTTTAAAAGACTGACAATTCGCTAGGCTGACAAGGTAGAGATCCACACTCACACCTTTTGGGCGATGTATGTGTGAATACAGTCTCTGTGGGGGTTGTCAATTTCACACTGTCAGCAAAATTTCACGAGTGCTTTGAAGCAAAAACTATAGCAATGTGTGGTCTTCCTCATCTACGACATCACACAGACACTAGAACTGGCACACACCTCCAGCCAGAGGGGGAAAGAGAACAGTAGCAGTACTGTTTCTGCCTTTAAGATGCATTTTCAGGAATGGAAGTGTTGTTTACAGAGTCGAGTGGTATAAATCACCATTCGGATAGCTCCTTTTTAAAAAAATTTCTGCTCTGCTTCCCGGCATGTGTACTTGTCTCGTTCTTCTGTGATTGTCTTCCATCTTTTTCACGCTGACCACCATCTCTTGTATTTTGGAGCTCAGGCCCTTTTCTCTACCCACAGTGAGCTTTCCGGCTATCTTGGAAACTCATCCTCCACACCCCTTGTTTGTCTGTTTTGTTTTCGTTTGCTAGCTGTTGTTTGGTTAGTTGATAGGTTGTTGTTTGTTTGGTGGTGTTTGTTTATTCCTTATTATTTATATGATAGTTTGTTTGCATCGATTCACTGTTGCGTCTTTTCTACATCATCTTCCTGCTTTGCTTTTATATCTTCGTTTGTGCAGATGTATCTTCAAGCAAATTGTGCAAAAAAAAAAAATGCGAAATGAAGGACATTTTTCTAAAACTTAGCATTTCTTGGATGTTGTTTTCTACTCCTATACGTGAGTGACAGGTTGTACTGGTATTGAACTGTAAACTGAAAATTTTCCTCAGAATTAAAATTTTTGCTGCCAAGAAGTTTAACTGATGTTTTGGATTCCTGGTCCTCTTCGTTTCCTCAGAAAAGGGAAAGAAATAACAGTGGCTTGTTCCATTCTTTTGGAACTTTGCACAAGGAAAGGAGATTTTCTCCATCTGAGTTCTAATAGAGTACAACTACCCTTGTATCTCCTTCCCCTGTGCCGAGTGATTGAGTTTACGAGGACGCATGTCCACAAACTCTGCGAGCAATACTGATGTCTTCCTTTCCCAAATTCAAAGACATGTTTTGTCTTTTAACCTACAGTATTAACCTAGTTTTATCAAACTCATCGATGGCAATTAAGAATAGCTATGTCAGAATCCATAACATAAAAGAATGTGTTTTCTGAATTCAGCCAACATAGGCTGAGGTTACTTCTGAAATGTACCTCTGAAACCACGGAAGTGGTTATCATTCACATGGCTTATGCCTAAAACTCCTAGGGCCTATTCGACTTGCTATTCTTTGAAAGAAGTGTACATCACTGCTGTCTTTTATCTGGCTGAAGGAAGGAAACAATTGTCCATTCAGTTAGGAAACTTACTTACAGAAGCTGATTATCAAATCAGTGCTGCACATATTAATATTTCAGAAGAAATATTTCAGAAGTCACAGATTAAAATAACTGATCTCATGTTACTGGGAAGGTTTATAGGGGCTTTCTAAATTTGTGGAAGGGGCTATCTAATGATTCCTTTAAATCAGTGTATCTTTATTTCACTTTTCATAACTAATATGAAAACATTTCCTGGGATTGGACCATATATCATTTATATTTTTATATAGTCACTTTGTCTTGAACAAAACAGATTTCCTATCAAAAATCACTAATTATAAGTGATAAGAAAAAAGTATAAGAAAAATTATTTCATTACACACAATTTAGGAATATTTGTTTTTATACTAATGGTAAGAATTTTTTTACATTGACAGAAAAACTGTTCCCAATTTTAATAGTGTGTATTCTATTTGAAAACCAAAACCCTCATAGCATTTTTAAATGTATAGAGATGCTGCTTAATCTTATATTTCAAGCCTATGACACATTATAATGGAATAATTATAACACTTAAAGTATATTTATCCATGTCACATTTTAGCCAGAGTTGTTATTAGGTATTGTATGTCTTTTGGCATTCCTTTGGGGGGGGGGGTGCAGATAATACTTTAAAAAGTAACTCTTTTATTTAAATCAGCTCCTTATTTTGATTGAGAAGTTATGAACATATCTTGCCTCTCTTCACAAGTGGAAATGTGTTCAAATACAATTAATTTATCCTATTAACTTTACTAAACATCTGCTATATTTGCTAAGTGTTTCAAAATGATCTTCTGAACCACTTAATGCTAAGTAATTTCTCAGCTAAATATTTACACCAGCTTCCGTAATAATAAGCCTGACTGTGTCTTAAAATAATCAGCCAATTGTCCAGAGAGTTGTAACACATTGTAATAGCTACTCACTAGAACCTGAAATGACTCAGCTTCCTAACACCATATTTTGCATACTTTCAACTCTCGGAAAAGATGTAGCAGTCTTATTAATTCCATGCTTAGTCAACATTTTTAATGTCCAGAGCTCCACTAACAATGAATGCCTATATAGATGGTTCGATCATGAAAATACTGAATACAATCTCATGTGTCTCTTTCACAAAAGTAATTCTGTGCAACTGTAACATTGTAGAAAAAGTGCATCTCTGGTATTTTTATAACATATTAAATAAATGGAAAAATAGATTAAAGGGATAGGCACTAATTATCAAATTAAATAAATGAAATACATAGAGCATATGACTGTGTCAAAACATTTAATAATACAAAACAGTAGAAAATATATCATGAAATATACTCTAGAAAATATACCTCAATGCCATGAAGAAGTGATCAAAGATTTTAATAATTTTAATAATAGAGATAAAATTCAGCTGTGTGATCCATTAGCAAATGAACCATAAGACAGACGGGGACATCAAGTCAGGTGTACCATTTATTATTTTGGAGTATTTTTCTCCCAATCTTTCTGCATATTTAGGGATTTTATTATTATTTGGAATGCTGGACTTTTTCAAAGGTTTGTTTTGAAAACCTATGGAAATGATTATGATTTTCCTTCATCTGTTTTTGTTATATTGCATTCATTTATTTACATGTTGTCAATCATGTAAATATGTTCATGAAGAAAATTGACATGTAGGTTTTTATTTTTGTATCCTAATCTTAGACCTGTTTTATTATTATACTGGTTTCATAAAATTAGTTTGGCGGTATTTCTTTCCATGCACTTTTATTAAATAATTTGAGATTGTTAGTATTGTTATTAGTTCTTCTTTAAAGACCTAATAAAGTTCTGTTCTATCCAATCTTATTCTTTTCTTTATTTAGAGACATTTTAGTAATGTTTCAATAACATTTCTAGTTATTTGTTATTTTATCTCAACTGATTCTGGTAGGCTAATCAGTGTAAACATTTATCCATTTCTTCTAATTTTTCTATTTTAATTCAGTGGTATCTGTTTTTAATATCTTTGAAAAAACACATCTAACTCCTACCAGCAATGGAGGAGCGTTCCCGTTTCTCGACATCCTCTCCAGCATGTGTTGTCACTTGAGTTTTTTACCTTAGCCATTCTGATGGGTGTAAGGTGAAATCTCAGGGTCGTTTTGATGACTGAGGACATTGAGCATTTATTTGTTTCTCTGCCATTCTATATTCCTTTGTTGAGAATTCTCTGTTTAGCTCTGCACCCCATTTTTTAATTGGATTACTTGGTTTGTTGGTGTATAACTTCTCGAGTTCCTTATATATTCTGGATATTAACCCTCTGTCAGATATAGGGTTGGTGAAGATCCTTTCCCAGTCTGTAGGCTGTCGTTTCGTTCTGATGACAGGTGTTCTTTGCTTCATTTGCTGAACTATGTTCATAGCAGCTTTACTCCTTAATAGCCAGAATCTGGAAACAACCTAGATGTTCCTCAAACGAGAAATAGACACAGAAACTGTGGTACATCTACACAATGAAATACTGCTCAAAGTGTAAGAGTTGGTTTAATAGTTTGCAGAGTACCTCTTGTGGGGCAGGGCTTAAATTCAGCTAGAAGAAGAAGGAGAAAGAGAAGGAAGGAAGGAAGGAAGGAAGGAAGGAAGGAAGGAAGGAAGGAAGGAAGGAAGGAGGGAGGGAGGGAGGGAGGGAGGGAGGGAGGGAGGGAGGGAGGGA
>NW_026585580.1:3201714-3206050 GCF_907164565.1 Psammomys obesus | reverse complement strand
GGAGGAGGAGGAGGAGGAGGAGGAGGAGGAGGTTGGTTACTCCCAAAACATTCATGTCAATTTTACACCAGATGGTCTCTTACCTGCCTGACCATTATTGAAGCTCACATAGTTCATTTCTGAGTATGATTGATGATTGCTCTTCTCCCCATGTTGGGTACATAAGATTTACAGAATTATGAGAGCTAGTCAGTGGTCATGAAGCTTCCAGGTCAGTACCAACTTGATTTCTCTATGTTCTAAGGCTCAAATATATGGAGTCTTCAGCAATAGAGTCTTACCACCAAATTCTGGAGGATAACATAAATGAAAGTACCACATGTTTTCTCTCACTTGTAGAATCCAGGGGTGATAGTAAAAGGGTGATATTTAAGAATATGGAGGAGGAATGAAATAAGGAAAAATTAGTTCTCTAATGCACTATTAAAATTAAGTTAGGGAAAAATAACAACTATGTGTGTGGAGAGTTGTTTTCTCAATATCATCACCAACCATTGCTCTATGCCAATATTTTCTTCTTTGTGATTTTTGCCTACCATGTGTTTTTGAGCAGCTTCTGCAAGGGAAGTGGAAATGGACTATATAATAGCTTCTATCTACTAGAACTCATGATCAATGGAAAGGTTAAGTACAGTAAATTCAGAATGACATTTACAAAGCCAAGTAAGACAGGATAAAAGAGTGGTTCTGAACCAAGTGCTGAGTTCTCACATTTAATTCAGGCAACCCACACCTTAGGCAGATATCTAGTTTTCATATTAAGTGATAAATGAGTGCATTGCCTTTATTTTACTAAAGAAATCTTATTTTATTTTACTAAAGAAGAATATAGGCTTAGAAAGAGTACAGGCTTGCATAACTAAATAATAAAATATCCCCCAAATTATAATTTGTCAGTTTGGGAAAATGTTGAGTATAATTGACGGATCTGTTTTACAACTGTCAATATTAAAAATTAGTTTCTTTGTAAATGTCAGCTAATGTTCAGTAATGCAGTGTAAAATGTTCTGGCGCCAAGAAGGTTGCTCAGTGGCAGGGAATTACATGCATAGATAGCACTGTGAGTCTTAAGTTTGATTGCCAGCCAGTGAGTCAGAAGCAAAATTTCTGAACATTTGGATAGCATAGCAAAGATTAAACATAAGATGTCACAGATGATTTTGATAAGTTATTTGTTAAAGATTACATAGAATTTACTATGATTTCATCAATCCACTACCTGGCTCCTTCACTTAGCAAAAATGGGAGCAAAGCTCCTGACTGTGAGACACACTTTGGTTTATGCATGTACCTAAGTAGCATTATCATTGCAGGTAGACCTTTACACAAAAGATTCTCATATTCATTAATGTGTTGAAGTCATTCCAAACAAAACATACTATTTTGCTTCATACAGACTTCGAAATATAATTTTCCATACTTGTAAAGGGCATAGTTTTTAAATTATATTTCCAGGAATTAAGCACACTCCTTTGATGAGTGTGTGTGTGTGTGTGTGTGTGTGTGTGTGTGTGTGTGTGTGTGTTAGAAACGCATGTTTAAAAACATTGGAAGAGTTGTTAGTATTTGGATGAATATCAAAAATGCTGTTTATTGGTTTGACTATTCACGAAATATAGTAATTTTCCTTAGGGCAAAAGAGAAAAGTTTAATCTAGAGCCAAGACCGTGTCATTCTAGAACAAAATAGCACATCTATGCGATTAAGCTGTAATTGATACTTCTATATTTTCATTTCAACATTTGGTTTACCTACAAACATTAGGAAATTATCATCTTTGAGTTAGCTTAATTATCCAACTTTTCTTACTTATGTATGATTTTGTAAGTGGTTTTTAAACTATAAGCAAAACTAATCAGGTTCTCGGTCCCCAAGAGTTAATCCTGCCTAAGTTAGTAATACAGACTCAACATCCTTTGTAGCAATATTTTTCCCCCAAATCAGATAAAATAATGAAAGCAATAAATGTAAAACTTTTATACATCAGATATGATGAAGCCAAGTATTTGTTAATTAGAAACATACACAGAAATTTTGTACTAATGTTCAAAATGCTGTTACAATGATTTATATGATATGTTTCATCAGATTAAAGCTGAATGAAAATTTAAAATATATTGATCAATTTTTATTAAAAATAAACATTCATATGGCAAAGTCACATATGTATGACTCTGTTACCACTTATTGGGATTTAGGCCATGTGTTTTCAAATATGAACCAATAGGCCTCTTACCCACAGATCTGAAATAATGGCTCACACAATTGCAGAGTAGCAAAGGGACATTATTCAAAGCAAAATTGTAGTGCAGATCATTAAAAAAAAAAAAAAAAAACGTTATCAAGCTATCGAAGGACCTCATAATTGGTTGGATAGGGATTCGAGGAGGACATTGGTCACAAATGGGAATTGCACAGGCAGTTCTCTGTTTTGATTGGCAGGCTTAGATTCTGTAAACGTGCATGCCCAGTGACATAGATGGTAGGCAGAGGATTCTCACTAAAAGTGCGCTCTCTCGGAGAACACAGTTTGCCTTACTGCACGTGCACCCCATTGTAGTTGATGTATTAATGTCCGCCCTTGTGCTCCAACATAATTAGAACATGGATTGACTAGAATCTGTCTGTGCCTTATGGTCATTGAGGGGAAGAAAAATGTAGTCTATTGCTTAGAGCAGGATGTCCCTGTAGCTCAGCGCAGATGAGCTATCCCAGTGCAAGTAGGGGTACTCTGTGCATTGTTCAGGGAAGTTGGGTGTAGATAATACCTGTGGGTGAGAACCTCAGGCTTCCAGATGCCTTTATTACAAAAGGGGTTTGAGCAGAGTCCAAAACAAAGAGAGCCCCTAATCGCTGAGCTATTACCTGTGTTTGCCTGACTTGTGTCATTTAAAAAATCTTTTTCTATTAAAAAATAGAAATAACTATGTGCGTAAAAAGTAGTATGGGTCACCACAAAAGTACCCAGTGTTTAGTTAAATGTAGTCATGACTTTTAAGAAAGAAGATCACATACTAGAAAGGATGTGGAGAAAGGGGAACCCTCCTCCACTGCTGGTGGTAATGTAAACCTGTACAACCACTTTGGAAATCAATCTGGTGCTTTCTCAGACAATTAGGAATAGTGCTACCTCAAGATCCAGCTGTGAGACATATATCCAAAAGACACTCAAGTATACAACAAGGATATCTGCACAACCATGTTTGTAGCAGCTTTATTCATAATAGCCAGAAGCCGGAAACAACCCAGATGTCCCTCAGTTGAGGAATGGATACAGAAATTGTGGTACATTGACACAATGAATGTTACTCAGCAATAAAAAAAAAAAAAAAAAAAAAAAAAAAAAAAAAACAAGGAAATCATGAAATTTTCAGGTAAATGGTGGGAACTGGAAAAGATCATCCTGAGTGAGGTATCCCAGAAACAGAAAGACACACAGGGTGTATACTCATAAGTGAGTACTAGACGTATAACATAGGATAAACATACTAAAATCTGTACACCTAAGGAAGCTAATGAGGAAGGAGGACCCTAGCTAAGATGCTCAGTCCCCATTCAGAAAGGCAAAGAGGATGGACATCGGAGGAAGGAGAAAACAGGGAACAGGACAGGAGCCTACCACAGAGGGCCTCTGAAAGACTCTACCCTGCAGGGTATCGAGGCAGATGCTGAGTGTCATAGCCAAACTTTGGGCAGAGTGCAGGGAATCTTATGAAAGAAGTGGGAGATAGTAAGACCTAGAGAGGACAAGAGCCCCACAAGGACAGCAACAGATCCAAAAAGTCTGAGCACAGGGTTCTTTTCTGAGACTGATACTCCAGTCGAGGACCACTTATGGTGATGGCCTGAAACCCCTGCACAGAGGTAGCCTATGGCAGTTCAGTATCCAAGTGGCCTCCATAGTAATGGGACAGGGACTGTCTCTGACTGGAACTGATTGGCTTGTTCTTTGATCACCTCCCCCTGAGGGGGGAGCAGCCTTGCCAGGCCACAGAAGAAGACAATGCAGCCACTCCTGATGAAACCTGATAGATTATGATCAGAGGGAAGGGGAGGACCTCCCTTATCAGTGGACTGGAGAGGGACATGGGTGGGGAAGAGGGAGGTTGGGATTGGGAGGGGAAGAGGGAGGGAGGTACAGGGGGGATAAAAAGTGAATAAACTATAATTAATAAAAATAAAAAAATGAGATCACATTATAAAAATGAACCCCAGGAGGCTAGCAGTGTAAGTCAGTGGAAAAGTGTATGTTTTGCATGTAGAGGCTTGGAGTTCAGTTCAGAAACAGCCACACACACACACACACACACACACACACACACACACACACACACAC
>NW_026585580.1:3123073-3200573 GCF_907164565.1 Psammomys obesus | reverse complement strand
CATCACGTGATGATAGTAAGCAAAATCTTTCAGTGATATGTAAGATACCAAAAGGTACATGTTATAAATAGGCATATCTGAAGCCAATGACATAATCGTGTGCTTTCCAAAAATATACAAAGCTTCTGGAACCACAACTTTAACCCCAGCACTCAGGAGGCAGAGGCAGGTAGATCCCTGAGTTCCAAGCCAGCCTGGTCTACAAAGTGAATTTCAGGATAGCCAGGGCTACATAGGGAAACCCTGTTTTGAACAACAACAAAAAAAGATATAAAGCTGCTTTCCACCAAATTGTAGTTTTGTTTATAGAATGTCAATATGTAAAAGGTGCTTTTTCTGCTGGCAAATATTGCTGCTATCCATGTGTGATAGTTTAACCATTATGTGATTTCGATCATAAGAGGGTTTTTGGTTTGTTGTTGTTTTTTTGTTTTGTTTTGTTTTTTAATCTCTCACCTGACTCAGAACTCCCTTTTTCTCTTTTTTGGAATCAGGCCCAAGGACAGACCAAACAATGAAGATCCATTTCTCATCATTAATATATTGGTATACTAATGCTACCAATATATGACTATTATATAAGGACATATTCATTAATATAAGGACTCAGATGGCTTAAACTTGCTTTGTTTAAACAGTCATTAGCACATTTCTTCATGGCAGATGCAATTGATCTAGAGTGCTAACGTGTTCCTTTGCCTCACAGGGTTCCATAGGGATACAAGGCCCCCAAGGTCCACCTGGAAAAGAAGGTCAAAGGGTAAGTAAACTGGGAAGATCTGGGAGAGTTTGCCAGCTCAGGGGGTAATTACTTTTGAGCACTAATAAAATGAAATAAAAACAAGCAAGCGGGTGTGCATAGGTTATCAACCAAAAAAGACAGAAACAGAAGATTAAAGATTTTGACAAAGGTTTAACATCAGGAAATATGCATGTTTTCAAAATTGGCAGCACAAATGTACAAACCATTATTTGTATAGAGTCAATTAGCCCTCATTTGGTCTAGAATACTTTGGTCATGGCTTCTATTCCTTAGTTAAGTCGAGGAGTGTCTCAGTGGAAGTCCAGGCTAGACCCACATTCTCTATAAACTGCAGATGGTAGCTGTGCTCTCCACCCAAATTCACTAGTTGATATTCAGGACTCTTTGTAACTCACTATTGATTCTAACTGAGATGAGATAGACAATAGAGGAGTATCCACTTTAATTGAAAATACCACAATAACTCTGTCTCTGGCCAGAGCTGAGTCTCTGTGTCTCCAGCTAAGGGAAGCCCTGAGGGGTTCGAGCAACTGGTCTGCTTCCCTGGGACTCTTGACACACCAGCCCTGGGTCATTTTGTTACTCTCAGTTGACCCTGGAGTCTCACATGTTTTTATATGCTTTCTCGTATGATTGATTATGATGTCTTTCTGCTACATAAACCAGGCATTACATCATCAACTCTACAAGGCTAGGGACAAGGTTTCTGTAACATGGTTTTAAATGACGTGGCATCGGCTGCCGAAATAGAGGTCATGCTTTCTTTCATTGTTCAGGGTATATTTTAAATAGTTCTCATGTGTTCATATTAATCTTATTTCTACCCTCTGTGAAGTAAATCCAGTCTCTCAAATACATCACTGTACTCCAAATATTTGAAGACCAATTTACAAAGTTCTGCCTGTGGGGGTTAAGAAAGAAACAATTCTCTTTATTTATTGCTTTCGTTTTCTGTGTTCCTGGGACTGCGCAGGCTGGGAGTTTCTCCCAGGAAATACTAATTTACCCTCTGCAGGTATCAAGAATGGGACTAGAGATGTGCAGTCTTATCAGGGTGCAGTTGGAAAAGGCAGGTAGGCCCTACACCATGGGCAGTTGACCCCCGCTTCAGCCTAGGACGCTGCTTGTCTGGAATGATGCTTTTGGGTTTTCGCTGGTGTCTGCTCAGGTAAACACTGCCCTCTTTTGTTTTAATGAGAGCATCTTCCCAGTTCATGCATTTCCTGCTGTACGGTTGTCTGCTTATGTTACAGTGTTGAAGCAATCCTGGATACAGTTCCTCTTCTGGATTTCAGTCTCTAATATTTTATTATTTGGGCATTATTTTCTTACGAGTTTTGTTGTTGTTTTAAAGTACATGAATCCCATTCTTCAGTTAAACAGCTCCCATCCTCTGTGTCATTGAAATCGCTAAAAAATTCTGAACAGAAACGAACCTGACAACTAGGTAACACCAGCATAGCCTGCCATTTTGTCATGGGCTTGAAACTTGGTAATCATAGCACGTGCAAATGCATGTGAACTCTACTTCCTTCTCACCCACGTTTCTTAATTTGGTTTGTAAGATAATTATAAGACACTTGTATCTACTAGCTGAAGTGAGAAGGTATTCAAATGAGGGTTTTAAAAATGATATGCTTGAAATTGAAATTGTACCTTATCAAAGCTTGTATTTCCGAAGATAGGTCAAAGGATAATTGAAGCTGATGGATTTTTCATAACTGTAGAGGCAATTGTTTGAACTATATAGCTCAATTACTATTTTAATACAAAATACTCCACTCATAAAAGTGTGTAGTCCAAAATATTTTACGTTACTATTTTCTCTGTGAAGAGCAACAGCATCAGACAGTAGATAATATAACCAATTTTATAGTCACTGTTGTGTAGTGTTTGTCCTTGTTGCAGTGGTAGATATTAGTGGCACTAACCATATTTAAAAATAATTTCTGAATGTGTTCAATGATGTTTCTTCACCATATAAGCTACTTAAACAGGAAGTGAATTAATGTAAGGAATACACTCTTGTAGATTTATGTTTATGTTCCTAAGTAGCAACATTTCTCTTCTTCATGAGAACCATTCACTATATAGATAGATGACTTGTAAACATGTCTGTGCACACACATACAAACACACACAAACACATACACGCCCACATGTATGCATACAAATATACATGCACTTTTAGAAATTAAGACTTATAACTATAACATTCAATTGAATTTTTAAATAGACTTTTATAGAAAAATCCATGGCTGTAAAAAAATGTATTGATCCACTGTCAACAAACATGTAAATTTGACTTCAGGTATTTGACTCTTGCTAAGATTGTTAAAATGGAATATAAAACATGTGGCAAGGCCCCAGACTTAACTTCTAGACACGTTTTTGGTTAAAAAAAAAAGTTTAATGGTAGGTGAATCTCTAACTTCTTAGACTCCTTCCATAATTACACACATAGTAATATCTCACAATTAAGATGAATGCCAAATATTATAGAAGCACTTAAATATTGCTGCAGTCATTTTTATTGACATACAAAATTCTGGTTAAGGAAACACATACATATATTAAATATATAGGTATTGAGGAAATACACGTACACCTGTATAAAAAGATATACATATACATATATACATGATAAAAATATTTCTATCTAGTCAGTGAGAACAATGCTTTTACAGGTAGTTAAACAACTTTTTGAATTTTTAATTACTTGATTTTATTTATCTCTTAAAGCTGTTAGACATTAGCTTATAAGCTATTCACTTAATAAACTATAAAATTAATGTTATTATATTTAAAGACTGATCCTAACTTCAACTATAGTCTATGGCAATGTATATCTGAGATTTATGGGGATGTTTTTTCAACCTGATCTTCGTCTTTGTTTTATGCCATTTACCTTAACTTTTTGAAATCTTGAAGGTAAAATATTTGACTGGCACTTTTATTGTTTCTTCGGGCGTAGGAGGGTGTCCAGAGAGGGTTTCTCTGTGTAGCCCTGGCTGTCCTGGAACACTTTCCGTAGATCAGGCTATCCTCAAACTCCCAGAGATCCACCTGTCTCTGCCTCTAAAGTGCTGGAATCATTGCCCGGCAGTACTTTTAATCTTGTACACTTTATCAATCAACGCAAGTTTTAACATTTAGCTAATGATAAATATTGATCTTCTACTATGGATACAGTGTGTTTGAGAGTGGAGAGGGTGGGCCACCTATGTGGAGGCCTGGAGAGTGTTCTTCCCATGGTGACAACAGAAGAAGGAGCAGACAGGAACCCAGGACAAGAAGTCAAAAGGAGAGTGCTTTAACCGTTATGGAGGAGTCAGTAACTGAGTCAAACTCACACCAGGGGCTAAAGAGATGTGGTGGTGGTTAACAGTCATTCTGCACTTTCAGGAGTCCCTTGCTCAGTTCCCAGTACCTACACAGTGTGGGGTTTTTTCATAAAAGAAATTGTTCTAAGTCTCTTTACAAAAAAAAAAAAAAAGTATGTTTATAGTGAGTCAGCTAGTTACCCCATTAAAATGCACTAAAATGTGTGGTTCGACAAAGATGGAATCTCATACTTCTCTGTTACTAGAATCTAATTTTAATGCTGGACAGAAATATTATTTCCAATTTTCTATACACTTCTCCCCACCCCCCTTAGTCATTATACATTCAGGTTATCCTGCGTGCCTGTGCCTGTGCTCAGGCTTGGAAACCACTGTCTTGATTGCTCTCTCTGATATCGTGGTGCATACAGATCTTACTTTCCCTCACAGTGCTAGGTCCCAGCCCTGTCCAGTCTCGGAATCCCTTACATTCTACAGAGCACAAAGAACTGGAGCCACTCAGACCGCACCCCTGTCAGGTGGTAGCCCATTTCAGTTGCCCGGGTTTGATGGCAGAGGAACAAGATCAAGTTTCCTCCATGATCCTGGAACCAGCAAAACCATGGGAACACAGGGCGAGTAGTAGCATGTCTGCCTGCTTCTCATGGCCCAGGCAAGGTGCTGTGTGTGTTGTAGAGGTTGTCACATGGACTCTGAGTCCAGTCTGAGGACATTTAAATCCTAGCTTTGCCGCTAACGAGCTGTGTGGTCATGAGTGAGTTCTTTGCACCTGTTACCTCGGAGATGCTAATACTACCCAACCAACAGCTGCTCATAAGAAGGACGAGTGCCAGAAAACACCATCGTTGCCATTTCCAGCCTGCAGATGCAGAGATGCTGGCGAAAGGGGAGGCAAGGCGACTCTCAGAACTTGATCAGGGTTGATTGATCGAAAGATTCCATTTGAGAAAACGACTTTTCACTGCTACTTCACTGAACCCATTTTACCTCACTTTCCCTTGAATTCTTGCTTTTTCTGGATGTCTGTGCCCATGTTTGACAGGCCTGTGATAAAGACCAGCATTTATGTAGCACGATAAAATTGGGTGTTTCGGAAACATTTATAAATCTGAAACAGATGTCTTTCTTCTCCTTTAAGGAAAAGGCGTGAAGATTGATGTCCTCCTTGTAGGAAAGCTGAGGCTTCGGTCTTTGCTTTATGAGTAAACGGTGCTTATGTATAAATTTACCAGGATTTGCATGGCAAGCACTTAGCTTTCCTTCCTTGCTTGTGTCTGATCTGGTTTATACACCTTACCAAAGATAGCCATAAATAACACAGATGATGTTCTGATAATTACTGGGTTTATTGATCCCACTAAGATAAATGCCATCCAAATCACTGATTCCAGGAAACCAGCAGATATTACAACACTTATTCAAGCCAGGTTTTCCTCAAGCTCATTTGTTTCTGTGGTGCTTAGCTCAGTTTTCATGTGCAATCATGCCTCTGTACCGGTGGCTCTCAGTCTGTGGGTCTTGAGCCGCTTAGGGTCACAGGGGTCTATATCAGATATTTACATTACAATTCATAGCAGTAGCAACATTACTGGTATGAAGTAGCAAAAGAAATAATTTTATGGTCGGGGCTTCACCACAACATGAGGAACTGCATTAAAGGGTCACAGCATTAGGAAGATTGAGAACAACTGCTCTAGATCCTATCCTTGTGCCTTTGAGGACACAGCATTCTGGCAAGGTGGGCTAGACCTGCCAAATACATAGATTTTCTTTTGGTTTCATTTTGCTCTTAAAACATTCTGGTTTTTTTGTTTGTTTGTTTGTTTGTTTGTTTTTCAGGATAGCTTATTTAGATGCAGTAACTTCATACCTATGCAAATCACTTCATAATTCCAGCCAAACCAACTAAAGAAAACCACTAGTTAGGTTACTTAGAGTTTCATAGATTTACATGAGCTTAAATTGGAGGGAGTGGGCTTTATTGCAAAAGCAACAAATCATAATGAACTTGCAACTTCAGGAAGTCATTTGATTAATTTTACAAACAATAAAAAAAAAAGCTGTCAGACACTATAACACATGCCTGTAATCCCAGCATTCAGAAAGCTGGGGCAGTTGGCTCTCTGTGAGTATGAAGTCAGCCTGGTCTGTATAGCAAGTTTCAGAGTCAGCTAGGGCTATATAGTGAGAAGTTTGCCAAGAGAGAGAAAGGTTGACGAAGGAAAAAGGAAGGGAGGGAGGGAGGGAGGGAGGGAGGGAGGGAGGGAGGGAGGAAGGAAGGAAGGAAGGAAGGAAGGAAGGAAGGAAGGAAGGAAGGAAGGAAGGGAGGATAGTGACCTTGAAAATGCACCATGGGTATATCCATAGTTCTTATGTTAACAGGGTGTTCCACCAAAAATATTTTTTAAACTATTTTGAGTCTGTTCCCACTTAGAACATAAATACAGGAAAAGAAGTACCTCCTGAGTCTGTATGCAAATATGTTGTATAAAGAGCTTCTTTAAGATTCTGGATTCTACGACCCATGGTTTGTGCTCACTGCAAGTGTCATATACTTGCAAGCACACGGCTGATATCCTTTTTCTACTTTCTCATGATATTTTCCCCAGGAGGATTATCCTGAGCTTTCATAAGAGATACCATCTTTAATCCTGTCTAGAACTTCTAGATGAATGAATGAGAGGTTAAGCAAGCCAAGAAGGATCCAGGTCAAGAGCTTTATAACACTTTACTTGAGTTTACAAGACTAAATATCAGACTCAGTGTATAAAAATGACCAAATCTGTATTCATCTATTCTGTGTATTCCATTTTGCAGAATTTCATAGCAGGCTTTTGGCATTTAGCATCTCCCAAATCTGCATCAAATATAGCTGCTGAACCAGTGGGTTAAGACAGGAAGGCAGAGGAGATGCCCATGTCTGTTAATATCACATAAATACCTGCAAGGGTGAAGCTGGATATCAGCGGTAAACAACCTCTAGTTCTGCTTCTCTGTGCCTGATGGGAAACATGAATCCATCAAACGAGATGTAGGGAGACAACTTCTAGCTCAGTGTAATTGAAGTTAGGGGAAAGGAGACAGCACAAGGCACGAACTGGACTTTGTGAGAAAAAGGCCATCCTTTAGATCAAGTTAAATGTCAGGGCTAGTTAATGACAATGTGTCTGTGGTCCGCTGTGGTAAAATTCACTCTAATTAGTGGTGCCTGCCATGAATTTAAAGCAAGAAAGAGAAAATGCTCTGGAATGACTGTCAGTGAGAAGGAAAAATGATTGTAGCTTATAGTTACAATCCAGTACTTACGTAGATAGCCAGGGCACAATGAGCTAAGTTTCTCACATCCATCTAAACAACGGGCCAAGTGACATGATTCATGGTAGAATAAAATGACTTTGCAAATTATCTCCATTTGGTGATTAGCAAATAAGAACCATTACTGGTTGTGAATAGTTTGTTTGCTTGTTTGTTTGTTTTTTGAGACAGGGTTTCTGTGTTTAGCAATGGTTTGTTTATGTGAATCCATGTAAGAGCCGTTCTGTGTCATCAGATGCTGGCTATGAATGGTCTGTTTATGTGGATCCATGTAAGAGCTGTTCCGTGTCATGGAAGAAGTACATCATGGAGGCTCCTTCAAAGTGAAGACATCCTGTTTCCAAGGTCCAGAGATTCTGAAAGCCTTGTAGGAACAGTAGGCCTATTAAAAGGGTTGCCATTCCAGAACATCAAATTACCACAGATTAGACAGAGAGAGAAAATGAGAATTGTGGGGTCATTCTAGCCCATCAAATGAAACTGAACTCATAAAAATTCAACAATGCTCTAAGTGAGGCCACAAGACAATATAATATAGATAGACAGACAGACGGATAGATAGATAGATATGAAGAAATAATATCTATTCTGTGGTGCAGTACTTAAAAAGAAAACACAGAGTTGCATATCTTTAAAATGGAGACCACTAAGAATTTAACCAAAGCACTGACCTAAGATCCACTTTTGCTTTCATGTTTTAACACCTCGTGTTAAAAGGGACAACGGCGCAGCCAATCCCTTCCAGCCTCCACACAGAGAAGAGTGCACATCTTCTCCCCATGCCCTGCCTCTTGTCGGCAGCTAATAGCCAGAATTGCCTGACCAGTGAGAAGGAAGCTAGATAGGTGGCTGTCAGAGCCAAGCTGTTCCAGCTGTGAGATTAGCTTAATTCAAATGACTTCAGGCAAACTGCTTCAAATTCTAATGTAAATTTGTTTTATCACAACTTAGCTCTCAGGTATATTACAGAATTAAGCCAGAGGCACTTTAAACATTCCGTGGCGACAGGTGTGCACTAAAGCATCCCATAAATGTTACAGGAGCACAGAAGGGGGACAGCAAAGAGAAGAACTTTCTTTGAAGTGGGCTGTGCTAACCCTCACGCCTCACCACCTTTACTTGGTCTACACCACACTGAGCACCTTTCTAATAGCTTGTTAGCTTTGCCAGGGGAAATGTCAAGCAGAAAGATTTATGCATTGAAAGACAGTGAATAGGAGAGCTGCCAGCACCAAGGATGAGTGCAGGAACTACAAATAGAATTTTTTTAAACGCAAAAATTCGAGGCACTTGGAAAGTTTTTTGTTGTTGTTGTTTGCTTGCTTGCTTTTATGGCCTAATGATTTAAAAGACAGAAAGTTACATTTCATACCTCACCTTTACAAAACTCTTAATCTTCAGTAACAGGAGAAATCTGAAAGCAAGTTTAATGTTTTCCTCTTTTTCAACAGGTCATACTAAAATTCTCAAGGGTTGGTAGGAGTTGCAAAATAAACGTGAAAATGCAGCAATTGAAATATAACTGGATTTTTCTCACATGGGATGCACATTACTACCCATTTTTTAAATTAAATTTTAATTTTTTTATTTTTATTAATTATAGTTTATTCACTTTGTATCCCAGATGTAGCCCCCTCCCCATCCCCTTCCAGTCCCACCCTCCCACCCTCTTCTTCTCCTGTGTCCCTCCCCCAGTCCAATGATAGGGGAGGTCCTCCTCCCCTTCCATCTAACCCTAGTTTCTTTAGGACTGGCTGCATTGTCTTCCTCTGTGGACTGATAAGGCTGCTCCCCCCTCAGGTGGAAGTGATCAAAGAGCCAGCCCATGAGCTCAATGGCCTACCTTTACTTGTTTTCCTTTAAAAAAAAAAAAAAAAGTAACGTTTGATTTTTTCCTAATTAGAAATCATGAATACCCACTTGATATTTTTATAGGTTCAATGCAAACACATGCATAAACGTTTGCACTTATGTGACTGTTCTCTATGGCGATCTTTATAGTCACTACAGAATGAGAGATGTGTTACACAGCTGTCGTTTGTGGTTCCGAAATCAAATCACAACATGTACACTGAGCACTAGCAAAGGTGGCTGTTTGTATTGCTTGTGTCAGAGATGCTAGCAATATGTCTGTAAAATTATGAAAATATGACTAATGAATATCTAAAGAAACACCTAAACTAGAAAGCACATGAATTTAGTTATATATATATATATATATATATATATATATATATATATATATATAATGCTATAAATGCTCGACCATAATGACACTCTGAGAAAAGCAATGCTTGGAATGGAGAGATGGCTCAGCCAAAACATCAGACAAGTAACCCGAAAAGTGTAAACAGAGTAAGATACTACTGAGGAAAATGACTGTATTCTTGTGATAATGTCTTCACACTTTGCAATGATGATATAGTTTGTGAAGTGTTCCATATAAAGTATTTTTATGCCTTGATACATGGACTTAACCATGTTAATAAGTTCCTTATCTTTAACATATTTGAAAGTATTCTTATAAAATAAATGAAACTAAAGCCTGTACAGCGTGGGGGAGGGGGAGAGCTAGTTAAAGAAGAAAAAAAATGGGGATGAAAAACTCAAAATCCTGTTTTTGTGACATGCCATGGAAGTTAGCTACTCTGGGGTTTCTTAAGAGCATTGATATAAGTTATCCTTATTCAAGTGATTGACTAAGGAAACCTATGAACAACTAAAGCCCACAGAGAAAGCAAGCAAGAAAGAAAAATGTGACACCAAGAGGAGTTTAGAATCAATCCAATTCCAAAAGGCTCCTTGTGGCCCATAGAGGCCAAAGGGTTGTTCTTCCTTTCTCTGGGTTGGAATATGGGCAATAATTTCCCAGCTATCTCCCAACAGGCAGCTCCTCAAAACTAAGGAGGAAAATTCAGATAGAAACAAGTAATGGCCAACTCCTACCAACCAAGCCTGGCTCTGTACTAGATACACACAAGAAAAAACAAGATGTCAGTGTGAGCTGAGTGAAATTTGATGGCTACTGAGCAGAAAGTGAATACACCATAGTAAATTTGATAATCATATTTTCACAGGAAAGACAGGGTAAAGCGGGATGTACGTGTCTTTTTGGGTACGTGTCTTTTGGATGATAAAACATAATTACATAAGCAAGTGAAATAGATGCTGTGAACACTGAGGAAAGGAAACAAACAGAGACACAAAGCAATAGACTTAAGTACTGGCAACTATGCAGGGGTGAAAATGACTAAGTTCATTATATACAAATGTGAAACAGGAAAAAAAAAACCAACTTCTTAAGTGCTATCTGAACTAACAAATTCATACTAAACATTTGGCTAAAGTAGGAAGCAGCAGAGGAAAGCTTTCTTTTGGCAATAAATCTGTTTAAAGTGTGAAGGGACCCTAAAAACCTAGGGTTAGCAGAGCTAGAGAGATGGCTACATGGTTAACAACACTGGCTTCTCTTCCAAAGCACTTAGGTTTGAGTCCCAGCACCACACTGTAGTTAAGAGCCGTCTGTAACTCCGGTTCTAGGATGCCGTGCCCTCTTCTTTTGCCCTCTTCAGGCGTCAGATTCACGTGTGTTGCATGTTCAAACAAAACACTCCGACACATAAAAAGAAATAAATCTAAAAGAAAAATAAATATTAAATGAAAATCATTTCACGGTTCCAGACTAAGAAGCGCCACAGAAACCACTCAGACACCGGTCTCAGCTAGATATTGATGGTTTATTAGAATGCCTCTGCAAGGTGATCAATCAGGGCCACAGTAAGGACGTGGGAGCCTAGCTGTGACCTCCACAAGGTCTCACGGCAGGGTTCTTACAGAAAAATAACCAGGTGCAAAAGACATAGCGACATTACATTTTTTGGCTGACTAGAGAAAATATTATTAGCTAACCTTTAAGCTGATTGGTTCTAGGTGAGGTAAATGAGGGTCTTCCATGTGCAACTGAGTGCAACCAGGTGTGCAGACAACAAGAGTGCAACCAGAGTGTAGCCAAGTATACAGATAACCAAGTATGAACTATGACACTCTCGGATCATATAGTATAAGGTCAGCTCCACCCTCTGGCACGGTCTGTTGGTGTAGGTTAACTTGGCTCCTTGGCAAAGTTTCTTACTGTCAGCTATGAATAACAACTTTCAGGAAGCAAGGTTAGGTTAGCAGTTTAAAATTTTGAACTTAATTTCACCTTAGAAACAAAATGGACATTGAAATGGCTGCAGTTATGTCTCAAAGCAGACTTCAGTGTTCCAGACTTCAACATTCACCTGATCTCTCAAGAAGGAAAAACAAAATTAGTTATCAGGAAGTCTTCAGACAGGGAAGAATTCTAAAGGACAGACTGCAACTAAAGGACAGACTTCAGAAAAAAAAATGTTCTAGGGACAAAGCCTTGAACTTGGGGTAGCCCCTACATCTGGGAGTAGATGAGAAGAATGTGGTCTCAGTAAATGCTACCAATCTTGAGAAAGTCAGGGGATTGTGGACTATCACTTTCAGAAACTGAGAGCTATCTTTTTCAATGTGTCTGCATGTGTGTGTGTGTGTGTGTGTGTGTGTGTGTGAATGTCTAGATGAGTGGGCACACGTGTACACTGGAGAGTAGAGGGTGGAGGTTGATTCGGAGGTCATCCTTGTTTATTGAGACAGGGTCTCTCATCAGACCAAAGCTTGCAGATAAGGCTAATCTTGCTAGCCCGCTGACTCCAGAGATCCCATCTCTGCCTTCAGAGGCTGGGATTCCTAACCCACTGAGCATTTACATGCATCTGAGGATTAAACTTCCAGTCCTGGTGCTGGCAAGGCACATGAATTAACCAGTGT
Source organism: Psammomys obesus (assembly GCF_907164565.1). NCBI lineage: Eukaryota > Metazoa > Chordata > Mammalia > Rodentia > Muridae > Psammomys > Psammomys obesus. The sequence goes on along the minus strand of NW_026585580.1, from coordinate 3,188,312 downwards.
ATCATCTCCCCTGCCCATAATCTGGGATTTGAAGAGAAATGGCTTAAGGCCACATTCAGAAGGCGAGGAGAGTTCCTTTTTGTATTTGAATGATATTCATACACTAGAGAAGAAAACCAATGAACAGGGAGAAATTAAAGATGCAATCCTCTGAAACAAGAGTATAAATCGTGTAAATGTTGGGAAAGGAAGTTGGAAAAGCAAATATGGCAGAAGCACAGTCAATACTTCCATATGGAGGATACAAAGAAAGGTGTTTAGCAGTGGTTCCCAATTTTCCTAAAGCTGTGACCCTTTAAGACATTTCTTCATGTTGTAGTGACCCCCGATGATAAAATTATATTTGTTGCTTCTTCATACTATAATTTTTGTTACTCTTATGAATGATAGTACAAATATCTGATATGCGACCCTTGTGAAACGATTGTTCAACCTAAAAAGAGGTCATGGCCCTCAGGTTGAGAGCCCGTGGTTTAGAGAGCTGTGTGCATTCACTCTGGGGACAAGAGAATACCAAAGCAAATTTAATTTGCATATTACACACATATCTTTGTCTCATACAGAATTCTTTGCTATGTATGAGGCATTTTCATCGTGATTGCTAAGATAGCTGCTGACTATTTTCTTCATGGACAAGCCCAAGTCAGTGGAGAAAAAGCAGAGAAAAATATAGACTTAAGAAGGACAGGGTAATAGAGCAGAGAAAGGTTGGTCACTGAGGGGGATAAAGGTCTGTGACAGCAATTCAGAGTTCGGCTAGGTTCTCCAAGCTTCCAGAGAAGCCCAGGCATTTCGTCTTAACCCTTCCATGCATTCTTTCCTACATAAACTACTAGTTATATCTTTGTTTTTTCAATTTCTTTTGTAGGCTATTTTAAAACAAGGAATTATTTTTATTTAATAAGTCTGGTTTGCTAGAAGATAATTCTAATTTTTAAAGAAAATTTTGTTGGTAAAATATAAATGAGGTCAGGGTAAAACAAGGTCAGAATTAAATTATTATATTTATTTTCACATCTTTAAACTCTAAGCTCGTTTAAACTCTCGATTTCCTGAGTTCTAGAAACTGTCTGAAGCATGCAGACTAAGTGTCTTTGCTATGCTAGGAAAACTCAAGAGACTGTTTTATAAACAGTGAGTATTTCTGGTGTCTTTGAGCAATACATTTTTTATGTCATGGCTACAAATTAATGTATGCGATAGTGCTCATTTACTGTAAGCTAAAAATATTTTCCCTGAGAGCTGATTGTTATGAATATTGTGTTCTCCTTTACAGTTGTTGCCACAGAACTAAATTTTTTTCAGAGTATAATAGATATAAACTAAAAATTCCTAATTGAAAATTTATCTTTCTAGCGTGTTAAAATGTACACTGTTCACTTTTATTTCTTATTTTGTCAAAAATGGTGTGAGTTGAGTGCCTCTAATTTAGTTTTATTAAACAATTTCTTATATGAGGAAAATAGAACCAACAAAATAAAAAGTTATTTAGTAGAAACATTAATTTTTAATCTGTTATTCTTAAGACAACATTCCTAATTACTTCCACCACATCTTCATACTCTTTTACATTTTGCTACTCAATTTCAAACATAATTATCTATAATGAGTTTTCTTAAAAACAATTTTTTCTGCCACATCATTTTCAAAAGTCAGGTAGATTTTCTGGCATGGGTACAATTAGGAAGTAAGATGAATGAATCTTTGAAACTTTCTCAGATCTTATTACTCACGATCAGATTTACAGAGTTTTGTGGAACTCCCGTGAGAACTCAAATTGTTAACAGTCACAGAAAATATATGAGTTAAAGCTATTTTGTTCAGTATCTTCAGTATGATTCTATTAGAAAAATATCTGCACCATCACCTTCTAGAGATACTGGAATGAGCTCCATCACCACTAAGATGGATGATTAATTAAACAGGAAGAAAACACCCAATGGTAAAAGATGGTCATGGCGGTTGTGCCTACAAAATGGAACCAATGAGAAAAATATATCAATCAGCTTTGCCATTACTGTAGCAGAACACTTGACATCAACAATCTAAAGGGAGGAATAGTTTATTTTGGCTCCTGGCTTCAGAGGATTCGGTTAATAGCCTTTGATTCTATTGATTATGGGTCCCTGAGCGGTGATGTGTAGCACTCTTCCTAGGAATTCATTTTTCATTGGGAGACACTGTTCATGGAAGGCATGAACAGATGTGTGCTCACCCCAGGATAGGAAAAAGAGGACAGACCAAAGCACAGCTAGCACCAAAGTCCAACTTGGTGAGCCAATGTGTTTTATTGAGGTTACTTACAGGACGGAGCAGAAGTATCTCAAGGACATCTATATCCCCAATGCCCACTCATGCTTTGAAAAAAGCTGAAATCTGGAGCACACCGCACAATTACAGGCAGCTCAATAGGATGGAGACTGTCCTTTCCAGTAGGCTTAGTTGGCCTCAGCCTTTTTCAGGCAGTTCAGTTTCTCTGACACTCTTCTAGGCAGCTCAGCTGGTCTCTGCTTCTTCCTAGGGACTAGACTTGGCTGAGGGTAATGATGAAAGAAATAATGGATCTGTTCAGTTTCAGGGACATCCTGGAGTTATTTTGAGTTGTTTACACCCTGTCTTTTTTATATTAATTATATTAATTACAGTTTATTCACTTTGTATCCCAGCTGTAGCCCCCTCCCTCATTCCCTCCCAATCCCACCTTCCCTCCTTCATCTCTTTCCATGCCCCTCTCCAAGTCCATAAATAGGGAAGGTCCTCCTCCCCTTCCATCTGAACCTAGCCTATCAGGTCTCATCAGGACTGGCTGTATTGTCTTCCTCTGTGGACTGGTAAGGCTGCTTCCCACTCAGGGGGAGGTGATCAAAGAGCCAGCCACTGAGTTCATGTAAGAGACAGTCCCTGTTCTCCTTATTAGGGAACCCACTTAGACACTGAGCTGCCATGGGCCACATCTGAGTAGGGGCTCTAGCTTATCTCCATGCATGGCCCTTGGTTGGAGTATCAGTGTCAGAAAAGACCCCTGTGCCCAGAGATTTTGGTTATGTTGCTCTCCTTGTGGAGCTCCTGTCCTCTCCAGGTCTTCCCATTTCCCCCTTCTTTCATAAGATTCCCTGCAATAAGCCCATGTGCAGGATGAAGTGTTTTACCTCCCTGAAGAATACCTTGTTTCACTTCCTTGAGAACAAATTGTCCTAAGAATCCTGTTTTCGCATTTTCTCTTTACGTCCTGTGTCTTAAGAAGTTGCTCTCCAAGATGAACTGATTTAATCTTGGGAAAACTGCTTCACCACAGGGTGGCAGAGCATCCTGGCAGTGAGAACATGTGGAAGGGTGGCCTGTCCAATCACAGACGGGAAGCAGACAGGAAGAGGAGAGGAGTGGTCCTAGGTATGACCCTCACTGGTACACCCTCTGGGGCTTGTGACCTCTAGCTTCCTAAAATAGCACCACCAGGAAACATGCAACGTATTCAACCTTGGAGGACACTTAGATTCAACCATAACAGACAACATTAGAGGAAAGAGGAGGAGAAGAGACCTTAGTCATCTGTATTCCCCTAAAGGTAGCCTTATGTTTGCTTTCCTTCAAACCCTGGGCTGTCGTCTGGCTAGTTAAAAGGAACTATAAGAAGTAAGAGGATGAGGTCCGTCCTTTCTTAAGGACCTGGAAAACAATCCATATGGTGTAAAGGAAGGTAAATGAAGCTGTTGAAGTGTGGTGCTTAGGAAACCATAAACATGCTGTGCTGTGTACAGAAAGTAAATATGCTTGTTTGGAAACTTTACTATCACTTAACTGTAACTGTCAAGTTTCAGCTCCCAGGGAACAATCCATTGAGGAGTAGCTTGAACTCTCGGAGAGTCACAACTTCTGTTGGCTTCCTCTGAGTTGGAAACAGCAGGTCCACACGCTTGTGACTTTTATTAAAGCGAGACATTGAGATAGCAGGCAAAGCCCTGAGAAAAATGTGATCGTTTGTTTTTATGGATTTTTTTATGGTTTATATCTTATTTAGTTTACTTACATATTTAAATTATGAATCTATATTTCATTATATTTTTGTGTTCATGTTAGAGATGAAAGATGTATTTTAATCCTAACTTACGACAAAACAATTATCACTAAATTTCTTTACATCTCATTATAGTAGAAACAAGCTAAATGAGAATCTTGCAAAAATAAAGTCTAAAGGAATGTTGACCAAAATAGTTAAGTCTGGTTTTACTAGGCAGTATGATTAAACATACGCTGAGTCTGTTAATTGATGGAGAAGCATTAAATCACAGCATGCTGCCTGCAGTTGAGCACTGGGTAATGAGGCAGTGGGTTCATAAAAATAGTAGCAACGTGTATGCATAAAACTTAAACATAAATTCAGAGCCAAAAAGATTTCTGGAAAAACTAATACTGATTTTTAAAACAGCCAATTTAAGCAAATGTACACTATTTCAAATACAAACCTTAGTATTCTCTTTGTAACTTTTTATATGGCTGCAACTACAAAAGAAACATATAATTTGCGGAGGCATTTGTGAACAAAGGCATCAAAGATGTTTGCTTGGAACTGTGACATGAATACATCGAAAAAAATGCCATTGTTTGACATACAAAAAAGGCTGGTGGATATCAGCTTGAGAAACAAACAAAACTCATGAGACATGTCCAGTGCATCCTGACTAACATACAGGTCACATCCATGTGGCAGTTCTTGATGACTGCAGGGCGTACTTGTATTAAAGACCTTTCTTCCTCATTCTCTTTGCCAGTAACTGTGACTGCAATGCAGAGAACTATGATAGATTAAATTATCAAAAAGTACAATTTGGAGCATAATTATTATGTGGGACATTGTTTTGACGGTGCTGCTTTGGGGACGAGTAAACCTCTGGAGCTGTCCCCAAGTTCGGTTCGCAGCAAATGTGTTGGGTGGTTACAAGGAGATGTAACTCCAATTTAGGTGACCCATTGTCCTGTCTGACCTACACGTTCATGTACATATGCACACAGAGACGTATACACACCTAAATAGTAAAACAGTTTTAAAACCTTAAAAAGTTTACTCTTACGTTTGCAAAATTAAATTTAAACATCTGGAAACGCCATCTTGCCTTCTTGTTTCCGATTTTCTATCTTAATATCAGTATGTCTACATAAAGAAACAATACAATGTGGCTCTCAGTGTCAGAAAAGCAATTATCAAAGAAGTGTGTTAATCTTGGTGTTTTACGTCAGTCAAAAGTTATTACCAAACATACTTAAAGTGTGATCCGTTTATTGCCTCGAATTTTACATTTTTACCAAAAGAAGATTTGTATGTAAACATTCCGTGTAGCCAAATTCATTTATTTGAGGAGGATAAAATTTGATGTATCATTTCTATAACTGGCTACTAATGAAAACCTGAAGATGTTTTTTGAAAATGCACCATCACTTTTCCAGTATTACAAAAGTTTCAATTATAAAGGCTACTCTGAGCTTGTGAAAATTAGTTTGAAATTCCTTTTTTATTTTTATCCCCTTCAACTAATGCTACTCAACTCATTTATACTCATGTTGATGATGTTAAAACACAGCAATGAAACTCTTTGGATAATGATTATTCCCTATAAGAAGTACTGTCAATTCCACTTGGTCTGGAAATGATAGAAATCACAAAGCAAGCTCATTTTTTTAATGTTATAAATTTTTGTTTAAAGTTATAACTGTTTTTGTTTGCTCAAAGAGTATACCTGGACATCTCATGTTGGAAATAACTATTTCACTCATAATATTAAATACAATTATCAACATATATTCATTGCATATATTGATGGCCTTTATGTAGATGTTTTTGTTCAAATATATTATGTTTGACCATATTCACTTTCTTATATCATTCCCTTCCACATCTTGTCTCATGCTGTCCCATTCATTCCCCCAAGAGGCTCCTTCTTCTTCTATGATGCATGTACCTTCACGTTCCCGTGTGTGTGTGTAATTTTATGGATTTTTATAAAATCTAAGATCCACAAACTTACATTGTATTTGCCTTTCTGATTCTTACGTGTCTTTTAACATGACAATCTCTGCTTCCGTCCATTTGTCAACAAGCTATTTCCTTCTGCTGTATAGCTACATAAAACTTCACTGTGCCTATATACAACTGTCCCTGTAAGCCCTCATCTGTTTAAAGACACCTAAGCCGGTTCCATCATTGCTGCTGTAAAGAGTGCTGCAGTAAACACGGGTTTATGAGGATCTCTGTGGAGGTTATGTTCCCAGAAACAAGTCATAGGATAGGTACCTTCTCTAGCTTTTAGAGGACTGTCCAAACTGATTTCCATAGTAGCTACACCAATTCGCATTCTTACCAGCCATGTATGGCAGCTCCCTCTCTCTAGAGCCAGCACTTGTCGCTGTTTATTTTCCTTGCGATAACTATGCTGAATGAGAAGAGACAGTGTTCTCAATGTAGATTTCGTTTTCATTTTCCTAATGGCTAAGGATGCGGAGCATTTTTTTCTGTTTCTTGGCTCTGCATACCATCTTTTGACAACTAGTCATTTCATTAACTTGTTTATTAACTGAGTTGCTCAGGGTTGTTTTTATAATTAATTTTCCAGTCCTTTATATGTTCTAGGGATTAGTCCTCTGTCAGATGTGTAGTTGACAAGGAGTTTCCCCCATTCAGTAAGCTGTCTTTTCACTCACTTATCTCCTTCAACTGTGAAGAGGTTTTTTTTTTGGTTTTTTGGTTTTTAAATTTCATCCAAATCCATTTGTCCACTCTTTATTTCCTAAGCTATTGAGTCCGTTCTAGGAAAATCTTGATTCTGCCTATGTCTTCAAATATTTCCCCTATCTTGTCCTCTAATAATTTCAGAGTTTGGGGTCATACCTAAAGAACTCTGGTTTGTAGACAGAGGAGAAAGGGGTTCCACATTCTACCACATGCTGCTGTGCTGATTTTTCAACACCATTTCTTGAAGACTTTGTGGGTTTTTTTTTTCCTCTCCAATTTATGTCCTTAATATCTCAATCAAAAACTAGATGGGTGTATATATTTGGGTTTATTTTTTGTGTGAATACTACCCTTTTCAAAACAATTTAATTTTGTAATAATTAAGAGAAATGTGCACATATGCAAGTCGCCTCTCAGAATTAACGGGTAGAATATGCAATAAACTCTAGCTATCTCCTATGTGCTAACAGGGCTTAGGATGCCAACAGCCGTATCTTTAAAGCAAGGCTAATATGTTTTGTTAACCATTCTCATTTATTCTGGACAACACCATTAAGGATATGGAATACAGCAGGATATTTAAAAAAAATGTGACAACAGCAGAATGTGAGTTATAAAAAGCCACACATGAAACTAGTACAAACTTATCTACTCCGTTGCCTGTGCCTAGTCCGCATTGGAGAGAGCCTTGATGACCCTTTAGAGCCATCTTCCCTTCCTACCTTCCCTACTTTCCCTGTTCTCCATTCCTTCCCTTTCTCTCTTCCTCCCTTCTTTCTTCCTTAATTTTGGTACTGTAGAATAAACACAGAGCCTCATGCGTGCTAAATACATGTACATTGTACCACTGAAACACAGGCACATGTAAACACACACACACACACAAAACTGTGATACTTTTTTTCTTCCCTTACCTAGGTCATAGGTACTGTAGCGGTTGGTGGGGGAAGAAATTTTCTGTCCTAAATGCAGAGTGGCTTTTTTGGAGCCCCTCCTCAACCCAAACCTTGCCAATAGAAACCATTCACTTTCTTACTTCATTAGTTAGTGCTCTCTGAAGAATTTTGGTTCCTTGGATTATTTTATTAATAAAACATTAACTTGTATACAATTTCCCCAGTGTAAATCCCAAAGGGCATGGATTCTGGAGGCATGCAGAACTTGGCTAAGTGCTGCCTCCGAGCATAGGTAAAATTTCCCATCCCGTCTGGGTCTCAGTTTTACAATTATTACAAAACCAAAACCTTACTAATAATACGAAGCCTGGAGCTCTGATTGAAAAAAAAAAACATATATATGCTAATATTGGTGCTTATAATTGCTAGCTATTATGCTGGAATTACTGCATTAAGTACTAATTTGAGCACAGTGAAATCCTGTAGCACTAAATCCTGGGAAAGTTTAGTGGCTCATATAGCATCCCAGAGACATTTCTGGATCTGTTGCCTGGCACCCTTGCCCAGGTTATTCTCTAAAGAAGTGTCACTAATTGCCAGGTAGTTGGGAGATGAGACCCAGCCAATGTAGGTCCTCAGGGTAGGGCTCTAGCTAAATGGTGTTCCTGGCTCCTAACTCATTAAACCTAGTTAGCACTATCCTACGGAACGCTACAGGTGCTGCTGGGTGGATTTCTCCACTTATTGGGGTACTAAATAAACAAACATTTAAATAAACATCATCAGCACATCCAGAAAACTATTTGTACTTCTAACGCTGTTTCAGAATAGTTTTGAGTCTTCTTTTTGTCGTTAGACAGACACTTGTGAGATCAGCAGTACACCAAGACTAGGCTATTTATAACCCAGATGACATGGAACTTTCAGGAATGTTTTACAGGCTACAGATGCTTCATAGAGACTTCATTATTCTTCTTCCTATGCCTTGATGTTAGGAAATATGTCAGGAAGAATTCGTAAGGTCACCACATCTCAAATCTCTTGCAACTATATACTCTGTCCAAAGCTCCAAGACACAGACTTAGCATCAGTTGGCCTAGATTTAATTTCAGCTTGCTCAGTTTGTGTTTAGATGTAGTTTTAAAATGTTTGCCATTATTTTTTGCTGTTAGAGAGAAGTGCCATATGATACTTGATTTTGTGTTTTCAGAAGCATCTGGATAAATTAAAATATTGAAAGTGGTACATTCTGTTGGAAGACTTAACATTAAATTGACATTACAGGGTTTTGGTTTTTTTTGTTGTTGTTGTTATTGTTTTGCTTTTTTTTTTTTTTTCAGAGAATAAAGGAATGTTAAATTCTCCTGTCTCTTAGCTTGTTAGTCCTTTTATTGGACAAAAGGCTTGATCTCAGTGTATCCCAATGTAGACAATTTCAGATGCTGCTTTCAACTTTAGCTTATCATATCATAAATACATAGTAACTTCTGTATTCCCTTACTTGGGGATAATTCCTTTTGGAAATTTTACCTACTGACAATGGAATTGAGCATTGGCAGTACTTTAAAATATTGAAACACAAGCATTAGGATACATATTAAAACATGCTACCTGCTATGTATTACATATGACACACTTACATGATCCAGAAGAGTACCATGAACCAGAAGAATAACATAGAACTTTGTGAGAGTAGTTACCCATAGACAGAGATGATGGAAATAACTATTGGTGATTGAAAGGGATTTTCAACCAGGCGTGGTAGACATGATTGCAATCCAGCTAGGACAGGGTGATCTTGCATTTGAGGCCATCACATGTTTCATAGTGGAACCTTGTTGCAAACAAATGACAACAAAGAATTTTTATTTAATATGTGGTGTTTTATTTTTAAAGAGAGTTGAAAATATTTTGAAATTATTGCTACTTATTAATTCTATGTGTGGAAAATTTATGTTACTCATTTTGAAATAAGCTATGTTTTAAAATTCGTCTTAACAAAATGATTTCAAAAATTTGCAAATGCTTGTATTTACTATAGCATTAATAAAAAATAACAGAAACTTCACCATATCCTAAAGAACTTTTAAGATGTAATTAATCTCACAGCTTTGATGTTGATGCTTGTCTAAAGTATAATAATGAATGCAATCACAGCTTTCCTCATTAGGATAAGCTCATCATTTCAGAAAGTTATATTTAATTCCATTTGCCTTATTATCTTAGTCCCAAAGGAAAAACAAATATATAATGAGCACCAATTAGTTACCAGACATTGCTGCTAGAGAAATAAACAGAAGGGTCTCTAAGTCAGTAGACACTGAATTTTGTAAATAAAGTTTTATTGGAGCACATTAATGCCCTTTTGTTCATATAGCCTCTTTGGTTGCTCTACCGTAGAGATGAATAATTATGTAAAAGTGTGTGGCTCTCTAAGGCAGTGGGCCTCAACCTTCCTAATGCTGAGAACCTGCAATACAGTTCCTCATGTTGTGGTGACCCAACCATGAAATTATTTCATTAGTACTTCATAACTGTAATTTGGCTACTGTTATGAATTGTAATGTAAATGTCTGATATTCAGGATATCTGATATGTGACTCTGAAAGGGGTCATGACCCACAGGTTGAGAACCACTGCTCTAATACTAAAAATACTTGCTCTTTTTTGTGTCTACCATAAATTTTTCCAACCACAGATAGTCACAAAATAAGTTTTGTATGTACGGTGATATGAAACAAAGTATAATTAAGCAGCAGGAGGAGAGAGTTGGTACTAAGAAAGGGCATTGGATAAAGTGCCCCTGCATAGATGACGGTTGGCCAAAGACCTCACAGAAGCAAGGGAGCAGACTCTGAGGAGATCTGGGGGAATCTCTGCAGGCAGAAGGGGCAGAGGCAAAGTTTTAAGGCATGAATTCCAAGGAACCTAAGAAGGCCAGTGTGGCCAGAACGGGATGAGAAGAAATCAGAGGTCAGAGAGACCAGGCAACCATGCTAAACTCAGTAATGAATGTCACCAAAGAGTCCAGCTGCTACTAATTAATGGCCACTCTCTGTCACTTGGGATATCTAGAGCGCCTGTTTCATGTAAAGACGGAGGCTAAAACTAAAGGTGCCACATCTGCCTATAAGACAGTTTGCTCCTAATCTGACAGCCATCCTTCTTAGCCATACTATTACTGAGGAAACCAGAACAAAGTTGCTGTTGGCCTCAAGCCTTCTGTTTTTAAAAACATTTCTGTTATTTGTTTCCTGTGAGCTGTCCATGTCTATGCTAGTGTCAAGTCAGCTTCGGTAACATTACATTTTAAGGATTAGAGATATAATGTAACCGAAGAGTGGATACTTAGTCCATATAGATGCTGTGTTCCATCCTCAACAACAGAAGCACACAGTAACCACAGAAGGCTAAGTCACAACTGGAGTGTTTAGGGCTCATTTATCTTGGGTGTATTCTAGGAAAGTGGCTGACTCACCATCTCTACAGCTAAAGGGAATGACTAATTTCTATGGTCCCATGCAGATTAAACCCTCTGGAAATTGGTAAACACTTATGGAGAGAGTGTTGCTTGACTGACACCATCCCTGTCATTAAAAAAAAAAAAAAGTTTGCCATCTAGTAACATGGAAAATACTATGGAAATGTGTTTATATGTTTCTGTTTAAGAAAATATATTTAGTATATTCGTGTATGCCAACCCATTGTCTCTGCATGGGTATTTTAATTTGTAGAATAGAAACAGCAGAGTGAGAGATTATATGGCGTGGTCAGGTTAAGGGCCAGAGCTCTGACTTCTCAATATGATATGTATTGTTTTCCATTGGTTTTGGTTAAATTGATGACATTCCTTACTAAAATACAAAATATAACCGTAACCAAAAAGTACACCACACCATGTATCTAAAGTATGCCAAGGTGGGGCCATTACTACTCTATCCATTCATGTTTCTGCAAATAATGATGGACAACTGGTTTTTCCTTTCCTTTCTTTTGCTTGTATTTCTTTTTTAAATTTTTTAGATTTTATTTATTACAATTTATTCACTTTATATCACCAATACAGCCCCCTCCCTCATCTTCTCCCAGCCCCACCCACCTTCCCTCTTCTCCCCCTATGCCCTTTCCCTAGTCTTCTGATAGGGGAGGACCTCCGCCCCTTCTATCTGACCCCAGCTTATCAGGTTTCATCAAGGCTGCATGCATCATCATCCACTGTGGCCTGGCAAGGCTGCACCGCCCAGGGGGAAGTGATCAAAGATCCAGCCACTGAGTTCATGTCAGAGACAGCCATTGTATCACCTTACTAGGGAACCCATTTGGAAACTGAGCAGCCAATGGGCTTCCTATGAACAGGGATCTAGGTCCTTTCCATTCGTGGTCTTTAGTTGGATTATCAGTATCTGCAGGCCCCCTGGGCCCAGGTATTTTGGCACTGTTTTTCTATTTGTGGGATTCCTATCCCCTCCAGGTCTTTCTATCTCCCTCTTCTTCCATTAGGATTCTGGCACTCTGCCCAAAGTTTGGCTATGAGTCTCAGTATGTCCTCAGGTCCTCTGTGGAAGGCTCTGTCCTGTTCCCTGTCTTGGGTTTCCTTAAACAGCCTTAACTTACTTATGAAGGGAAAGAGCATCCATCAAGAGGAAAAATACACTTCCAGATTATAAATGTGTCAAGGACTGGACCTGTTTATAAATTTCTATTTAATATAGGCATATATTCTTCTTTTAGTAAGTGCATAAATATAATCATTTATGCAATATTTTCTTTCTTATTTTCCTACTTGTATTCCTCATTACCAGACTGGTTCTCACTAAAGTAGTAAAAATCTGTAATTTTGATTGTTTCTCACATTAGATTTATGGTTTTCATTACTAATTATCCCAAAAGAATTAGAATTTTGCTTCAAGATCCCAAATTTCTACATGAACATATGAATATAACCATATAATTCTGGATACTTTCACAGACAGCACACTGAATTTTCTTTTTTGTCTTTGTGATTTTGACATTAAATGGATCTCACTTACTTGTGTTTTGAGTGAATTTAAGTCAGATTTTCTTTTCTTATTTTTTAATATTAACCAATTGACTTTATTTGTGAGTGGTAGTTCTTGTTCTGGATGAAGCCACAATTTCTCTAACCATATACTCACTGCAGAATGTCTGTGTTATGTCCATTTTGGCTTTAATATGCACAGATCTGCTTTAAATATGTTTGTTTTTTAAATGTTGGCCATTATCTATCTATTATTTGGGCCACTTATACTTGTAGTCAATGCGTTTTGATCATATAGACGCCCCCACAACGTATCTGACTGCACAAGACCTACACAAGATCCCGTCAGCCAACACTTCAGCGTGGGTAGGGGAGGGTTCAAGAGCCTGCACTCTAGCAGCTGAGGGTTGGCGGCAGTGGGTGGCTACTGGGGAGGGCAAGTCAGTTTTCTTCAGGAGTGTGCTCTCTAGTGACTGTTCCATGTTCCAGCGGAGGGTCTTATACTCCTGTACACATGGGCAGTCCTCACTGAACTCGGTGGATCATAAGGAAAGAAAACAGAAAGAGGATGAATCAGGTTTCATTAAAGAGACTTTTCCGAACAGTGGTTGCAGTAGCATGTGAAGGAAAGATAGTGGCATGCCTTCTTTAAATCCTCCTTTCCCCCCAGGGATTGGTTTCCCCAGGCGCTATCCAACGTGGAGGGCTTTTTCTGTCACTAACTTCTCAGAATGCCCGTTTGCAACATCCCTGAGACCTCCAGCCACCCCAGAGCATCTGTCTTCTCAACGATGGCATTACTTCCCTCGAGTTCCTAAATTATAGGCCAGTCGTAATGCAAATGAGACCGTAAACCGCACTTACATATTCTCTGTGTCTGAGCTGAAGCATCCTTTTCCCTCCATAAGGTCTTTCAGTTTACTTAGGCCAGCCAACTGACATATTGCTCATTAATCATACATATTAACTGGAGTAGTTAAGGTTTTGAAATTCAACTTCCCACTCTGTCCACAGGGACTAGATCTTGTTTTCGCAATGTGATGACACATGCTTCAGACCCTGCTAATTAGGCCGTTCCCTTGGAAATTCATCCTGACATGTTTCAAGAATATTCTTCCCCCTGGAGTTCAAGTTCATTAAATTATTAATATCCTTGTATAAGTCTTGTAGGATTACTAACATAATAAAACTTTCTCTGTTTTAAAAACCATAGTTGACGGTGAAGAGAGAAGTTGATCTCTCTTCCTTGTATACCTTTTCTTAATAAACAGCAAGTAATGGAGATAATAATTAATAACATATATTGTTAAATATAAGGCATATTTTACTATAATTAAGTTCTAAGCGGCTACACAAATGTGTACGGAGGTATTGTCCTAAGCAACCTAACACAGATAACCTAAGATGAATTCTGCTGAACCCCTATGCTAAGTGGCGAGAGAACAGCAGGTTTACTATGTAAGCTATCGTCTACCTACATAGCTGCCTATAACATCCTTACTCTATGGCCTTTAAGAGGTAAAACTCTGGCTTCTGATGACAACCAAGTGCAGCTCAGAGGCCTAACTAGAAGCCCTTGATGTAATTTGCAAAGCCCAGCATAATCCCCACACCCTACCACTCACTCTGTACCAGGCAGCTGTTTCTCACTAGTCCTTGAGCAAGCCCTACTCCATGTCTGTCCCATCCGTCTGCTAATGGCTCCTCAGACCGTTAATGGCTCCCCAACCTGTGTGTTTCAGATCTCTTCTGAAGCTTTCCAGATTATCCTGAAATAGTTCGCCTTCCTACGTAAATGTTGCCTCTTTGTCTTGGTTTATTTTTTATTTTTTTTTGTAACTTTTGTCCCTACCCAATATTTAGATAGTAATGATTTTGCTTATTGTATGTGCAGTAAAGATCAGTGATGGTACAGACAGGTTGCCTGGATCCAGGTCCTAAATCTGTTGCTCATCATTGCTTTGTCTTACAGTCTCCTGACTTATAAAATGGGATCATATCGAAGTGAATTATTAAATGAACATGGATAAATTGACTTTAAAGGTATATGGCCTATGCTAAGGTCTTGTACTATCTATCTTTTGCCACTACTGTCCACAGTGGAATATAAGATTTATGAGAACAGGATTCAAGATATTTCCAAAGCTTAAGTGTCTCTTGGATGGTTAATAAATGACTAGAGATACATGAACTCAAGGTGAGGAAAATGTATTCAATTTAGTGAAGAGGTGGCAGGCAACCAAAGGAAGGTCTTAAAGGTCAGAATGGGCATTTCATATAATTGAGAAAGCCAGTTTTGTGACATTAATTTTAGGGTGTATATATATATATATATATATTATATGTATAATATAATGTTATATATATATATATATTACTACATGTAGCATTACAAGATGCTAGGAACAAGAGACTTCCCTAGAGGGGACAGAACAGGAGTCACAAGAAGAACCTGGGAAGTGGTCCAAGGGATTTGCAGCAGTACCTGCCTTTCCAGGAAGACTCACTTTCATTCTGGAAACTAGAACTGGTGAGAGCTTAGGGAATGTAGATTGATAAGGACAGAGTCTAAATTACTTTTACCCACTTGTAGTTCCAACTGACAATCTAGGTTCAGTTTGAGGAAATGAAAAATAACATTCTAGTAACAGGTGCATCCACAGTGTCAGCCAAACCACGTGATCCAAGTGTTCGGGTTTGGATCACGATACGTTTTCCTGATACTTAATCAATTGTCAAGGAAAAAAAGAGTGTGGACTGAGGGATGCCTACAGAGTACATGTGATGTAAAGCCTGGTGGTAAGAGTCAGAAAAGAAAACTACAGGTGGCACACGCAACACCGTGGCGCTGGTCCAAGCCACTCCTGAAAGACTATGCCCATCCCATCTTGTCTAATCCGTTGGGCACCAGCCACTCTTATGCGCTGTGACATTTCACTGGCCCTAAAACTCCAATTCCTAAGGAAATGTCTTCTAAAATGTGTAACTCAAAAGCTCAGAAGATGTGTTCTACAAGTACAGTGTGTTTGGGGCAGGTTTTTTGGGTGCTATCATTGGCCAGTAATTCAGGACTTGTTCTTGTTCCTCTAACCTTAAACTCTGAAATTTGTGGGTAAATGCCACCATATTGTTTTCACTTCAGCATTTCTCATCAGCAAGATACTATCATGTAGCAGCATCATTTGTCTCTCTATGTGCAGGTTTTACCTGATCTAAATCTGAAGCTGTATACTCACCTAGGAAAAAAGTGAAAGATAAAAATTGCACATTCGTGAGGCCTTCTGAAGGCAATTGGTTTTGGAGATTAGGAAAGCTGGTAGTGCCATTCTCAGCCCTTGAGATAGTATGTAAAGCCAAATCCCTCTTCTCCAGTCTGGGAACATCCAAAACAGAGAGGCAGGCACATTTTCACAATGCTGTGCATGCACATGAAGTTTCCACCCTCCCCCTGTGTCACACGGATGTCAACACACATCGTAGCACGGTCAAGATATCATCTAGCCACACTTTTCTGCTGTCCCACTAGTGACACCAAGATGAACCAAGTGCACAGGTAACAGCCAAAAAGTAGGGATGACAGGGCAGCGGTTTGGCAAGGTAGCTAGAGGCCCTGACAAAGTGGAGTTTATGTTTTGACCTGCAGAGTCTGGGGAGAGGGTGAGGTAAGGGAAAGGGAAAGGGGGGCAGAAAGAATGGGGGAAAGCAAGTGGAAAATAAATGTGACTTGAAGAAAGCAAAATTGCTGTCTGCTCTGGCTCACTATGGTCACTAAAGGACAGTCAGGGACAGAAGAAGGATCAGGGAGAGGGGATAATGTACCTACTAAAACACTAGACAAGAGCCATCCATCCAGTGTTCTACGGTACAGTCAGTAGCTACAGTCTATAACTTGTCTTCTATTTCTGAATACAAAAAGAGGAATCTGGAGGTTCCCAACACATAGAATTGGCAGATGCTTGAGAAATGAATGTGCTAGTATTTCTTATTATTATACATTGTATGCATGTATCAAATATCATACTATAGATCACCAGTGTATACAACTATTATGTGTCAAATTAAAAAAAAAAAGTATAGAATAGCCAAATTGTGAATGATCAGAATCTCCACACTGAGGGAACATCAATCCTGTTTTGATCCAGTGTTATTATTTATTCAGATGATCATTTCTTCAGTGTACCCCAGGGGAGGTTAGACAATAATGTCAGGACCACTTGTAACTGGTTTTGAAAAGCATCACTAGTTACTAATGAAGTCCGTTTAAGGAAAAGAAAGATGACGAAGGCGGTGAAGGCACTTACTGTCAGGCCTGAAGCTCCAAGTTCAGTGCTTGGGACCTACGTGATGGAAGGCGAGCATTGACTCCTCAAGAAGTCGTCCTCTGACTTTTATACGCATACCTTGGCACGTGCGTGCACTCACACCCATGTGCACACACAGGAGGACTGGTAAAAAAGAGAGAGAAGGGAAAGGGGAAAGGCAGATTGGGAAATTGTAGAATTATTTTTAAAAGTTAAGAACCTGCTGCTAGTGGAGGAGGCGGCAGTACGGATCCGTCTTTCCACAGTTCTACACTTATTTCAGATCTCTTGTTCATACTGAATTACATCCTCCCGCTGGTCCTTACAAGGCCGCTTGTCTGATCCCTGAAGTAACAAGACCTTTATCACTAGTGACGCTGCTGTCATAGGTGTATTTTTTAAATATCTGCTAAGGTGTAAAATGCACTTTGGATATCACACATTCCTTAAATGAGGATTCTTTTCTCATTTTTGCATACATCCTTGATTTTGAAACTTTACAACATCAGTCAAAAATCTTATTTCCTTTCACAATGTAAAAAAAGAAGAAGAAGAAGAAGAAAAGAAAAAGAATAAAAGAAAAAAGACATTCAAACTTCCCAGATAGACTGTAATGTTTTCCTGTGTAATCAACACCCCATTCACAGTTGTATGTGCCAGTCAAGGCCATGTCTGCTCCTCATTAACATTTCCCTGATACCTGTTCGGGCTCAGCCAATGCCTAAGTGTGTGTGAAACACAGTCAAGGACAGGGGAACACTTAAGAGGAGCCATCTTCATTTTCAGTCGGCAGTTCAGAAGTAGACACAGTTGGACATACATTTCAGCCTGTGGGTCTGGCGTCTCTTTATCACCCTGGATTTGAACTCATCACCACTGTAACTTCTTTATCCTCATAACCCTTATCGACAGCCCAGCCACCAGCCATAGAAGGACCAGTAGCCCGTGGTTTGCACTCCTCTCTTTAGAATGCTGGTGGAGGGCGAAGCGTTTATAAATCAAGTGTCTAATTTGAGATGCTCTACCTGAAAGTCATCCTGGGAGGATCTGTCGATGTTTTACAGTTGCCAGTTTGCAGATGCCATCCGTTTAGATAGCCCTGCGTGTCTGCTCGCTTGCTGACAATGGTGACCCTCTGCGCTATTTATTCTTATTTTTTGCCTTGAACACAGCAAGTACTGGTGGACTGACAATGTATCCTATAAATAAGTTTACTAAACCGTGAGAATGTCTTTGTTTTGTGGAATACCCTCATTCACGTGGGTAACTCGCTGTAATTGCTTACTGGCATGGACTACTTCTCCCTGCTTGAGCTTCTTCACAAACTGAACAACAGCCTTTAAGTCTTGTATTGATTTTTCGTTTTGACTGTGGGAGCGGGCAGCAGTGACCATGGATAGGTGCATCTGAGTGGAGGTGCCCATGGAGGGCGTGGGAGACTTGGCCCAGATGATGTCACAGGACGTTGTCAGCACTCTAAAGGTCTCTAAGGGCAGGCCAGCTGAATTGCCTGCACAGCATGACACTCCATAAGAACAGTGTATATTCCTAATCAGTAGCCATTTCTCCAGCCCCAACATTATGTTTCTATGGAAGATGCTTGTTGCTCTATCCAGTTCAATTTTAAAGTGCTATATACTATCCCCTAACTTATTCCTGCTTTTGTGGGCGTTTGACTGTTACATTAGTTTCTATAAGTCTATATGCATAGCTCAGAATTAACTGCACATTTTAAGAAATATGTTGCTTATTTTTGTCGTTCATGTGTGTGGTGCAGCCAGGGGTCTGCACACATGTGATGATCAGAGGACAACTATCTGAAGTCAGCTCTTCCCTTTCCCCTGTATGAGGATTACTATCGTCGGACTCAGGTCACCAGGCTCGTGTCCACGTGCCGTCCTCACTGAGCCATCTTGCCAGCTCATGACTGCACTTCTGTGAAGGCTTTGTCTTGTATTCCTTAGAAACGTTCCTTGAGACATTATAAATGTTTTCATGCGACAAACCGGATGTTTGGATAAAGTGGTAAAAGGACAGGGGATGAAAGGAATTGGCATTTACTGTCTCTACCACCTTTCAGAGATTGTAGCACTAAACATGAACACTTCGCCTTGATAAGTACATGGTACATTTGCAGTGTCCTCCTAAAACCGATGGTCTCCTATAAGCAACCCCTCTCTTCCTGCCCTCTCAGCTCCTGCTTTCTGTCTCTATGAATTTAAGTATTTAACTACCAATATAAAAGAAGTTACACTGTATTCGCCAGGATTTGGCCACTGAGTCAGGCCATCAAGTCTCCCCGCCCATGCTGTACCATATGACAAAATGTCCTTCCTGTCAGACTAAGTAACAGCCCACTGTATGTGTGCATCCCATTTGGTTTAGCCCGCTCTCCGTGAAGTGGCATCTGCATTGCTTCTGTCTCATAGCTGTCGAGAATTCTACTGCAATGGACTTTGTGTTACCAGAGTCCTAGGACAGAGGCCTGACTCTGGGAGATCCAGGAGACTGAGGTTAGTTACCCAGCACCATAAACATCTAATCAAAAATGTAATAATAGTAAGTGACGGTAGAAACAAGAAAATAATTTTCGGTGTGCTCACACTGGGAAGAGAGCAGGTGTGGTGATGGCCTCACACTGTCTTCATGGTACTGACAATAGAAGAAAAAAAATGGGACTATGGGGTATGCCAATTAAGCAGCTTGCACAGACTATGGTTGGATTGATTGTCATCTCAGCTCTGTCCCTGCTGGGTTTCCTGGCACCAGGGGAGATGTTGGTGCCTTCACGAGTCATTGTCCCTGGAACTTGAGGTAAGCTAGAAAGGAGAAATAGCTCAGAAAGAATATACGTGAGTGTGAAATAAAGTCTTCCAGGACATGACTGCTGTGTCTTTCTTCAGGTTAAGGGCGATGGCTGGAGACTGTGGTACTGCTGCAGTGGTCCAGAGGAGGATGCGGTTAAATCATGTGGCCCTTGGCCCATTAATCATGACATTCCTGTAGACCAAGAAAATATTTGACTCTTAGTGTCGTTAGCCTCAGTGTGGGAGAAAAGTAATTAGGTTAATTTGGGACACGGGTATTAGGAGTGATTAACATGATTGACATGCCTGCGTAAATAGCTGAACAGAGAGACAAGAGTCAGCAAAGGACACAGGTCATGTATAGGGGCAGAGTCACCAGGCTTTCGTCCTGCTTTGAGTTGCGTATGTGTCACCTGTGGGTTCAAGCCAAGGATTGATGCTTCCATCCAGAGCAGCCCATGAGCCCCTGCAACCCTTTCAGTTCCAAGAAGTATGTACTGGGGTATATTCCCAGAAGATCAAATGGCAGTTATATTTTCAATTTACAGAGGAGCTCCATAATATTTTATGCAGTCATGGCACTATTTGGCAGTCCTATCAGCAGGCTATAAATGCTCATTTCCCCATATCCGTGTCAACACTTCACTTGTTATTTTCTGGTGTGTGTGTGTGTGTGTGTGTGTGTGTGTGTGTGTGTGTGTGTGCGCGCGCGCGCGCGCGCGCGCTTTGAAATGTAGCTTTTCTACTCAATGTGCATGGTGGGAATTTTACAAGTAATCACACACACATGCTTCTATGAGAAAAGAGACAGCCAGCCCAGCCTCGCTGCTTCTGAATTTGACAATGATCATTTCCAGCTTCACAGAATCAGTCAACCAATTGAACTACTTTATTTGGGCTACATTTATAAGACTTGTGGGCTCTATAGGGTTTATTGGGGATGCTAATTTCCAGATCTGAGACCCTCACTTTGGAAACTGGTGTAAGGTGGAGAAGACCATCCATGCTAACTGACCTTCCAGGTTTGAGCAAACATTAGACTTAGATCATTAGGTAGAAGTCTAAACTGTAGTTCAAAAATCTTCTTACTGTTGCCAAACAACAACAAAAACCTCTTTGAGGTTTCCAAGGTAACCATTTGGAGTAAATCTATGATTTTATGCTTTCTACTTTGGTTTTCAGGAAGGTGTTAGATTAGTTTGATCATAATAAGAAAGGAATGGTAGATCTTGCTGGGTTGGGTAGTTTGTAAAATGAGATTTACCAGAGTTGCTTCTGAACAGCATCTACCCTAACTAGCACAGTCTTTCCTAGATCAGCAGTTGTCTGAGTTGGCTGCAAGATACCCCTCGTAAATATTCAAGCCCAGCTTTACAATGGACTTGCAATGAGCCTTGAGATGAAAGGACAGGAACAGGAGGGGACAGGCACAGAGGCAGACATCCCTCCACCAACATCACAGATTTCTCCCCGATCCTCCCACCTCCAGCCCCCACCTCCAAGGCCCATGTGTCCCCAGCCAGTGCTGCAGAGCCTTGTGAACAAAAACATGATTTAGAGATTACACTTTGCTCTAGATCACTGGTCCCCAACCTTCTTAACCGCTGCTGCCCTTTAATTCAGTCCCATAAAACTAATTTTGTTGCTAATTCATAACTGTAATTCTGCTAGAGTTATGAACTGTAATGTAAATATCTGTGTTTTCCAGTGGTCCCAGGCGACCCCTGTAAAATGGCTGTTCCACCCGTGACACACAGGTTATGAACCACTGCTCTAGAGACAACGGAGAAATCTGATTTTAGTCTTAATATAAAGAAGAGAGGCCTGTGTCTATTTTGTTGGCTAAATGATTAGCAATAAAGTAATACAAATGCAGTACAAAAAAAAAAAAATGCTTAGCTCTTCCCTTAATGGTTTTAAATGCAAAGAGAGACCTTATAGAAGGACAGGAAATGGTGCATTCAACTGGTGTGAAAGGAGCCATGGCCTTACAGAGGGAAAAATAAGGAGAGGGAGAGAGAGTCCCTGGACCTTCTTAGAAGGAAGAAAGACATTGTCTGGGAATGAAAGGGAACTATTAATGTCCTTAGAAATTATTGACCCAATATCTCTTTCTTGCTCTAAAGCTTCCCTCAAGGTTCTGTCTGCCCTGTGCCAGGGTGCCCTCTGCAGGGCACTGATACCCGAAATCCCAAGGTCTTGCCTGTTCCCTGTGTTTTGTGTAACGCAGCTGAAAGAAAAAAAAAAAAAAAAAAAGCATTGCTCTGTAAAGCACACACTTAAAATTGTTCAAATATACTTCTGGGAGTTACTAGACACTCAGGCCCTAAGCTGGAAATATGTGCTGGCCGAAGTTACCCTCACAAATATGTCCCTTTTCATTTACAATCTTCACAAATATCTTACTTGCTTGTCCGCGCTTAGGAAGGATGTATGAGCAAATCGGCCCTCTCTGCGTTCTTGGAGCACGCTCAGTGGGTCTCTGACGAGGCTAATGTAATAGATCATGTAAATCAGTGGAGAAAGGAGGGAGGCTGGATCGTTGCCCTCGCCGTACAGAGACCTGGACACAGAGCTCACATCAGTGTTGTGTTATGCTGGCTGACACTTGGTTTGTCTTAACATAAACTCGGTGATAAAAATTGATCAATAGCCTCATTTTCCTCACTTCCAGCCCAAACGGCTACTCATTTTTCTCTTGAAGAAAGAGGAATGTAAGCAAACCTGATCCCATATTTTTAACTCAACCTACACTTGCAGAAGGGCTGGATCAGCTGCTTAGATGCCTTTGACTTCATTTCTAGTACTCCTGCAAATTAGTGAATTATAATGCGCCTACTTCGAAGTGAACTCTTTACTCATGCTTAGTCCTCAAAGGCAATTGACTTGCATTTAGTAAAAATCAAATATATTGACTTTCAGAAAATATATACTGCAAGACTAGAAGATGTATGCATGTAAAATAAGTACTAAATACACAAAATATAACATTACACATTCATTCTCACCTTACAGTCCCCTAAAGAAAGCCAAAGTTTACATCGCTTAAATAGGCAGCATATGAAAACACCACTAATCGTATTGCTTTTGTAATTTAACTTTTTTTTTGTTCTGTGGAGGTGAACTTAGGAGTATTTATAGAAAGGGTGGGTATTATTTGTCCTTTGGCAATCTTATGTATATCTATAATGTGTTTTGATAATGTT
Organism: Psammomys obesus; assembly: GCF_907164565.1. Lineage (NCBI taxonomy): Eukaryota > Metazoa > Chordata > Mammalia > Rodentia > Muridae > Psammomys > Psammomys obesus. The sequence goes on along the minus strand of NW_026585580.1, from coordinate 3,165,379 downwards.
TTCCATCATTATGTTTTCTCCACACTTCCCTCAGAACTGATTTTCCCAACCAATCCTCCTTCTACGTTCATCTCTTAGAAAGAAAGAGAGAGAGAGAGGGAGGGAGAGGGGTCACCCATTGGATTTAATTAGAGTTGGTGTATAAGGCATGGATAAGCATGGCTGTGGAAGTTTGGGCAACTTACCAGTTCACTGAAGGAAACATACCGACTCAGCAGCCATTAAGCTGCTTCTTCCTGAGGGCTGGGACCTCCTGAGGTCTTCCTCTACTCACAAGGGAACATTGACAGCCAAATCTCCTGCGGGTCTTTCACAGGTATCCACAGCTGCTGTGAGTTCATGAGTGAAACAGCCATCGTAGAAAGACCTTAACAGTCTGTGCTTTACTTTTCTCTCATAGCAGTGGGCACAGGTATCTGCACAATCACAACTTAATGCTTGTTTGCTCATCTCTCAAAGCTTAACTTACAGATCTACCTGGGATTTAGACTTTCTCCCCAACTTCAAGCCTAAATAAAATTAGTGAATGAAATGGGCCTTTCTGTACTTAAGCTTACAACTCAAAAGCTTGAAAAGATTGACCTAATGCTTTTTACTTCTTAGGTGTCATGATCACTGAGCCATGATATGTATAAGTATGGTATCAGTGCCATTATCACGTTCTTAGTGGGAACAATGGGATGGAACCGTGCTGTTCAGAAAGCATAAGCTCAGAAACATTCCTCACTCCAAGCATATAATTTAAAACTCAAACTTATTTTCCTTCTTTTTGGGGAGACGAAAATGGTTAAGAAAATGGTTGTAACAAATGACTGGGACCAGGCATGGTGGTAACACACCTTTATTCCTAACATTTGGGAGTCAGAGACAGGTGGAGCTCTGTGAGTTTGAGGCCAGCCTGGTCTGCAAAGCAAGTTCCAGGATAGCCAGGACTGTCATACAGAGAAACACTGACTGGCAAACAAACAGAAGAAAAACAAAAAACAAATAACTAGGGCTGATCCAGTGGGTACCCAGGAAGCCATGTGTGAAGAGGAGAGGGAGACCTGACCCCAGAAGTTACAGTCTGACCTGTACGCTGGCACCATGGCTATGTACCCTGACACACATGCGTACAAGAGCAGTAAATAAAATTAAAAATAATCATGGCAACTAAACTCTTTAACACAATATTAGACACGTAGTTTCTTAAGCACATTAGCACAAGCCTGTGTTTGTGGCCCCTGCAATTTTAATCCTGGTGGTTATCTATTTGGGTCTGTTAGCACTGAGATACAATAATGATTAACATGTAAAAATTGTACATTTGGTTCACTTATCCAGACAGAAGAAAAGAGCTAGTTCGTATTCTATAGGTAGAGTGTATCATTTTAACAATGCATTGCTTTTCAAACGTTAAGAATTACCAGAAGTAATTCTGAAGTACAAATTTATGGCTCCCAGCCCCTGGGATTCTTAAGCGGTTTCTTAACTAACCAATGCTGTCCTTGTGTGCCGCCTATAAAATTAGAATTCAGACCCTGTTTGAAGTTTTTTTTCTTGAGATTATTTATTTGTGTTTTATGTGTCTGAGTGTTTGCACGGAAGTGAGCCATGTACCGGCAGTGCCCATAGAGGCCGGCAGAGGGCGACAGATCCTGTGGTTGTCCCCTGTGGTTGTGAATGTTGGAAAAGGGACCTGGGTCTTCTCAAAGAGCAGCCTGGGCTCTTAACCACTGAACCATCTTTCCAGCCCCTGGAGGAAAAAAAAAATATTTCATCTAAATTGCACTTTTTATTTGAAATGAAACCGCAGAGTCATCAGACAAAACGCTGATCCGAAATCCTCTTTCACTCACTGTCCTGACTTTGCTGGAGTGTCAAGATAGGCCCCGGACAGCGGTTAGAATCTGTTCATCTTAGGGGTGTTTTCCCACTGTGGTCATGGAGAACTGGCTCTCAGCTTCAAAATTCATTGATATTCAAGAGCCAAGTGGACCTGAAGTTGTTCTTCAACTTTTCTTTTCTGTCTTCCAGGCTGCTAAGTATTGTTGAATTGAAATGAAATTAAACCACAATACTCAATCTGTTTTCTTTTGGTTTCAAGGGAAGGCGAGGGAAAACGGGACCCCCAGGAAACCCAGGGCCTCCGGGACCGCCGGTGAGTAAACAGGCTATGGTCACATGGCAAAAATAAACACGCCCGCTTCCACTGCTTTCATTTTATTTCCCTTCATCTACGTAGGCAGCTTGGCTAGCAGCAGTGCATTGGACTTGATTAATATTGATTACAAAAGACTAAGAGGGCGTGCGTTGAATTGGGCAGGAGTCAGCTGTTGATTTTTCTTGTCCTTTTTGTGGCAAAACAGAGACCACTTTATAAAAATTTCAGTAATTAATATGTGTTTGGAAGAACAGAGTGAGGGCGGGCTAACAGGCAAGGAGAAGCCTTTCTGTCCTTTCTCAGCATTTCACGTGGCTTCAAGACAAGGGCCTCTGAGAAAGAATTTAGATGATGAAGCCACACATACTAAGTTGGCCAATGACTGAGAGATACGTTCACTGAAGAGTCAGAAGGTTAAACATATGACCACAGAAAAGGATGTCGAATTTTCTGCTCCACAGGTGTCAGTTTATTGTGGTTTGGGGAAGTACGTGGGTATTTTAAGTATTAGCATCTACACTCAGCAATGGTTCTGATTCAGAATGCTCATTAAATCTCGTATTGGGAATAAAAATGGTTTATGAACTTTTAAATATAATGAATTAGCCAATTTGTTAGACTAAGCAATTAAAAACAAAGGAAAAAGTTATTGTCACCTATAAAAGGGTTTTATACATAGGTCAGCATTTGCTTAGGAAGAAAACATTGGGCTGAGCAGTTGCTTCATTTCTGCTTAGTAACTGTGATTTATGGAAACTCTGATTCCTCTAAATGACTAAAACCTTTCCTTTCATAAAAACATCATCAAAATTTCATCTTGGGGTACAGTTTTCAACAGTTTGAGGTTGTCCGCATCATAAGATAAATTGGTGGCCTCACAGTGCAGTTGAGGACAACATTGAAGAGAAGAGTACAGTCATTGGTCCCCTGTGCTTTTCTGCCAATGGACACTTCATTTTTCTGAAATGTAAGCTTCTCCCTAAAGAGAACTGCTATTTCCCAAATGACAAGTATTCACAGTGAATTTTTTTCAAGGTCACAATAACTAACATTTTAAACAAGTAGCTCATAAAAAAAAAAAAAAAGTGCACCTAAGTCACATTATTCGAGTGTTTCACAAACGTTTATTTAGGGCCCTACTAAATGCTTGACTGGAACTGGACTTGACAGAATCAGACACTGTCCTTGCTTTCTAGGAGATCTGAGTTCAGGTCAGAGAAATGTGTGGTAAGGAAAAGAATTCAATGAAGATAACTCAGTTGATCTCCAGGAGGAATTTACAGCAAAGAATAAGGATTGAGTAAAACAAACAGAGCATTGTGGGAAAAAAAAAAAAACAGAGCGTAAAACCAGTAGTGGGTAGAGGTGGATGACAGGCCACAAGAGTGCTGGGGCTCAGCTGGAGGCCAACAATGATGAGATCAAACCTTTGCAGGGTCCTGGCAAACCTCCTGGAAAGCTATGAAAGTAAATAAAGGGCCTAAGCTGGAGAGGGCCAGGGCCAGATTTCACTGATGGTCAGAGAGCAAGCGAGGCTGACTCCAGCCATTTATTGCTTGCACAGTCTCTGCAGGGCGGGTGTCACTGCCTAGCGGTCCTGTGGAGCTATTGCTATCATTTCCATATAGAGTGAAAAGGAGACTAAGAGAAATATAGTCTGTTTTCAATTTTTTTTTTTCCTTTTCCAGCCTTGTACCCTGGGTTAGGTGAGTCCTACTTCATGACAGGGAATAAGGCAGCTAAGAGAAAGGATGGTAGGGGCTGAAATTCTTCTTTTTGACATTTGAGATGGTATGTAGCTCCACAGCCTAGCTTGTGGAGTTCCCAAAACAAGTAGTATGAGAACTTATGACAACTCCAAATGTGGAAATGAAACAAAGGGAAAATTAACTTTACCTCTAGTCAAACAGTGATTAAGTAATATCCCTCAAATGAATGAGTAGCTGAAACATTTATAACATATTTGAGCAATTACTTTAAAAAAATAATAGTAAAAAAAAACGTTATTCAGTTTGATTATCAGAAAAGAACCTAGGAATGGAAGTCTTCAGGGCACACGAGGCAAGCCTTTGATAACAGAGTACTCAACTCAGTGTCCTCAGGAAAACAGTCTTCCCTTTGGGGCTTTAGAGGTGTTCTCTAAATCAAAGGCAGTGTTATTATTTAGTGGAATGTCAATGAAGATGAAAGGCATAGGAACTGAGGAAAAGTCTCTGATGGCCTGAGGCAACTCAAAATAATTAAACTGCTTTAGTCAGTCCTTTACCTGCAGTTCTTTGTTCTGAGGCCAAACTTGTTTTCTCACCTCCCTAAGAAATTTCTCCTACCAAAGGACAAGTCATTTACAAAGAACAATTTTCTACGTTAGAGTTAGCTGATGAGCTGTGTGTGTGCTTGTGTGTAGGTGCGTGTCTGCATGTGAACATGTAGGAGGATGGATGTACATGGAAAGGACTATATCCACAGAGCCATAATAACTACCGTGTTAAGAAAATTAAATATACCCTAGTAAGGGGAACATGGGCTGTCTCTGACATGAACTCAGTGGCCAGCTCTTTGTTCACCTCCCCTTGGGGGTCGAGCCTTACCAGGCCACAGAGGACATGATACAGCCAGCCCTAAAGAGACCTGATAGGCTAGGGTTAGATGGAAGGGGAGGAGGACCTCCCCTATCATTGGACTAAGGAAGGGGCATAGGAGGAAAAGAGGGAGGGGGGGTGAGACTGGGAAGAGATGAGGGAGGGGGCTACAGCTGGGATACAAAGTGAGTACATTGTAATTAATTAATTAATTAATATTTAAAAAGATAAAAAATAATTAAATATTCTAGGGGGAATAAAGCAAAATTCTAGAAGGAGATATTGACTATGCTTGTTTCCTTTTCTGTTACTGTGATAAATCACTCTAACTAAAAGGAACTTGGGGAAGAAAGGGTGTTTTTGGCTTACCCATCAAAGGAAGTCAGGGACTCAAGTAGAAACAATGGAGGAGGCAAAGTACTCATGGACTCCCTCACTGGCTTGCTCAGATAGCTCTCTGATACAGCTCAGACCCCCCTGCCTCCGGATGCTGCCACCCGCTGTGGGCTTGGACCCTCCCAAATCCATCATAAATCAAGACGGTCTCTCTGAGACGTGAGCAAGGCCAGTGCAAGGGAGGCAGTTCTGCAGCTGACGTTCCTGATTCCCAGGTGACTCTAGGATGTGTCTAGTGGACAACAGTAACTAACCAGGACATAGTCACTGTTTTGCGACTGTCATGTCTATTATGACAGAGTAGCTCACCACCTTTCAGCGTTGTCATCATGGGAAAAATACTATCTTTTCAGGGAAGACTCACTTGCAGTTCATACGGGTAATCTACAGTTGGTGGCCAGGGCTGCTCGGCTATGTTGCCTACACTCCTTTAAATGATTTTGCAGTTTCCTGTCAAATAGCAGACCTAACTATACAAAGGTGAATGCTGTCCAATTTCCTAAGTGAGTTTTGCCAACTTGTCCTTCTATTTTTGAGATTATAACATATCATTTTCCCCTTTTCTCTCCTTCCTCCAAACCTTTCCATATATTCCTCCCTGCTCTCTTTCAATTTGCCGGGCCTTTCTTTTCATTAATTGTTATTATATACACACACATATATGTATGTATATATACATATAAAGTCCTAGATGAAACCTGCTCGGTCTGTATACTGATACTTGTATGTACATTTTCAGGGCTGATCCTTTAGAATTAGATAACCAGTTTGTATGCTCTTCCCTGAGGAAAGCTTTTTTTCTTTTTCTTTTTCAGCATTCCTTAGCAGCTTGTAGTTCTTTGTGCAGAGCTGGGGCCTTGTGGTCTTTTTCTGTCCAAGTCGGCACGTCTGTTGTTGCTGTCCTGTCCTTGTTCAGCTCATGTTTCAGCAGTCATGTTGGTGAGACTTCGTGGGTATAGCTTCTGACATTCAAAAAAAAACCCAGTCTCTCAGCAGACTCCCTGTTCCTCTGGCTCATACAGTCTTTCCAATCCCTCTTCAGCTATGACCCCCGAGAGTTAGTTATGGGAGCTGTATTTTAGATGAATCAACTGGGATTAGGCTACACAACAGCATTTTCATTGTTTTATGTAATGGTCTCCTTTTGTTGCAAAGAGAAGTTTCCTTAATGAGGGGTGAGGGCTGCACTCATCAGCCTAGATACAGGAAAAGGATGCATGGTAGCAACTGGAAGACAGGCTGGATGTAGTTGACAGACTGTGTGTGTGTGTGTGTGTGTGTGTGTGTGTGTGTGTGTGTGTGTGTTTTACCACGTCATAGATCTAGAGCCTGCATAACCCATGAGCATGGTCCAGCCATCTGTCTGGTAAGGGTGTTATTGAACAGTAGCACAGGGCAGGCATCAGGACACCTTCTTCGGTTACAAAGCCACTGACTGTATCCTGAGGACTTCATGGTCCCATCTGATAGTAATGGCATGCTCAAAGTCCCACCCACCTCCAAACACTATTGACTACAAAGTTTCCAATCCAGACGATTTAGTGGTGCCTACAAGCACCCAGCAACCTTCCCAGAAGCACAGATGGATGTGAGGGGGAGCCAGAATTCAGACTCGGGATTTGAGTCCCAAATGTACCCTCATTGTGCTCGAGCACTTCCAGGTTGTGATTTCATACGGATCTGCCACGCTTGAATATCTCACCCGAGCGTTGCCTGACTTTTCTGTGGTGAGCTGTGGCACCCACCGCAGAGGAAAGTAAGGCAGCTCAGGGGGTGGGGATGGCACCCTCCCAGGCAGCCCTTCCTGGCCAATGCACCTGACGCTGCTTTCTCTGTAAATATGACATCAGGTCACCTGTCCCACCTACTTTCACGGTCAGTGGGAGGAGCAGCTGCCATGTGTGTACAGGAATTTTCTGCTATCTGTAAATAAATCCATTAGTACGGCTCTGAACATCCATTTGCAATGTAGAAGCCCTAACCTACAATGGGATCAACTGGGGTTTCTCTTCTCGAGTTTCCCAAGATCCGATCGACAAAAATGTGATGTTGCTTAAATGCTGCCTCTGCATGTCGAACTCTCTCTATATATAAATCCACACTTGAAGACTCCGACACTTTATGTCCAAGCCGCTACTACAGCTGAGACAAGGGATTCAATGCTATTTCTTTCTCAAGCAGCCTCACGGTTTCCGCCAGGCTTATGGAACTCTTTTACCCACATCTGAAACATTGTATTTTATTACTTGTGATCCCCCTCTGAGTCTCGCCCACTGTTCTTAGATTCTAATGGAAACATCTTTCTAAAATAGCTTTCTGGTGATCTTAGTTCGTACGCAATGGAAAATAGCGACCTTACTTTACCATAACGAAACTTGGGAAGCCAGAACATTCAGGGTGCCTTAGTTTGTTAGTTTTTTAGTTCTTAGAAGTTTCCTTCGAAATGATTGGGAGGCCGTGGAAATGAGCAGGAGTAGGAGGGAAAAGCCAAGAAGTTAATGAGCCATTAAGGGAAGCATGTAACAGCCCACCCCTGTGACGCTAGTTCCCTTCTCATTTATCATCTCTGTAAGGAGCGTTGATTAAAAGCCACGTTAACTCCAAAAGGTGTTATTATTCCTTCTATCACCAGAATGGCTTTAGACCGTCTTTATTTTCTTTCTGGCATTGTTTCTGTGCACTGTTTGATTATTGCGGTGTGAGAATTCAGCAGTGAGCTCAAATATGTCACATTGGAGTACAGAGCAATTTAGACTGAACAGAAACTCAAGAAATACGGAACGCGGGTCGGCAGCGCCCTCTACTGTTGCACTGGAAAAATTCTATGCAGAGACGCTTCGCAGAGAGGAAGAGAATGTGCAGATTGTTAATGGATGTTTTTTACGGGTTTAGGGTTTATTTGTGAGTAAATATAATTTCAGAAATTTAGTTTTATGATTTGTGGCACTTCCTGCTTCACTTTTTCTTTAAATATGAAAGCCATCCCATTAACAGCAGCTTGATACTTTCTTAAGTTGAAAATTCAGTCCTAGCCTTTGGTTGTCTAGAAGGCCCACATAAGGGAAAACGCTGATGTTACCTTTAACTTTGTGGAGCTCACGCCAAAAGAAGTGAGTTCTAGGCCAACAATCTGGTTTAAAATATGGAAAGCCATCTTGCTTTCCTTTAATTTTTAACACCACTGTAAAATAGTTCTATTACCTTTAAAGCAAGAATCATCACATGGTCCTAAAGGGTGTGATTGATTAAAACATACAAGAGTCAATTTAAGAGTTTTAATTCATTTTCAACAGTAGCTTAGCTGTGGTTTCATTTTCTGTTGTTTCAGTTACCTATGTTCAACCATGGAACAAAAATATTAAGCAAATTCCAGAAATAAAGAATTCACAAGTTTCCGGTCATACCCTCATTTTGAGTGAAATCTAACACTGTCTCATTCTACCTTCCTTGGGGTTAAAAATCAATCACCTCTTTAACCTCTGTATCCAGTTTTCATATAGCAGCTCCCCAGGAGCCAGTGCATTATCAGACTGGCTACCTTACAATCACAAAGCGGTATTCAAACATTTACTAGACTTAACTGTGGCCTCAGATCTCAATGGCAGTGAGGCTGCTGCTGAACAAAGTGAACAGTGCTTCCTTTAAGTGAGGAATGATGAAAGTTGTCCATTTAAGGGGAAATTATGCAGCAAGATTTCTAGGATCTAGGTAAAAGCAAATCTTCTATTTGTGAAAGAAAGAAAAGAAAAGAAAAATACTACTTGTTCTGTTTGTACTGCAAACTTCCAAAGCATATTCACATCATGAACACTGAGTTTAAATGGGGCAAACGTTAGGTTATAACTTCACTGACGTTAGTAGTTGTCTGCTGAGGTTCTCACGTTTATTCTCTGCGGATAAAGAGGGACAAAAGCAACCTCTTCCACCAACACTTCTATATAGGGCTTCAAAAAGCAAAGTAGCAAAGCAGAGATGTCTCTGCCTTAATAATTATTCTCCATTGTTAGGAGTGGAGCAAATAGTAGGGGCTAATAAATAATTAAATAAGATAAAAAACAGTTCCAAAGTAATGTGAGCATCTCTATGGGAATAAAGTGGTTAATGGGATAAGAAATAAAAGGAATCAGGCGCTGTTGCGCACGCCTGTAATCCCAGAACTCACAGAGGCAGAGGCAGGCAGATCTCTGTTTGTTTGAGGCCAGCCTGGTCTACAAAGCAAGTTCGGGACAGCCAAGGCTACACAGAGAAACTGTCTGTGAAAGAGAGAGAGAGAGAGAGAGAGAGAGAGAGGTGTCCTTCTGATCAGAGTGAACTGAGGAAGTATCCCAGGTCAATGACATGATTCAAGAAGACCCTGGCCACAGGAGGTCAATGAACAAGAGTTTTCCAACCCAAAAGCTGGGTGTGTTGTTCAATAAACAGAACAGAACTTGAAAACATGGTTTAGGAAAAGGATTGGGGACGGGAGCTTGATCACATAAGGCTTATAAGAGCAGGGGTCAATGGTGGTACAAGCGGAAATGAAAAACATTGGGTGGGCTCTGCTCTCTTTTGTTAAACCGCATACGTGTGTGCTTTTATCTGCAGTAGTTAGTTTTCTGGTAGTTTTTTTTTCTTGTTGTTGTTTTAATGTGATTAAATGATCCTTTTTCTGATTCAAATAATTACTATGATGATGACTTATCTTTTAGTCTATCATTTTTAGTCTTTAGGTAGACAGTAAAACTGTTTACCATAAAAAAAAAAAAGACAACGCTTTGATTCACCCATTTAATTTCACCCTTGGTGTGAACACAGGATACAATTTTTTCATTGAAGATGGAAATTCTATCACATATAACTCAGTCATTTTTCCCCTACCTCTAACCCTGATGTTTTCTTTCTGATAGGCTACAGGTTAGGTCAGATGAACAGTCATAGCTGGCAAAAGGCTAACCTCAAAATACCACATAACCATAGAACCCTCTTGTCCATCACTGTCCTTCATTTGTGTGTCCTCTGTCTCCCACTCCATCACAGTACAGCACCGAGAGTGCAAAAGTAAAATGCCATTTCTTCCAACATAAAGCATGATCACCTCCCAAAGCAATTGAGCTCCCTAAAACACACTTGGCCTGTTGAATAAGGCAGATGACAAAATATTTACTTGGACATTATTTCTTATTAAAATATCCTGTGTGAGATTGTGTGCATTTTGAGATTCATGATGTTTCTGTGGGAATCTGGCTCATTTACAAGCCTTGAACTCATTAAAGCTTTTCTAAATGTGCATTTCTGCAGTGAGCACCAGCCTCTTCTGTCTATCAACTGACTAAAAGCCATGCACTTTAATGACCATATCTGCAGATAAAAATAAACCTAACCATTTATTTGAGCCAATGGGATAGCAATTTCATCACTTACTGAAAAATAAGATGACATCCGTGGATTTAAAAATGCAGGCGCAGAATATGTTTTTAAAAAGGGAGCCTGGACCCATTAATTATTTTTACTGCCACTTGTCCCTTATTGAGGTCGTGGTTCCAGACAAAACAGCTGTTGTCAACATGGCTGAAATTCCAGTGTCACCTTGTGACCACAGACTAAGCAGACGTGCATGTGAGGCAGCTGGGTGTCAGGTTGAGATTTCAAACACCGGCGCTTGGATCCACTTTCCTGCTTCTTTTTCTCTCTATGAACAGCAGTCGTAGTGGGACATTCTTAACCCTTTTCTCGCTGCCCACCCTTTTCTGGGCATAGCTAACCAATGACGGAAGAGGTGTCATCTTCACGTGCCATTGATTTCACCCCCATCAGCGAGGCAGATGTTTGAAATCCTTGGTCTATGGGGATTAAACTTGTAATTAGTTGGGCTAGGGTATGACTTACTCATGATTCCTTCATGTTAGGTAAATATTAAGGCTAAAGGAAGCAAAGCCCAATCAGATTTATCAGAACCTTTTATGTTCAGAAGTAGGAGTTCTTTCTGAAATATTTTATAGTTCACATTTGGCTCAATAGCGCCAAAAAAAAAAAAAGTGCCAAATGGGTATCATCAAGAGAAGACAGTCTCTATTTTAGCAAGATTCCAGCAAAGACTCCAGCAAACAGAGTCTCAGCTCTGCCTGTGACGTCAGGTTTTGTCCACACAACAACTACAGTTTGGTTTAGCAAGAGGAAAGACCAACAGGCATTGTTGGAGAGTTTGAAACTGAAGGAAATCTGTAGAAAATTAGATGTAAAGCAACTTCTCATATGTCTACTAGTTTTGTTAAATGGGACAAAGATCTAGCAAATATATCACATGGTTAATATTGGATTACAATATTAGGTTGTGGATTCATGAGACATTTTAATATTATATTTTATTAGTTCTTTGAAAATTTATGTATTTTGATGCTTTTCAACTCTGGCTCCTGCTCCTAACTCTTTCCTATTCCCAACCATTTCCCAAATACACGTATTCTTTTTTTTTTTTTAATAATTCAAGTACAATTTGTACTATCCATATGCTCATGAGTGTTGGGCCATCCACTGGTTTATGACTCTACAAGAGGCTACACCCTTAAAGAAAAATGGCTCTCTCTGTCTCGTAGCACCCATCAACTGTCTACTGCTACTAAGTTAGGGATTGAGGCCAAAAGCTCCCCACCTCCAAATTCTTTCAGCATATTATTACCTGTTCCATTCAGCATTCTTAAAGTATTTTGAAATCGTTTTTAAAAACAGGAAACCCACTTTACAGAATTACAAAAGGCCAGTCACTACTGATGTCTTTATTCCCAAAGTCACCAATGTTCTCTCTTCAGAAGTCCTTTGTGAAATGGAGCTATTTCTAAGCTAACATCTAAAATCATCAGGTACTTTATGTCACAAGGAGGTTCAGCTGAGCCACAGTTGTCATTTGCAGATTCATCACTAATACAATATGGAGATGAGGGAGAAAGCAATATCAAACATTTGTGTTGGAAGGAAAGACTTATTCTCCATATAAAATAAAACCTGTAGCTTTTCTGTTGTCTACAGCAATCCACAATCGAATTTTGCACGGGCTTTTAGCCTCTCTTTTACTTGGCTGTGTAAGAGCCGCCAACATCAGGCCAGCTATCGTGAGTTTCAGCAGTGTACTGTAGAAATTGCCTTTCCCCTGCACAGGAAGCCTTGTCATTCTCCCAACACTTTAAATGGAGTGAATGTTATCACTTAATTACAGTAAATGGTAGCACAGAGAGCTGATAGATGGAGGCTGGCCCTTTGGCCTTTGGGAGCCGACTTTATTCCTGATTTGGGTGGCGTGTGGAGAGGCTTCCAGAGCCCAGACAACATGGTGGAGGCACTTCTGTTCCCAAGGTGTGGCTTTTGCTGATGGTGATCTTTTGGGAACACCACCGGATATAAACAATTATTTTTCTCCCATTCCCCTGCTCTCAAATCCCCTGCTTTTTGTCACCTTGCACTGGATCATTGATGCAGCTTCTGTGGGCAACAAGGACTCGAAAGATTCCTGCTGCTCCTTACATTGAAGAAAGCTGACAAATTTTTTTTAACTTTTTTTGGGTCTTACTACAGAGAGATGAATATGGAACATTTTGTGGATGGGTAAGCAGAATGACAGTATGAGGGGAGGAATCATTTATGTTTTCTAAGTTTCGTGCCATGGGTATCAGTCAAAAAGTACTGCCCTATCAGTAATGCAATGAGGCTTAAATGAATTAGATTGATTTCTGGAAGGGCATGAACCTTTTAAAATAATGCTTTCTTGCCTTGGAATGTAAAGGGTTAAAAATACTTGCAACTCATAGCATAATTTAGAAAATCTGTTTTCATTAAATGGATTAATTACACCCATTGAAAGCATTCACTGTCACAGCCTCATCCTCCCACTCCTGCTCTAAAATGACAAGTGAAACCAGGGACTGTGCAATTTTGGAAAACAATCAGGTCACATATTGAGTAGTTTGCTTATTCATACAACCATGACCTGCCCATGCTTGAGTTCCCTCGATTACACAGCTCAGTATTCAGGCCAGAAGCAGACAAGCCCAGCGCAAGTGAGCACTTCCCTAGAATACACAGAGGAACGAGTTTGAAAAACGTCCAAAGTGGCAGATGAGAATAATTCTCATTCAAGATCCAGAAGCTGCCTCTATGACATTCTCTCACCTGTTAACTGCACCGCTTCTGAAGCAGAGGAAATGGCAATATCTCAGACCAAGACCCTCAAGAGCTATAGATCTTTAAAGGTATGGTACGGGTATAGGCCACCGTGGGGCAAAGCAGCTGAGACAAGAGAACATGAGGGGTCACAGTCCTGAAGATTGTGGGTCACAGTTCTGAGCATCATGGGCCATAGTACTGAACATCATGAATAGCAGCACTGACGATGTTAAGTCACAGTACTGAAAATCATGGGCCACAGTTCTGAACATCATGAATAAGAGTACTGAGCGTGGTGGATCACAGTACTGAACATCATGAATAGCAGTGCTGATGATAGTTAGTCACTGTACTGAATATCATGGGTCACAGTACGCCAAGTTCCAGAGATTCGTCTAGAATGAGCATGTGGCCGCTGCAAACTTTGCTTTGTTGTAGGGGAAATCTCCCCAAATGTTGAAACCAGAAAGCTCTGATGTATTGTGAAGCCGTAAGCCTCTCTCGGTGCGCATGTGTGCTGAACCTCATGAATAACAGTGCCGACGATGGTCTCCTCCAGGACAGAGTGGCTCTGCTGTGGTCCCATTAGAAGGGTATTTCTTTTTCTCTGTGTGACAACTTCACAACTAATCTTCTCTGCGGTTCCGTGCTCACGGGAGTCTGAGATCATCAAAATTCTCCCCAGGTGATACTGCTCATTTGGTTATGGAGTCTTCTACCTCCTTTGCAAACTGTTATTTCTCCTCTTCTCTTGCCATGGCATTGAGGAGACTTCACTGTCATCAGGCTTCACAAGCTCTTTTAGCTGCTGACCGAGGTCACAGACTCACTTTGTTTTCCTTCATGGCTGCTTTTTCTTGCTCTCTTGTCTTGTCTTTCTAGTCTAAGTCCTCAGCGATTTCACTGTCTCCCTGTTGCTTCCTTCTCTTCACCTTCTCTGAATCTATTCTGATTTTTCTCTCAGTCTCTTCTTCTCATTGAAGTCTTTGAAAGGCTGCAGCAGATTTCAGAGCTGTCCCTGCGTGGCCGTGACTGATACTACATCATATTGAAGGATCTTGTCATCTTTTACAACAGGATGACCCCATCTGGATATTTTTAACTGGCTTTAAAAGATGGTTGGGATTTCATTCTTCTTCTAGCTTAAGAGAAAGAATTAAAAGATTAAGGCTGTGGGCTCAAGCAGGGTCTGGATTGAAACCTGATTCTTCTCCCTGGTTGCACCCAAGTAAGTTATTTAATCCTGTGCTACATATAAAACAAGGACCCTCATTGGTTATTGAAATAGTTGATGTAATAGTAAATATGTCTATGTTATGGCTTTAATGTGTCCTTTCAACAACCTACATTTCCTGTATTAAAAGATCTTCCCTTGGAGAGATGATAAAAACCAAAGCTTCACCATGGCTGTGCTTTCAGGTTCTTAGTTTAATCTAAATCTGTCAGCCTTTGACCTTATTAACAGGATTAAGGCAATTTTTAAGTGAAGCTTTCCCAGCATGTGGCTAGCTAGCTATCTTGGCCTTCTGCCTTCGTCCAGGTGAGGGTACAATAAGGAGGAACTCATCAGACCGCAGGCCAGAACTTTAATGGTCAGCTCCCCAGCCTCTAGAATTAGGGAAAATAAATCCATTGTTTATACACTACCCTGAGTGTATTAAAATGGAATGCCTTTCATGCTTGATTCTGTCATTGTTTCCTTATGTAGTATGGAGGGAAAACAGCTGATTTTGCCATCTACCAAGGGAGAAATGTAAAAAACACCCACTCCACAGAGCTGGCCTGGGCTAAGAGTAGATTACTGCTTTGCAGCCATACTTCTCTGCAATCCTAGAAAATATAAAGGTACAAGTGCTTGTAGAATTACCGTGAACTGTGAAATAGGAATCTTTAGTATCACATTGTCCAGAGCTGGTGAAATGGCTCAGTGGCTAAGAGCACTGGCTGCTCTACTAGAGGTTCTGAGTTCAAATTCCAGCAACCAGCTGGTGGTTCACGATCATCTATAAAGGAATCTTCTGGCAGGCAGGTGTACATGCAGACAGAGCACTAATACATCCAAAAGAAAGGAATCTCACCATCCTAGAATATTTTCATCTCACACCAACTAAATAAGGATTGTTGTGGGGCTGTTGACTAAACCCGAGAGGAGGAAGAACATAAGAATAAAATGGCACTCCTCCAACCAGCCCTCAAATATGACTTAATATGAAGGACCTGGCAGCATTCCTAAGGTGTCCCACAAGAATACCAAAGACGAACACTCAGGGAGGTTTCTGGTTCCAGAAATCCTGTCTTGATAGTTGAGCTTCTGGATTTTTTTTTTTTGGTGGGTTTTTGTTGTTGTTTCATTTTGTTTTGTTTCGTAATGGCGTGTACAATGATGTGCTCACACATGAGCTTGTAGTCGTTTGTGTGTGTTTGTTGTGTTGGTGTTTGTGTGTTTGCACACACATGCATAAGTGTAGGAGAGAAAGCCAGTGTCAGCGTCTCCTTCCTCGCGATAATTTGCAGTAGAGGTAGGCTCAATAAAATGGTCTGTTTTAAAGTTACAACCATTTAATTTACCCAATTAAATATCAAGAGACACTGTGAAAGCCCGTTGAGAGAAAATATTAAGACAAATGGAAAGGACTGATGTTTCATTTTACATTGACTTAATTTTGTGCATTGTTGAGGGACTACGTGCACATATGTGCGCTGGGTGTATGCCTGGTGCCTGCAGAGGTCAGAAGAGGGCGCTGGATCCCCTGGACCTGGAGGGCTGCAAAAAACCATCATGCTCATGCGTGTGCTGAGACTCCACCTGGGTCCTCTGGAAGAGCGCCAGGTGCCCCTAAGCACTGAACCATTCTTTTAGCCCACAAGGATTCGTGTTTCCTAAAATGCAAAACAATGCTTTCTCACAGTTTCCGCCTAAAGAGCCTTATTGATTTTTTTTTTCCTCAGAGTTATAGTACAATTTCAGATGTCATAATTCTAGTCAAGCTCCCACCCATGGACTCTTTCCTGCTTAACCAGGCTCCCTGCAGCTTTGCTTCCATTTGGCTTGCCAAGTTCTCAGATTAATCTAAATCCAGGGGACCTGTCTTCTGCAAATCCAGGGGCAGCAAGCCCTTTGCTCTTTTTGTAACTGGGTGTAAGTGAAGCCAAAACGAACAAGCAAGAACTCGGCTTTTCCCGTCAACGTTTTGTTATAAAAAAAACAATGATTTATCAAATTCAGATAGTATCTGGTCCTGGGAGTGAACTGCACGAGGCAGGAAGCTTCTCTATACTGTAACTGGTGTTAGGATGTCTTAAGGATTAAAGTTCCGACCTTAAGGCGTTTTCATCCTAGCAGACCCCAGCTGTACATGAGCCATTACACGCGTGCACCTGGGCTATATTAAGTCCTGCACAATGCCTCTTAAGTGGAAACATATTTGAGAGAAAACTCTATTTCAACATTAGCTTTTCTGTCACCACAGCTGAGATCTTTGACTTCCTAGTGAAAATTTTAAATATCAAGGGAAAAATAATTCCCACTTCTGCCTTTCTCAACTAGCTAAGTGAACAGTGGATAAGATCATTAGATATGAGCCCAAATAACTGACCAATGGAAAGCGATTTGTTTTGTTTGGCTTGGATTTTGTTTTTGTTTTTTTCAAGACAGAGTTTCTCTGTGTAGCCTTAGCTGTTCTGGACTCACTATGTAGATCAGGCTGGCCTCGAAATCACAAAGATCCGCCTGCCTCTGCCTCCCTAATGCTGGGAATACAGGCATGCACCACCATGCCTGGTTTTTGTATTTGTTCTTAAAGTAGAGCTAATTTTACCATATTTCAAAAAATGTTTTTAGCACAAATTTCTTCACAGAAGTTTCTGATATTTCAAAAGACATTACTGACTATACTTGGAAATCCCCAAGGCCAGAGATAATTGTGTAACCTCAAATACTTATTTATGAGCCTTGGGAGGACCTCCTTATACTAGTAGGACTGAATTGAAAAGCTATGGTACGTTAAGATACATGGCATCGAGCCAGCTTGGGGATGTTCAGACAGCAAGTTGGTAAGGCAGGAAAGAGGGGCTTTTAATATGGATGGGAATGCTTCAGACATGAGGATCAATGAGTGAGCAGAAGTTGACAAATCACAGAGATCTTAACTCGGTGTTTAGAATAGGCTAAACTAGGACACAGGCTGACAAAGTTCAGGATAAAAATAGTAGGGGAGGGGGACTCGCAAAAGTATAGTCCTTTGACCTTTGCATAGTAGGTGAGCTGCCTGAAAAGTGAGAGTGTAGCTAAGCCACTAAAATGTATGAATTTTAACAGTGAACTCACCCTGTTAAATGTCAAGAATGTGCGTCCGAACTGAAACCTACCGTGAGGATTTAAGTAGACTGTCTCCTGTTTAAGTATTTAACCATCAACACAGTTCTTCACTTCATACTATGTATCTCATATAACTGGTGAAAGGCATCATGGCATTTCTACTTTTCATATCCAGCAAGGGTTTAGCCTGAAACTCCAGCCAAAGACCCATTAAATGCTACTAAAACTATTGCTAGGGTATGATTGAAGATAGAGTTAATTCTTTGGATTGAATATAGCTTTAATTCCCTTTATCAACCAGGCATGGTTCTTTGCAGCCTCAGCATCCTTAATTTTGTAGACTGGTCACATCAGTAGACATCAGTACAGTTGAGTTCCACGCAGGTGTGTCTTCCTGGAATTCACTAGCCATTAAAAGCTGCTGTATAACTGTGTGCTGCTCTCATTAGACAGTTCTGATGTCTTGTACTTTTGGTAAAATCTAAGTAAGGAATCTAAGACACACACACACACACACACACACACACAAAAGCAGACACTTTATAGCCATGATTCAACTGCAGTCATGTTGTCTGTCACTGATGCAGGCAAGATACTCTGATATTCTTTCTAAACAAAATTATATTCAGTTTAGCTAGACCTCCTAAGTAGATTAAGCAATGGTGCCATGATCTCTGTGACTCTTCCCTCCTTTTTCACTGAGTATGACTTTTCTCACTGTCTTCTCAATTGGTTCTTAGACACAAGTCTTTAAGAGAAAATGACCTCTCAAATGCCCTGGAGCTCATGTTGCCAGGAGACTTGTCACCATGTGTTTTTAACATCTCCTTTCTCAGACCTGATTGATGCTCTGTAGGACTTGGAGCACTTGCTAAACTCGAAACAGGAATTCCTTCCAATTCTAAGACCTCAAGGTCTACAGTGTTTTTCTAACCATGCATCAAACCACTCTTGGTATGCTCATACTTGGAATTTATCTGTGGCTATCAACCTCTGCCTCACTTGAAGTTGTTTTTCTTTTTTTCTTCCTTTTTTTTGTTTCATGTTTCCGAATCATCCGGTGAGTCATTTTTACACTAGCTGAAGTCAGTGTCCACACACACTTCCCAGCCAATGCCAGGGTTTGCTTGCAGACTCAGTCGGCTTCTTCAGCTGCCTGAGAGAGCTTATTTAAATTATTGCTGCACCAGTAGACTGTAAGCAATAAATCTCTATTACACTAATCCTTGAATTTATGGTACCCAAAGTACTCTACTGACTAAGAAGTTAGGAGGAAAGACATCACCATAAATGCCCATCCCCTGATTAAGGAGTAGAACTTAACACTTCGGGTCAAACCCACTTGGAACACTATGTCGTCGATTTGACATTTTGTGACAAGAATATGTGAAAATAGGGAAGTCGCTTTTGTAGATGTGTTGATCTTCTGGGTATCCGAGTAATCATTCACACTCTTCTTTTGGCCTGTGGCTCTTTACAGTGGGCTGTGGTATCACTGCTGATTTAGAGGGAGCAGCCACACTGAGCCACCTACATTTTCCCTCTCTACTCCCAAGGGTAAAAGCTCAATAAGATCAGGATTATAGATCCATAATATATTCTGTGTCTATGAGTTACAGCTGTATTCAGTGGGCAGATAACCATTTACAAAGAGGCACACCCAGTTCTCTCCTAAACTTTCATATCACCATCTTGGAGTGTTTGCTCTTCTGATGGCACTGCTTGCTTTTCTCCTGTTTTCCAGAGTTACTTTGAAGCCCCTCCCCTCACACACACGCGTATCTTCTATTGTTTGGCTAATTTTTCCTTTTTTTTTCTGTACTGACTTTTTTTATTAATTACACTTTATTCACTTTATATCCCCCCATAAACCCTTCCTCCTTCCCTCCTAATCTCACCTTCCCTCCCCCTTCTTCCCGCATGTCCCTCCCCAAGTCCACTGATAGGGGAGGTCCTTCTCTCCTTCCTTCTGATCTTAGTCTATCAGATCTCATCAGGAGTGGCTGCATTGTCATCTTCTGTGGCCTGGCAAGGCTGTTCCCCCCTCAGGGGGAGGTGATCAAAGAGCAGGACAATCAGTTCATGTCAGAGACAGTCCCTGTTCCCATTACTATGGAACCCACTTGGACGCTGAACTGCCAAGGGCTATATCTGTGCAGGGGTTCTAGGTTATCTTCATGCATAGTCCTTGGTTGGAGTATGAGTCTCTGGAAAGAACCCTGTGTTCAAATTTTCTGATTCTGTTGCTCTCCTTGTGGAGTTCCTGTCCTCTCCAGATCTTACTATTTCCCACTTCTTTCATAAGATTCCATGCACTCTGCCCAACAGTTGGCCATAAGTCTCAGCATCTGCTTTGATAGTCTGCAGGGCAGAGCCTTTCAGAGGCCCTCTGTGGCAGGTTCCTAACTTGTTTCCTATTTTCTTCTTCTGATGTCCATCCTCTTTGCCTTTTGGGATGGGGATTGAGCAATTTAGTCAGAGTCCTCCCTCTTGATTAGTTTCTTTAGATGTACAGATTTTAGTAGGTTTATCCTATATTATACGTCTATATGAGTGAGTATATACTGTATGTGTCTTTCTGCTTCTGGGACAGCTCACTCAGGATGATCCTTTCCAGTTCCCACCATTTACTTGCAAATTTCATGATTTCCTTATACTAGGATGCATTTTGAATGCGAACGTGTTCTGAAATGTACAGGTGTACTCCTTCATATCAAGGATTGAAAGAATGCATGAAGGTAGATATGAGACCCAAGAAACAACTAACTCTCAAAGAACTTGCAATGATAAAAATAAAAAAATAGGTCCAGCCCATCGGTGAGGACAGGGGGTCCAGGCCTTGGGTAAACACAATCCAAGGGCTAGCAGATGGTAGCGGATGTAGACTGGTTTAGTCCAGGAATAGAGTTATATAGCTTTAGGCAACCAATCAGGTTCTGCCACATCAGCTCCGAGCCTGCATTGGTTGTTGGTCTGGTCTTCCACGGGTTTCTAAACATCAGGCCATGCACCCTCCTCCTGACCGTGAGCCCCAATGGTCCCTTGCTGGGAATGCCCACAGTAAGGGCATTATTATTTATATCCTTTCATCCTGCCAGCACAGCACTGGTTTATGAGAAGTGCTAACTACAAGTTTTGTTGTATAGTGAGTAAACCGTGGAGAGCCATCAGCATCTTATATTCTCTAGGGCAATACTTTGTCCTGTCCAGTGGGAGTTCAACAGGTTCGTAAGGAGGGGCAAAAAGAATGAAGTGGTGACAAGAGACACAAAGAATGAGAGCAAGTCTATAGTCTGATCTCGTTTATTTGAAAATTTTCACACAACTTCATAGGGAGAAGGCAGGAAGGGAAAATGTGTCAGCAATATAGTTTACAAAACATAACAGGGTGATTAATGATGATGCAGAACACCGCAAGAATGTTTACTAAAAGAGATACTACAAGAATCTCAGCTAAGGTATCTCAAAATGTCTAGCCTGACGCACAGATGTCTCATAGGTTCCGGAAACGTAAATCTCTCACCTATGACCTTGTTGCAGCTGTCTGTAACTTTCCACTAGCTGGCCTTGGCTCCCGGCAATACTTAATAAAAAATATCATGGCAGTTAATACAAGCATGACTTCTTGCTCTGTATTTGCTATAGCTATTGAAGTTTTAAAGCAATAAGACAAGAGAAATAAAGGCTATGAATAGTAAAGGAAGAAGTCATAAAATTCTATTTGTGCATGATGTAGGCCATATAGTGAAAGGCCCTACAGACTTTGGAAAACTCTTTGAAACTGATAACCAAATTTCATCAAAGGAGCAGGATACAAAGTCAACATACAAAACCAGCCACTTGTCTATATACTGAGAACAAGCATGTTGAGAAAAAAAAAATCAGAAAAACAGGCACAATCACAACGCCTCATGGAAAATAAAATACCTAGGAATAAATGTAATCAAGGAAACGAAAGAACTCCACAGCTAAGGTTTCGAAATGCTGAAGAAAGGAACCAAAGAAGACAGTAGAAGATGCAAAGACCCCATGATCTAGCTTCCAGATATCCCGGATACGAGGCTCTCCACTGCAACTCAAGTTGCACGCTCGCTGAAAGCCTCCTGGCCTCTCTCTTCAGGCACTCTGGCCCTGCCACACGGTGCCAGGCCTTAGCTTTATTATTCCACTGATGCAGCTTTCACGTTGGCAAAGCAAGTACCACGTGACTCGTTAGTTAGCCTTTCCAAGTTAGGCTGCCTGCTCAGAAATGCGGCTTTAGCCTCCGGTGGACCACAGCATGTGTGCTGACCCTGACAAAACACTTCCCGAAGACTTTGCCTCACTGATAGTGATATTTAGTCACAGTTGAATTTTCAGCTCCCAGTATTGATTGTCCCCGCGAAACAAAGGTTTTGCTTCCACAGATTCCCCCCCCCCCCCAGAGGAAATGGCAATTCCTTTATTTGCAAAATGATCTGGATCTCAGAGATGAGGAAATGGGGGTTCTTTTTAAAGGGCTGGCTCTACTCTTCACACAGCCTTGAGCTAGAAAAGCTTTTGATCGGGAAGCTGCAAGCCTGTCTTTCTCGGGGCCAAATTCAACCCTCACAGCTACTGCTTCTCCATTTGTCTAGATTTTATTTCTTATTTGTATTGACATTTTTGCCGACCCTGTTCATGTCGTCCTGGAGGGCCTCGCCTGTGAGAGCTGAGCAGAACTGGATCTGTGGACACTGGTGCCTGGAAGCTGTGTAGGTTCAGCCCTTCTGCCATCCCAGAGGCCGGGGCTGCTGTGAGCTGATCCTGCTTCTCAGCAAAGATGAGCAGGGACATACATCTTAGCTTTTCTTCCTCCAGTAATTCCGTCAGTCCCTGACCTATCTCTTCAAAACTTTCTTCTGTCTGCGCTGTCAATCACAAATATAAGAATATCAGCATTTTCAAGATAATTCCTCCAGTATGCTCTGATTTACCTTTCTGCCGATGTCCATACATTCAATGTAAAACCTGGGGACTGTATATATATTGATGCTAAAACCGAGAGTAGATGTGATGTGGTTGATGTCGTCAGAAAATGAACCCAGCAGTATTTTTTTGAAGATTTTTTTTTTCTTTTTGGTCTCATATTGCTTTGTTTGGGCCATTTTATTTGCCTTACCGGTCTTTTGTTGCATAGTATGGTTTCCGTTTGGGCGGTTTTATGGGGTTTGTTTTATATGTGTGTATGTGTTTCTCCTGCCTTTTCTTTGTTTTGTTGTTGTTGTCTATTTGGTTGGTCGGTTTTATTCTGTGGGGTTTTTCCCCATGTTTGTTTTTCTAAAGAAGGAAAGGAGGCATGGATATAGAATGGTGTGAAGGTGGGAAGGACTTGGGAGAGGAGATGAAGGAGGGGAACCATGATCAGAATATATGGTAAGAGCATAAAATTCATTTTCAATTAAAAAAAAAGAAAGAAAATTGAAATGGCCCTAGCAAAAAAAAAAAAAAAAAAAAAAAAAGAAAGAAAGAAAAAGAAAAGAAAAACCAGATATATAGATTCATGGAATAGGTAGCTATAGCCACTTAATTAATTTTTGACACATCTGACCAAAAAACATACTTTGGAGTACTGACAGTCTCTTCAACAAATGGTGTTGGAGAAACTGGATATCCATGTACAAGAATGAAACTGGAGATGATTCTGTATCGCTCATGGCCTGTACAAAAATCCCAATGTGAGACCTTCCTTGCTCTGAGGAGGAGAGGGAAGAATGGAGGAGAGGGTTTGAGAGGGGGGGAACTGGGAGCGAGGAGGGGGGCTGTAATCAGAATGTAAAGTGAATAAATAAATCAGTTATAAAAAGAGAAAAAAAATCCCAATGTATCTAATTCCAAACAAACACAAAGCCCTAAAATATTTAAGGAGAACATGTATTGATGTATTGAGATATAAACTTTCTAGTAAGTAGTACCAACAATGGGAATGTGTAAAATCTAAAGCTTCCATACTTCAAAGGAAACAGTTAAGAAAGGGAAGGGGCAGCTTACCGAATGGGAGAAAAAAAGAACTCAAGAAACTAAACACCAAAAACAAAAAACAAACAAACAAAACAAAACAAAACAAACAAAAAAAAACCAACCCAATCAGTCAATGAACTGATAAAATGAGCCATCAGTTCCCAAAAGATGAAGCACAAGTTGCCCATAAGTTCAACATCCTTGATCAACAAGGAAATGAAAATCAAAACTACATTTAGATTCTGCCTTATTCCAATTAGAATGGCCATAATTAAGAAAATAAGTGACAGCAAATTCTAGAAATGAAGAAGGGAAGTTCCATACACTAGCAGTTTGGGTGTAAATTAATCCAGCCACTATGGAAATTAGTCTAGAGGTTCCTCAAGATGTAAAAGTCTATCTGTCTTATAATCCAGCTGTACCATTTATGAAAATGTACCTCAAAAATATTGTGCTAACATGCCACAGAGAAACTTTTACATATCATGTTTGTTCAACACTATTCATAACAGCCAATTTGTGAAGTCTTCCTTAATGTCTATCAGTAGATAAAGAAGGAAATAAAATTTGTACATGTGTACAATGGAGTTTTTATTCAGTCATGAAGAATTAAATTGGGTTGCTTAGTGGGATATGAATGCAAATTGAAATTACCATTTCAAGCAAAATAAATCAAAATCAGAAAAGCAAATATCACATGATTTCATTCATTTTTGGATTCTAAATTTTATGGAGATACTTACACACACACAGACACACATACACACACACGATGAATACAGATGGCAGAAGAATGAGACCAGCGAAGGAGATAGAATAATGGAGGGGAGGTACTGGACAGTGAATATGGTCAAAGTTAATGATATACTTGAAAGAAGCTGTCTGTATGAAAGAGCACTATGTACAATGAATATACATCAATTGAAATGGGGGGGAGACTCAACGGAGGAATGGATACAGAAATTGTGGTACATTTACACAATGGAATACTACTCTGCACTTAAAAACAAGGAAATCATGAAATTTTCAGGCAAATAGTGGGATCTAGAAGAGATCATCCTGAGTGAGGTGTCCCAGAAGCAGAAAGACACTCACGATATATACTCACTTATAAGTGGATACTAGACCTATAAAATAGGATAAACATACTAAAATCTGTACACCTAAAGAAGCTAAACAAGAAGGTAAGATGATCAGTCCTCACTTAGAAAGACAAATGGGATGAACACTGAAAGAAGGAGAAAACAAGAAACAGGACAAGAGCCTACCACACAGGGCTTCTGAAAGACTCTACCTAGCAGTGTATCAAAGCAGATGCTGAGATGCATAATCAAACTTTGGGCAGAGTACAGAGAATTGTATGAAAGAAGGGGGAGTTAGTAAGACCTGGGGAGGACAGGAATGCCACATGGAGCAACAGAACCAAGATATCTGGCCACAGGGGTCTTTTCTGAGACTGATACTCCAACCAAGGTCTATCCATGGATATAACCTAGAACCCTTGCTCAGGTGGAGCTCATGGCAGCCCAGTATCCAAGTGGATGTCCTAGTAAGGGGAAAAGGGACTGTCTCTGACATGAACTCAGTGGCTGGCTCTTTGACACCGCCCCCCCCAAGGGAGGAGCAGCATTGCCAGGCCACAGAGGAGGACGATGCAGCCAGTCCTGAAGAAACCTGACAAGCTAAGGTCAGATGGAAAGGGAGGAGGACCTCCCCTATCAGTGAACTTGGAGAGGAGCATGGGAAGAGGTGAAGGAGGGAGGGTGGGATTAGGAGGGAATGAGGGAGGGGGCTACAGCTGGGATACAAAGCGAATAAAATGTAATTAATATAAAAAATAAAAATGAAATGGGGGGAGAGAAGATAAAAATTGTTCAAAGATGACTTGGAACTCAATCTTCTTCATTTTTTGCCTTCCCAGATGACAGTGATTTGAGCGTGGGCTGATTAACAATTCTAACCTTCTTTATTTATCTCTGGTTCATAAACATTCACTCTTGTGAGGGTTTTAGTAGGTTAATCCATCCAGAACTCGCTATAATAAATGGCACACAATTAGCAGTATATAAATTTATAATTGATTCTTAGGCTCTATTCAAGAAACAATATTTCTAATTGTTCTACCATACTTAGAAGCCGTCATAACTAATGCTCATACTAGGAAGAAGGCACGTGAAGCTAAACTAATTCACTTATCACAGTCTTTGCATATAAACGGTCTTACCATGAACACACACGCTGAATACTTGGCACCCAACCTCCTTAGTGCTTCAACTGACTGTTATTGCTGCTGCCATGGTGTCCATAATTTCTCTTTGCTTCATATATGTTTTCAGAAAGATCAATGTGTATGGAATTGTTTGTCTGCTGGGTTTCAAGAATAAGTTATTAACTTACACATTCTTGACTGGAAAGTCTACAACCACCCTCATTTCAATGATTGCTTTCTCCATTATTTCATCTAATGAGACTAGAATATTTTACACAAAGCTGGATGATGGAAAAACACATAATGTCAGAGAATTATTTTTCCGATGTTAGCTCTTTTTTTATTATATATTTCAGCAAGATAGCAGCATTGGTTGTCTTTCTGATCACAGCCTGCTCCATTATTTGCTGATCCCGTTATTTTTCTCAACAACCGCACCAACTTGCTCCCAGGAATTTATCACCCCATCTTCAAGCCCTTTATGTTACTTGACACATGCCAAAATTTCATGTTGAACTAATCTTCGTTCACAAGCCATTCACAGGAAACACCTGTCGTAGATGTTAGCCAGCATTAAGTATGTCCATACTCCCAAGATGTTACCTGAATTGGAACAAAGCTAGCAATTGTTCCTTAAAACTTTTTCTTCACATTCCAATAATTAAGTTCTCTTTTCAAAAATAATCTTTGTGCAATGGAGCTCCTTAATTTGTTAAATCATGAAATTACCTTCTTGGATAAAACACTGGGAACTTTGCCTCCTTAATATTTTCTCCCCTCCTGGCTTTTGAGGTCCAGATGAAGTGCATATAATCTGTCTGAGATGGTCGAATCTAACTTGGCTTAGGGTTCCTCATAAAATAATGCTGAACTTGGTGTTTCTTATGCGTCTATCCCAGCAATGTAACCCTTGAAAATCTTAGAGAATTCTTCCTTCCCTCCCTTCCTGGAAGCTCTAGAGATTTCCAGCTATCTTACCTCCTAGTTTCTACCCAGCCCAAGCTGAACACAATGACAGGACAATTAAAAAAAAAATGCCCCTTATTAAAATGTTTAAAGTGAGATTTTACAAACTTTTTCCTGGTCTAAAAAATCCATATGCATCACATTTTAAACAATTAATTTATAAGAGTAAAACAATAGAAAAATGTACTTCCCGTATTTTATGTTAACAATGTGTGGTAGCATTCAGCACTACAGTATACTCATTATGTCCTGTGAGGAGCTCAGAGAATAAACCAATAAACCGAACTTACAGTGTCCTCCCGGGGATAGCCTCGTGGGTGGGATCCCTTCTAATAAAGAGCGTGGTGATGGTCATGTTAGTAAGTGTTTCCTGTTTCTACTTAAGACTGTCCTTTGGGTTAGTGTAAAACAGAACCTAGGGAAACAAAAGCTTTAGGAAGCTGATTATATGTTGATATCTATTGAGTTTTTTATTCATTAGAATATTTGACAAAATAGACTTGGTAGATTACTTATAGCACACATTGTTTTGAAAAATGTATTTGTTTTTGCTTTCTCGTTCAGGGACCTCCTGGGTTACAAGGACCACAACAGACTTTTGGTGAATATTTCAACAAGGTATGGCTTCTTTATCCCCACAACTTGTGTACATAGAGATTTTATGTCCTTCCAGTTTTAGAAAGAAGAAAGCATTATTAATTCCTAATGTCTTAGGGCCTTGAGACGAGATCACATGTGCTTGAAGCATCTTCCCATTTGGAACACTATGTTTTCAAATTTAAATTTGAAAACATTTAAATTTGAAAACATTCCTGGACATATTATAAAACAAGGGTTTAGTTCTGTAAATTTTAGAGCGGTAGTTTAAAGTTCGATAATAAAGGGCCACAAGAAATGATTAGCTATCTGAAGCTCTAGGTCACCTCACACTGACAGAGTCACAAGCACATGTCCGCATCCCACAGATTAAGAACGAGAGCCTCAGGGCTGTAGAGAGGGCTTAGAGGTTGAGAGCACTGGCCACTCTTCCAGAGAGCCCAGGTTCAAGTCCCAGCACCCACACAGCAGCTCATAACTGTCTGTAACTCTAGTTCCAGGGGATCTGATGCCCTCACAGACAGACATGCAGGCAGGACACCAATGTACCTATAATAAGAAATAGATAAGTTATTAAAAAATAAAAAAAAAAGAGTCTCCCCGGGGATGGATGGGAACAGCTTGCAACTTCCTTGCTATCTTCTTCACCCCAGCTGGGATAAAGAGTTCTGCCACAGAAGTATCTAAGTGGTAACACTTGCTCCTGCTTATACCTAGGAATGGTGTTGGTAACTGGCTACACAGGACTCAAAGACAGGGATGAATTCACTGATGGCTCATTGTGCAAGAACAACATATGATTCTGATCTGGGGTCATTTTGTCCTTCATTGTCCACAGTGGCACCAACTGGGGCTTTCAGTACCTGTCAGCTCACCATTGACACCTTGTAAGACAGAAAAAGTTAGGCATGGGCCCCTTGTATATTTGCTTTGTTTTCTGTAAATTTCTGTAACCAATATTGCATCTTTGTTCACACATTCCAAGAACCTGTGTTCCAAATCAAGACCTTTTTTTAGGATTTATTTATTTTTCTTGTGTGTATGTGTGTGTGAAAGAGAGAGAGAGAGAGAGAGAGAGAGGCATGTCTGGTTCTCACAGAGCCAAAAGAGGGTGTTACATACCTTGTAACCAGTTTCAGTAACCAGTAGTTGTGAGCCATACAGTATGGATTCTGGGAATTGAACCTGAGTCCCCTACAAGGGCCACAAGTGCTCTTAACCACAGAGATACCCCTCATGTCCCTAGTCCAAGTCTTGAAGATAGCTGTTGCTCAAAAATCCATCATTATTGCTTTCTAAGACAAAATGTTTAAATTAAAATCCCAACCCTTTGTTCATCAAATTAAACTTAGTGTACTGGCCTAGCTAATGTTTAATTGGTAAGTTTAAAATCAAGCATGTAGACTATTTGTTGCTCTTGACAAATTTAAAATCACAATCGTGTCTTGAATCTTTTCATTTGTTTAGGTTGTTCAGGGAGTTCTGTGTTAAGGCGGTTGCAATACCTTGTCTGATTCTTTGTAACTGTCTTTAAAAAATTGCTACTAGCTTTTCTAAAACATTAGCAGTTGGCTAGTTTTTGAAAGGTAAGCTGGAAGTGGATCTACACTGAATCAGTGTAAGGACACTTGTAATGACATACACTGTTATAAAATAGGGCTTACAATAAAAGCTTCAAAATAATGAGAATAAGTTGGCTCGGATGTCACAAGTCAGCTGGAAAAGTTTAAGTGGTGTGCTGTATTACTCTCACCAGCAGTACAAACTGCACCAAGCTGCTACTCCGCTACTTAAATATTTGCTAACCCTTGCAAAACTTTTAAGGCTTGTGTCTTTACAGGTCTCCCAACACTACTTCTGTATGTATTTTTTTTTCTTACCAATGAGTCAGTTCTTCCTTAAATGAAAATATATGGAACCTTTGTATTTCAGAGCCAGAAGCAGAAAATGTTAATTTTTAGACTTTAAGGTTATACTGGCTCTAATGGGAACTGAGCTCAGTAGCTGAGAGGGGAGTTTTGCAAGTTGTGCCCTAGTACCTGGGATTTATCCATTGTCCCTCCTAAAAGATTGGCAGTTACTGCCATCGCTATTACAGAACTGAGCCTCAGTTAGTTTACATGTGCTCCGAACGTGGCTTTGTAGCTAGAAGAGAATAGGGTAAAGAGGAAAAACCATGGCTTGTTTCTCCCCTAAATAATACAATAGAACCGTTTTGACTCAGAAGTGTTTAAATCTATAGTGACGGATGAAAGGTAGGAAACAATTCATTCCGTTTCCTCCTGAGAGGGCATGGGCCTCCTACACTGGGGTTCCATAAGGATCCATAAGGAAACCCACCCCCAGGACACACACTGAATGATATTTTTGTCCTGTGGCCATCTCTTCTTCACAAAGCAAAGGGCCCAATGTGCTGTAGTGAGCAAGATGCATTTTTCTCTTGGCACTGTCCCTGCCACCCTCATCTAGCTTTGGATAGTAAGGTTGTTGC
The DNA here is from genome assembly GCF_907164565.1 of Psammomys obesus. Lineage (NCBI taxonomy): Eukaryota > Metazoa > Chordata > Mammalia > Rodentia > Muridae > Psammomys > Psammomys obesus. The sequence goes on along the minus strand of NW_026585580.1, from coordinate 3,135,565 downwards.
ATTTTGCAGTTTGTTGCATTCCTGATGGTCTGGCTATAACAAATGAGCACAGTGGGGGAGGAGCTGGGATTAAATAATGGACCATGTATGGAGACATATAAAGTGACACTCCAAGGTTAAAACAATCTTCCCTTTTAAATTGGCATTGATTTATGGGACGGCGGCGCGGAGCCCTGGACCTCAGCGCACTCTCTGGCACAGCCCAGATTCTGCTGAGCCAGCTACCCACGGGAGGATGAGAAGTACGCTCCTCACACATGGCCCCTCCCTGCTCCAAACTAAGAGACTGGATGGTTCATCCCTCATCCCAGCAGTCTGCACTTGCGCTTCGGTCCTCAAACAGAATTGATTTAGTCCCCTATACATTGCCTGTATCACCCAGAGGAGAAATGCGGACGTAAGAAACCTCTCCCTTCACGACACAAATCAAAAATAGAAGAGAAAAATAAGAACAGAGAGAAATAAGAGCGACTCACTGGAGGATGGAGTCATTAAGAAGATCACGTGTGTTCTCACGTGATCACGTGAGGATGCGAAGATTTAAAAGAGAACAAATTTCCCTCTCTAGCCCAGAAATAATTTTCAGGCAGCTGCTTCCATCCTGTTGGGCTGATTGCAGAGCAGCATCAATGCTGAGCACTCTTCCCTCCCCGGAAGGAAATCCTGCTCTCTGCCCAGCCGAACTGTTCTTCATTGTCTTCACCTCAGGAATGTTAGTAAAAAATGGATAGGCTCCATCCGTTTTTAAAGTAGCGAGCATCCTACATGGATGTAAAGTGCTGTCTATGGAGAGTGAGCCCTGGTGGAATATATGTTTGACATGTTTTTAACGGTCTACACTGAAAATGCACGGGTCCACTGTCTTATACCACCATTAGCCCCTGTCTGAGCCATTGGAGACTGGTGCGATGCCTCCCAGCTCCCCATTCCAGTGTCCACTTTTCCACATAGTTGATCCAAAGCAAATGATGGCAAAATAATCTACTTGCCTTCAGTGTATCAAAGTATAGCTCCACACTCACGTTCACAGGCCAGAGAGGACAGAAAATGGTTGTCTAAAACTAGACATTGAACATCTTCTCAAACACAGAATTAAATCCAACGAAGATGCAAAAAGCAAAGGCTACCTCGGAATAACAGTACTTCTGGGGCCTAAAGAATTAAAAACTAAACTTTAAACCCTAATTTTCTAAGTTAGCTACTTGTTGCTGCGACAAAATACCTGAGAAGAGCGATTTAGGGAAAGAAAGGTTTATTGGGGATCACAGTCTGAGGATACAATCCAGCAGGACAGGTAGCCTCAGCAATGACAGCTTGCGGCAGCAGCTCACACTGCAGCCTGCGAGAGACAAGAGACGAATGCTGGGCTCACTTTCTTTCTTATTTCTATTCAGTCCAGAACCACAGCCCTGTGGAATGGTACCACCCACATTTCAGAGTGGGTCCTCCTACCCAGACTAACCTCTAGATTACTCCCACACAGGCATTCCCAGAGATTAGTTTCCAAATCTCATCCAGTTGACTGTCAAGATTAAATATTCAGTTTCCCCTCTTTTCTTCTTCATGGCCAGGCTCCACTGGATTAAGGGGCTAGTGAGGATTCAGGCACTAATGTGTGAACTTTCGTAATGTGGTTTGACTGTAGAGAAAACTAAAATATTACCTGTGTGCCCCCATCCCTTTTCTGGCTAAAAAAAAAAAAAAAAAAGTTTCTTTGAATGTACCTGAGAAGTTGAAGTTTGAGCCAACTTCTGGTATTTGTTCAATCCTGAAAGGACAGCCCTGTTGGCCCTATGTCATGTTTGAACTTTCTGAAGGTTGACTCATGTGGTGTCACAAATGGAGCAGCCTAAGCTTATACACAGTTACCATCTCTCAGCTCTATAGAATGGTTAAGATGAAGTTGATGGCAAGGCTCATCCCACTGACAGCTCCAGGGAGAAGAGTGTCACATGTCCCTTTCCTTCTGATGGATCTCCATCCATCCCACATGACATCCTTCCTGCATGGATGCCTCTCTCACTCTCTTTATTTATAAAGGCATGGTCACACTAAGGTAATTATATCTTCATCATGGAACTAGTTGTATCTGCCACCAATGTTGTCAAATTCACATTCTGAGATCCTGGGAGTTTGGCTTCTCTGTGTGTAAATGAGTGGAGCAGGTTCACACTCGCAGTCCTCAAGGAATAACTTGTGTTTTCCCATGCCTAGGATAATACAGCATATTTCTAAAAGCATGGGCTTGAGTGGGGGTGATGACTCCCAAGTTCTAGCAGGGAGTTCGTGTCCTTGGTTTTTTCCCTTAGTTTAGCCACAAGAACTTGATAACTGTTTACTCCTTGGTAGCTACAAAAAATAATAATAAATAAAAATAAAACAAAGAATAAGCAAAAAAGAAGAAAGCTACCCCCTTGACCTAACCCATTGATGTCCATGCAAATTGTTTTAACCAGAAATTCTCTCTTCAAAAGAATCAGAATAGCCTGAGAATGGTTCCAAAGTTCTTCATTCCATTTTCCCTTGTAAGGACAAAGGGACACAACTCACACCCAGAATTCTTCAACTGAGCAGGCAAATTAGCAAGTCGCAGGCCATGACTATTAACATTGTATCTCAGAAACTTTTTTTTAAAGAAAGATTTTTTATTATGTATACAGTGTTCTGTCTGGGTGCCAGAAGACGGGGCCAAATCTCATTGCAGATGGTTGGGAGCCATCATGTGGATGCTGGGAATTGAACTCAGGACCTCTCGAAGAACAATCAGTGCTCTTAACCTCTGAGCCATCTCTCCAGCCCTCAGAAACTTTTAATTATGCACAGACAAAAATTATTTGGTTGTTAAATTTATTTGGAAGGCTTTCAAAGAACACTCAAAATGGCACCAAGGTCCTAAGTCACCCTACCACCACCTAAAAAAATTACAGCTCCAGAAGCTAAAGATTTGTATCTTACTGTTCCTATAAAGCTAGTTTATTGTTTGTTGCTGTTAGCTAGGATAAAGGAAGGAAGGGAATATTACATGTCAATGAGTAAATGCTATTGAAGTTCAAACTTAAGACAGCTGTTTGATTAACCCAAAAGTGGAGAATAGCACCAGGAGCTCCTAGGACCAGGGGACTAACTGGATTTCCTAGCCTGGTTGCTGAATAAAAACAAGTATATCATGTTCTGATGGCCTTCTTTGTTTTCTGAACTAAAGCCATTAGAAAATCAAGATTTGGGAATACTGTTAGAACAATATGACTTGTGTCTACACAGGAAATGTTATATCCAAACTATCTTGGCTATGGTTCCCTGGAGCTTGCTGGCATACACATATACCCTCACCAGAGATACTCCATAGTCTATGGTCCAAGCACCTGGAGTATCAAACACCACGTGTAAACACGTGATGTCTTACACAAAAGCAAATTCCAGCATCCCTAAAGATACCCAACCAAAGGCACAGCTAGGGGGTCATGCTGATGTTTTAGGCACAGTGACTGGCACCATGCCAAAATGACCAGTGTTTTCAAAAACTCTCTAAAGTTTATTTATGTGTATGTTAAAGAGGTTAGACTGGATTGCCAACTGAAATTCCAGGATAAGAAAAAAGATGGCAAAGGCAGGCATGGCAGTCTGGACCTGTAATCCCAGTACTGGTAAGGTAAACACAGGAGAATCAGGGGTTTGAGGCCAGGCCTGGCTACATAGTACAAGTAAAGCCACATGAAGTCCACCTCAAAAAGAGGAGGAGGAGGGGAAATGGGAGACTAAGACAATACCAGATTGAAAGGGATGGCTTCTGTAGACAAGACAGATAAGTGTAGATTTCCTATACTAATTCTTCTCTCTGTTGTAAAATAGAATTATTACTCACAAAAACCCTCCAGAATATATTGTGAAGAGAGTCACTGCCATTCTCCTGCTTCTGGATTAACCCGTGTTAAGCTTCTTGTCACTCCTCTGTCTTTTCCTCTCATATGTATGCATGTGTGTGTATTCTCATTTCATCTTTTAATTTGTTGGGCATGAATTGCTTCTAGAATTAGATACATAAGTCTAAAGCTGAGATAGGACGGGACATGACAAGCATATTAAGTTGTGCTCATTTAAACAATGCCTAGACCATGGAGCTAGAGAAGGGTACCCTGGAGGGAGTACTGAGTCATTTAAGCAGAGCCTGGACCAAGTCGTAAGAAAGAGCAATCTCCTACAGTTAGATTGGGAGAGGAAGAGAGAAGCCTGAGACAGAGGTAGATGAAGAAACAGAAGAGGGATCCCAGAGAAAGGTAAGGGCAGCTCAGGTGCACATTGAAGCCAGAACCACAGGTATTCTTTAAAACATGAAAGCACACACTTCCTACAGTGTATGTGCTAAGAACCGGGAAGCTAGAGTCAAAAGGAAGCTTGTCTACAAGACTGTATTACATCAAGGAGCTGGTGAAACATTAAGGCCATTTTGATTTTTTTTTTAAAGTTGTCCAAGAATGGGAAGTAGATCCCTGGGTTATAACACTGTTTTGTGTTGTGTTTGCAGAAGATAGAACATGTAGGTTGGCCAAGGCAAGAGAAATTAGCCAACTCCAGCTACAGCTTACAAAATGAGCCAGTTTCACCTAACAGCAATGATAAGATTCCCTAAGAGGACAGAGTGGTGTGTCTTACAAGGCTCATTGTCTCATAGACAAATTTACTCTAAGACAGACAACATTAAAAAAAAATACAGGTTTATTCATTCAACCACAATAAGAGCAGCCATCATGACATGTAACACAAGATTCCCCCAGAAGCCATGGCAGTGATATTCAGGGATTCCACTTTGGAGAAGACCTGGTTCCATTAGGGGGACCTACCTTGCCTGTAGTTTCGCAGCATGTAATTTCTTTCACAGGAACTGGGGCAGTTGGAACTGCTCAGTGTTCATGCCTGGGAGACTAGCATGAGCCACAAACACGTGCCATTTTCAGTTCTGCAACCTCCACCATGCAGATGGAGTCCTGATTGATCAATGTTTGGTCCTAGACTGAGCCCCAGGATCACCAGACTACAGTTTGGAAGTGTGTGGTTGTAGGCTCCACACAGCTTAGGGGGTGAGGGTTTTCTACATGGAATTTCTAGACCAAATTCGTGGAAAGGTCTTTAATAATGGTCTCTCTCAACACACAGAGGATTCAGTAGTTGAAGCGCTTCTAAGCAATTTGTATTTGCTTTTTCTGTATGATGAGAGGGACAGTCATCTGCCCAAGGTGAGCAGAGTCAAAATAAGGTGAGAAGTATTTGAGAGTAGAAAGAGCAGGAGAAAAAGTGCAACTGAGGTCGGTGAGCACACATACGGAGAAGGAAGTCTCCTGCTCATGGAATTGAGATGTCTCTTCTGGAGAGATCACAGAAAACAAACAAACAAATGAAACAAATGGGGGTCTCCAAGGTTGGAGAGATTTAACTTGTATCTACCAGGATTAAATACCAGAGAATCCACAAAATGTTAAATTTTACTAGCTAAATCTTCAAGACTGAGTCCATTAAAAACGTACTTCTTGGTTGTTGTTTTTACCCAGGGAACTGGTGAGCATGGAGCTAGTGGCCCCAAAGGAGAAAAGGTAATGCTGTGTTGTTGTTGTTGTTGTTGTTGTTGTTCAAAGTAATTAAGTACTTTCACCTCTGGGGTGCAGAAGTCACTGTGAGCAGGAGCCTCACTTGCCTGCTGACCAGCAGCTGGATTCTGCCCCTTGGGGGCATTACTGAGCAGGGGTGGGCTATAAGGGACAGAGGTATATCAAGAGAAACACCGTGTATATACTCACTTAGAAGTGGATATTAGACATATAATATAGGATAATCATCCTAAAATCTGTACACCTAAAAATACTAATCAAAAAGGAGAACCCTAGGTAAGATGATCAGTCCTCACTCAGAAAGCCACATGTGATGGACAGCAGAAGAGGGAGAAAACAGGAAAAAAGGACAGGAGTCTTCCACAGAGGGCCTCTGAAAGACCCTACCCTGCCAAGGTATCAAAGCAGATGCTGAGACTCATAGCCAAACTTTGGGCAGAGTGCAGGGAATCTTAGGAAAGAAGGGGAAGATAGAAAGACCTTAAGGGGACAGGAGCTCCAGAGCAACAGAACCAAAATATCTGGGCACAGGCGTCTTTTCTGAGACTGATACTCCAGCCAAGGACCATGCATGGAGATATCCTAGAACCCCTGCACAGACATAGCCCATGGCAGCTCAGTGTCCAAGTGGGTGTCCTAGTAGTGGGAACAGGGACTGTCTCTGACATGAACTCAGTGTCTGACTCTTTGATCACCTCCCCCTGAGGGGGGGAGCAGCCTTACCAGACCACAGAGGAAGATGGTACAGCCAGTTCTGATGAGACTTGATAGGCTAGGATAAGATGGAAGGGGAGGAGGACCTCCCCTATGAGTGGACTTGGGAAGGGGCATGGGAGGAGATGAGGGAGGGGTCAATAGTTGGGATACAAAGTGAGTAAACTGTGATTAATAAAAAAATTAATTAATTAAAAAAGAAAAGAAATTCTTAATGTTTCACTAAAAAAAAAAAAAGAATGGTCAGGAAATGGCTAAAGATTTATATGACCTGAAGAAAAAAACAGACTATAAAGGAAGGATTGAAGGAGCCAGAGGAGTGAAAGACATCACAAGAAAACCCAGAGAATCAACTAATGTGGGCTCACAGGGGCTCACAGAGACCAGGCAATCGACCAGGGAGCCAGCGTGGGCCTGACCTAGGACCCCTGCATGTATGTTACAATTGTGTGGCTTGGTCTTCTTGTGGGGCTCTTACAGCAGAAGCTGTCTCTAACTTTGTCGCCTGCTTTGGGGCCCCTTTCCTTCCACTGGGTTGCCTCATCCAGCCTTAATAGGAAAGAAAGCAGTCTAGTCTTACTGCAACTTGATTTGTCATTAGTTGTGAAGTTGGTAGATTAACTTTTCTACAGAAAATATCACTCCATTCCAGATTGATTGTAAAACTGTGATGACCTTGGACTGTGAATGTAAACACAGTGAATTGTGGCATGGTCAGAGGAAAAAATTAGAAACTAAACAAAATTCACACTGAATCTACAGACAGGGATATGGAGGTCTGAAAATACTCTGGAGGCAGACAGCCTGTGAGAGCTACTTTCATTCATTCACCCAGTAAAAGCTCTCTTGATTGAGGGCACGAGAGTGTGACACAAATCCGAGAAATATGACTTCTGTGCTTTCTAAATCAGCACAGCCAATCTATTCAAAAGATTATGTATCTCTCACCAGAAAAATATCTCCAAAAGATCACCTCAGTAGGGGCAGTGAGTTCCTTATAGACTAGCCATTCAAAACAAAAATTCTGCAGGATATATAAATAAAACTCCCACCTTCTGCAAAATGATTTTGAAATGATTCTCTAGCAATCCCAGTCACTCCTGTGTCTTGGGTTTTGAACAACACTATTTCCCGTGAAACAGCAGTTCATAAAGGCATACTCTGTCCTCACAAATGCATTGCATTTTAAGTACTTGCTATTGGACTGTAGGGAGTGGCCTCTACAGCTTGCCACACAGGACAGCTGAGTGGAGAAGGGGGATGAGCCTGCTAAAGCATTTAAATGATGATTCATTTCTTGGAACAAAACAGATGGCTTCTGTGTTGCCCTCTTCTTAGCAAACATATGTCATTTAGAAATTCTTAAGACCTTTGCTGATGAGGAATTTGATTCTGTAAGACAGGTGTAGCTCAGACTCCAGGGACCATCCCTACTGCTTGGAATCGTTTCTAATTGCTTCAGAATCTTAAGTGGAGTTAGAAAAAGCCAGTGGCGTATCTGTCTTCCTTCCCAAATAAATGATTTGTCAGAAGAGACTACAGGGAACTTGATGCTGTGCCTGATATCAACTTACCTATGGAAGGGTCGTTTTAAAACTATCATTAATGAAGGAGCATGCCTCAATTCAACACAGAAAGCCCAAGCATAGCCCCTGCGGGAAGAATGAAATCCACCGCGCACACACGCACACATCCACTTCCTCTCTATTCTGGATCAGTCCCTCGGATTTTGAAAAACACTGTGAAGCTGTCAGACCCCTCAGTGAATCTCTTCTCATTCTGGTGGTGTGATCAGGATTCAAACCCCTGCCTGTGTTTAGAAGCACTGGGAGAGGGAACACCAATGCCTGTTCTGAAGCCCCGAGAAAGTGCCTTCGGTTAGGGAAAGAATGAATCTCTGTTACTTAAGAATGTCTGAGCTGATTCTGATGTGCAGTTGGGGCTGGGGACCATGGAGGCCTCGGGAGAGCAAACCTGGGCTATGGTGTTAACTGTCCTGTCCCCTTGGGAAGCCACCTCCTTACCCTATACATCAGGTTCCCATATGTTAAGTGGGCATGTTCACCTACTGGGAGAGTTGATGCGGGGAGTAAAATCTAATGAGGTGAACTTACTTGCAAGCACAGTTTTCAATGCAAATTAGGCTCTCAGTAAACACTTGGCTTTTTCTTCCTTGTTTGCTTTAGACATTCTGCTCCTGAGCTCGCATTTAGCTCTTTTTTGCTATGAGCTGTTACCATCCTTAGTGCCTTGTCTTGTTCTTCTTTGCATGCCTCACCATAATTCTGAAGGGAGGAGACTTGGATTGGATTGTAAAACACAAGATTTAACTAAGGGTAGACTTTAAACACATGAATGATTAATCACTGCTGTATAATATGCCACTTCTCAATACACTCACCAGCAATTTAGAAGTACCAAAATCAGCCTACCATTTGGAAGCCCACATCACCCAGCAGCAACAGTGTGAGCCCTAAGGATGTACAGACAGATCACTGTACATCCTAACAGACACTGTACAGCATAACAGACACATCTGGTGTTGAGAATACTGAGACAGGAGAATCACGGAGGGAATCCAGCTTGGTGTTAATGTCAATGACAACGGAAGTCATTGCAACCACATGAGCAGATTTCCAGTGTAGAAATGATGACTTCTGCTTTGTCACTGTCCTGAGTCTGAAATAATTTGTTTGAGTGCTGTGTGTTTTGCACATTGGTTGATGAGAATGGCTACTGTAGAGACTATGAGATGGAGTGGCAGAGCAAAGACTTCTCCTCACGTTAGGGAAACAAGACAGAGGCTCAAGAGCACCCGCCCTTCTAAACAGCACCAAAATCACCAGGCTAAAAGACGGCCTGCTGATACAGAGCAAATTCACCACTATCTTTCTATAAAGTCACTCTAATACATTGCAAATGTGAATAAGAGCCCATACATGTCTAATATTAGACATAAACATTTGCATAATATCACGTGCAAGACGGGTTCCTAGGGATAGCTAGGCTAAGTCCACCCGGGGGTCGCAGTCCATAGGCTCGGCTGGGTTCCTCTGCCGTACTTCACTGGCATTCCACCTACATCAGGCCAAACACCCGCATGGCATCTTATTCCCCCAGGGGCCTTCTTTCTTCCACCCGTCCTCTACTGTTTTGAACAAATGTGTGTTTATAAGTGATTTCTAGCCCCTTCACTTGCTTTCTACATCTGTTAAATTAAATGAGTCCAATTGTCCGTTTTTTTTTTTATTGGGTATATGAGCACGAACGTGAAGGGTGACATAAAGGTCACTTGAGAGCTTTAGAAACCAACTCTACATTGGTGCCTTAAGTATGCATGCCGCCTCCATCTTCCTACACCGAACACAATTTACCATCTTTAGAAAAACACACACTGCCTCCAGTGTGCTAAAGGACAGCTGGGGATACACAAGATGTATTTTGCTAGGATCAAAACATAAGTCTGGGCTTTTAGAAAGATGGCTCAGCAGTTGAGAACACTTAACTGCTCTTACTAAGGATTCAAGGTTGGTTTCCAGCACCCACGAGGGGCAGCTCACAACTGTCTATAACTCTAATTCCAAAACATCTCAAATCCTCTTCTAGCCTTCTTGGGTACCTGCATACATATGGTCCACACACAGAGATTAAATAAATGTTTAAAGAAATATAACTAGCATGCTCTAAATTTCATAACTGTTAATTCAAAGAACTTATTAATGTTTAAGCTAAAATTCAAAGAAATGTAGAGAAAAGGCTAGGAATGTATAGGTCATAGAGGGACATTACAAAAAAGATGAAGCCAGTCTGCAGATGAACAAACTGTACAACAAACTGCTATAAAGTATACATATCCCTCAGTCTATATTGACTGTCTAAAAGTGCATTGAGCTATTCCTTGTGCAACTGAGCTAGCTGTGAACTGACTGTTTAATTCATGTGGTTTTCTCACACAGGACTTTCACATTACTGGCCAAAGCTTTGAAGCATGAAAAATTAGTGCCAAGGCTTAACACTTTTAACAAAATCAAGATTATATTGAAAACTCAAGAAAGATAGTTACTACAAAAAATGGTCATGGCTACCTATTACAAAGATTTGCCAGAATTGTGAGTTTTGATAGAAATAGATAAATAAACCAAAGTCTTCAGGGCTGCAATAATTTGATGGACTGTCATTTGAACTTTCTCTTACAAACACGTAGTCAATCCTCACACTAAAAACGTTCACTGGAACCTTGCCTGTAACAGACCAAATCTATAGATCACTCCAATGCAGGTCAGTGGCGCTGGGGTAACCTCTTTGCCTCAGTCAATTAGAGTGCTGACCGGAAGTTTCGATGAATGGACAAGGTCACACAGGTCAAATGACAAGTATTACAAATAATACTGAGAGAAGAAAGTTGAATACAAGTTAAATTTCTATGGAATTCATTCTACATCTTCAAAATAATATATTATTTATGATTCTACATATAGAAGTAACATAGAAAATATGGACTGAAAGTTAATTAATGAATTCAAGAGAGTCCTTCACACTGGGATAAGTGTACAAAGGGAAATGTGAAGAATTTCTTCCCTATGTTTTTTAAAAATTTCTTTCATTTTGAGCACTCAACATCAACAGGTTTGACATATTCTATTTTTTTATATCTTTAAAAGTTAAAAAATTAAGAAAGATATAAGCAGAGGTTTAGGTTATCTCCATGCATGGTCCTTGGTTGGAGTATTGGTCTCTGTAAAGAACCCTAGGCCATGGTGTTTTGGCTGTGTTGCTGTCCTTGTGGAGCTCTTGTCCTCTCCAGGTCTTTCTATCTCCCCCTTCTTTCATAAGATTCCCTGCACTCTGCCCAAAGTTTGGCTATGAGTCTCAGCATCTGCTTCAATACCCCTATCAGTAGAATCTTTCAGAGGCCCTCTGTGGCAGGCTCCTGTCCTGTTCCCTGTTTTTTCCTGCTTCCAATGTCTATCCCATTTGCCTTTCTGAATGAAGATTGAGCAAATTCCCTGGGGCCCTCCTCCTTGCTTAGCTTCTTTAGGTGTACATATTTTAGTATGTTTATCCTATATTATATGTCTAATATCTACTTATAAGTGAGCATATACCATGTGTGTCTTTCTGCTTCTGAGATACCTCACTCAGGACAATCTTTTCTAGTTCTCACCATTTGCCTGCAAATTTCATGCTTTCCTTGTTTTTAATTGCTGAGTAGTATTCCATTGTGCAAATGTACCACAATTTCTGTATCCATTCCTCAGTTGAAGGACATCTGGGTTGTTTCCAGATTCTGGCTATTACAAATAAAGCTGCTACAAACATAGTTGAACAAATGTCCTTGTTGTGTACTAGAGCATATTTTGGATATATGTCTAGGAGTGTTATAGCTGGATCTTGAGGAAGCACTATTCCTAATTTTTTGAGAAAGCACCAGATTGATTTCCAAAGTGGTTGTACAAGTTTACATTCCCACTAGCAATGGAGGAGGATTCCCCTTTCTCCACAGCTTCTCCAGCATGTAGCCCATGGCAGCTCAGTCTCCAAGTGGGTTTTCTAGTAAGGGGAGCAGGGGCTGTCTCTGACATGAGCTCAGTGGCCAGCTCTTTGATCACTTTCCCCTGGGCATGCAGCCTTACCAGGCCACAGAGGAAGACAGTGCAACCAGTCCTAATGAGACCTTATAGGCAAGGTTCAGATGGAAGAGGAGGAGGACCTCCCTATCAGTGGACTGAGGGAGGGGCATGGGAGGAGAAGTGGGAGGGAGAGTGGGATTGGGAGGCGATGAGGGAGAGGACTACAGCTGGGATATAAACTAAATAAATTATAATAAATAAATTAATTAATCAATTTTAAAAAGAAAGATATGTACCTATAAGTATAACAGTAAACATTGTTTTTTACAAGAATTCGCTTGAGGTTGGAGGACAATTTGTCAGAGCTGCATGTCATCCAGAGCTATGTTTAATTTAAGAATCAAATTGCTTCTGGGTACAGGGGCACTCTCCTGTAATCCCAGCACTCAGGGAAGCAGAGGCAGATGGATTGCTCTGAGTTAGAGGCCAGCCTGGTCTACAAAGTGAGTTCAGGACAGCCAAGGCTAAACAGAGAAACCCTGTCTCAAAACACCAAAAAACAGGAAAGGAAAGGAAAGGAAAGGAAAGGAAAGGAAAGGAAAGGAAAG
>NW_026585580.1:3112290-3122673 GCF_907164565.1 Psammomys obesus | reverse complement strand
GGAAAGGAAAGGAAAGGAAAGGAAAGGAAAGGAAAGGAAAGGAAAGGAAAGGAAAGGAAAGGAAAGGAAAGGAAAGGAAAGGAGGAAGGAAGGAAGGAAGGAAGGAAGGAAGGAAGGAAGGAAGGAAGGAAGGAAGGAAGGAAGGAGAGAGAGAAAGAAAGAAAGAAAGAAAGAAAGAAAGAAAGAAAGAAAGAAAGAAAGAAAGAAAGAAAGAGAGAGAGAGAGAAAGAATCAAATGGCTCTTTAGGGACCCTGATAAATGATAAAAAGAAGTCCACGGCTGCAGCTCTGAAGTCTGGTCAGTGATGTAATTCCTGTCTACAAGGATGCTTTCTTGAGGAAACAGCATTTTCTGAAAATACTCTTTCTATGTCACATACAAATCCCTCTTCAACCCTTTGAGCAGGACATCTTAGACATTTCCAAACTGCTGCTGTTACCATATCAACAAGAATGCCTTCTTAGTCCACCACCAGTCATCCATGCACCAGAGAACAGGGGAGGACAGCCGGCACTCTCATTTTTCTATGATCGCTGTGCTCCCCAACTCACCCAAACACATACACACACACACGTAATTAACACTGTTCCACATTAATTTTAAATGTCCTAATGAAATGTTATGGACTTCTGGAAGGCTTGAGGCATGAAGGAGTACAAAGACATGTTATCGGGCAGACAGCTTGGCTAGGTTCGGAGCTTCACCAGGACCCTGAACGTAGGCGGGATTTTGTGAGTGAAGGGGGCATTTCTCTTCACTCACAGAGCATCTCTCTTCTGCTTTTTCTTGGCAGGGTGACACTGGTCTTCCAGGATTTCCGGGGTCTGTTGGCCCTAAAGGACACAAGGGAGAACCTGTGAGTATTCTAGCTTTGAGGGAAGAAAAAGAAAGAAAAAAAGATTAAGGATTAAAAATATTTCCCCTAACCAGCCCCAAATTCATGGTCCTTTAATTCTAATATCCGAACAGAATTGTACATCAGATGCTTTAAGCCAAGCCTTAAATCACTTAATGCATATAAAAATTCCTATGAATTAACCCGTTCTTTCCATAGGTTAGGCTGGTTCCAGATCCCAGGCTTGAAATTGTTAAGTTGCCTGGATATGACTAAACACTGTATCAAAAATGAAAACAAAACAAAAACACACAATCAATATATCAAGACTGGTACAAATTTATCTTTAAAATTGAAAATGCTTCTCTCTCTGCTCAAACAATTGCTCTCAGTACACCTCTGAAATTATTTTCCTTTCTGTTTTTTTGGTTTTTTTTTTTTTGTTTTTTTGTTTTTTGTGAGATCAGAGTGACTTTCGCAAGCTACCTTCCAATATTGCTGTGGCTGGTTTCTTTGAAAACTTTTCTTTGGGTGGAGAAAAGAAAGAAAGAAAAGAAAAACACTATCGCATCATTTCTGTTCAAATAGGGCCACTGAGATTACAAAAACCTAGTTACAAAAAGAGACCTTTAAAATTGTGTGTGTGTGTGTGTGTGTGTGCATGTTCCTGCTCTTGAACCTGGAGCTCAACAATTTGGCAAGCTTAGCTATCCCACAACCTCCAGGAATCCTGCCATCTCTGCCTCTCAGCCTTGGGATGACAAGCATGTATTGCCATTGCCCTGATTTGACCATGAGTTCTGTGAATCAAATTCAGGTCTTCATTCTTGTGCAAAAATCAGGACCAGCATATATCTCATTTTTCTTAATAAGTGCAGCACACCTTTTTAAATCCTGTTCACCCAAGTTCCAGAGTGAATTAAGGATATAGGTTTATTGGGGATGAGGAATGAAGAGGTTGGTAAAACCTCATGGCACACAAAAACAATAGGAACAGCATTCAGGGCTACCCAGCCACACTTTATCTCTGCTTCAGTTTCACTTAGACATCTTCAGTAGTACTAGCAATTGTCTCTGGAAGCTTTAAAATCACCACTGTGCCTATGCGCCCTGGTTATTGACCTTCTGGTCACTTCTCAGTGTCCTGTGCAGGCCTTCCTAACAGTCTTTAGCTGTGTCCTCCAGCTGAGGATTTCAAAGGGCCTGGGAACTATTACATGACTTTCCTCACTGCTCACCCGCTCCTTTGTGTCACTCCTTTGGCTCTCCACTCTGTCCCTGCCCAATAATACTCACTTCAACTTTAAGTTTCTGGGTGGACCACGGAGGATGTGGCAGGTAAGACACAAAGCACAAAAGAACTTTCTGTCGACATCAGCTGTGCTCTTTAAAGTGGGTGTGGACTCAAGCCTGAGAATTCTTACTCCAGACATCCAGGTGGAGCCTGGAAGCCTGTGACACTAATGCCATTGCTCCAGCATCGTTGAGGAGGGTTGGAATAATGCAATCTTCCTGGAGGTGATAGGCCTTTCTCTTCTTAAGAGATCCCCTCTGGCTTTGCCCCCTGCCTTCTATGTTCATGGGCAGCCAATCTTAGCCCTGGATTTTTTATTCAGTACACAGAAACTTCTTGGGTTGGAGACATGACTCAGTGGTTCAAAGCATGGGCTGCTGTTCTTTCAAAGGACCTGGCTTCAATTCCCAGCACCCATATAGTGGCTTACAGCTGTAACTCCGGCTCCTGATTCCTCTATTCATTTTTGCTTGCCTTCTTCCCTTCCCACAAATTTTACATTATCAGGCAGAACAATTAGTTCTTTGTTGTTTTTTTTTTTTCAATACTTTGATTCAAGAATCAGTAACAATACTTTGTATAATATCCAGGCATCACATAGGAAGAGTAGTCACCATCCAGAATAAATTTTGAACTTCTGTCTTGAACAGCAACATCAAAATACCCACCTGCTCCCACTATTGGGCATTTAGAATGTGCAGCACATGATGCCATATGCAAACACATCAGAGCTATAAAATATGCGTACAAAGGGGTCTAGCTGGAATCCACAATTTTATCAATAAGAAAGAGGAGAGGGCTCTAAATCATCAAATGGCTACCCCAGGTAGTATTCAGGAGAGATGAGACTACAGAGGAAGCCCGAGCTTACACAGAGTCCTCCAACTGTACCAGTCAATGTAGATTTTGAGCCAGGCTTTGGAGTGTTGACCTTTACCCCAGCTATTCAGGAGGCTGAGGCAGAAGAATCACAAGTTCAGTGCTATCCTGAGATACAGAGTGAGTTCAAGTACAAACTGGGCAACTTAATTAAATTTTATCTCAATACTAAAAAATAAAACAAGAGGCCCGAGAATACAGCTCCATGGTAAAACAATGGTGTGGATTAATCCCCAGGGAGTGGGTGACTGAATGTAGATTTCTTGGCTCTGACAAGATCGTTATGACGTAAGCAGGAGGAAGCAGAGGCGAAAGCAATGCAGCCCATCCCACATGCCTCCAACCTTAATAGTTACACTCATAATTTTAGAATGAAGATCTAAAAGGCAAGAAGATCTAAAAAACCCTGATCTAACACGTAAAAATTAACTCATAATAAAAGATGAAATCACGTTAGGCAGATAAGGATTTGTTTGGTCCTACCAAGTAACAGATAGGTGCCTTAGCCCAAGGAAAGTTAGCCTCCATTTGCACTATGGGGCAGTTTGGTTCACTTGAAAGAGATGGGTGTGTGTGCCCCTCCAAACTCAGTCACCAAGCCTATTAGAATCCTGTAGCCTCATCCTTGGGTCCAAGTAACTTTCTCAGTCACCATGAAGAGGAAATAAGACTGAAAAATCTCACTACCTCTTGCTTGAAGGCAGCTCATGCCATTGCCAGAATTAGATCCACTTCCAATAAAATTACTAAGGAGCTAGGAAATGTAGGAAAAGGTGACCCAGAGGCCATCACGTCTGACACACAGGACATTAAAAAATCAAAGACGGGCATTCAGTAATCACTTGTTCCTCAGGAGTGAGATATTCAAGAGAATAGCAGTCCCAAAATAAGCTCCCACCATGATGGCTCTTATATTTTTCTTGATTTTTCATATGTGAAAGAACTTTTTAAAGTTTATAGTTTTTGTCTTATTGTATATTTACTCAATTCACATAATAAATATGTATGATTTTAATATCGAAGCAGACATACAGGCAAGACTGACCTTAAAAATCAGTCTGCCCAGGTTTTGTAATCTTGAAGAAATTGTTTTACTTTTCTGTGTCTCAGTGTGTAGAACCAGCTAGTGGACATTATCCTTCAAACTGTCTTTCTGGGAGACCTTCATCCCTAACCCCAAGAGCAACTGCCATCAGCTTCACCTACTTGTACTGTGTTGACCCAGTAATTAACCCCTTCACGTCATTTTGATCAGAGTTCAGCTGATACTTTAAAGAGCATTCTTGAAATAATGCTTTTGTGTGTTATTTTCAGTTATCCTAGGTGGAAATTCAAGTTTATACCTGCCTTTTAACAGTTACCCACATCCACTTCCCTGCTCTTGCAGATGAATGTTTGTGTATTCATCTTCGTTTCACAATAAGAAGCTTTAGCCTTGGGCGGCGTTTCAATCTGACTGCTGTTGGGAGCCCCTAAATAGTGTTAAAATGATTAACTCCATGCTCATTTGGGAATATGAAGGAATCTGTAAATTAATTCTCACATGCCCCTGGTAGAGTTGATTTCTGAGTGTTTATAATTGATTCTGGTTTCTACCCATTTTTTCTAGGGGGAGCCTTTAACGAAAGGTGAAAAGGGTGATAGAGTAAGTGGGTGTTTATCACCATCTTGGGTTTTCTATTTTGTTGATTTCACTCTCTTGTTGTTTGGCAACTGATAGATTTATAAGTTTCCTGAAAATCTGTACTTGTTTTTAAGCCTTGGTAAGTGCTATGGGGTGATAACACTTTAACATCTGATTTGGGTTTTACGGGCTTTATTTATATTTTTGTTTTATGTTTATTTTGGGGTGGATGGTATGGGTGGGCATTAAGTGCATGGCCTTGGTATGTGTATCATGGTCCCAGGACAACTTGTGAGAGCCGGCTCTCTTCTGACCCCATCTGGATTCAGGAATGAACCATATGGTAATTGTTTTATTTACAGGGAGAGCCAGGCCTATTAGGACCACAGGGAATAAAGGTAATCTGACATTTTTTTCAGTCACAGTTGCAGCCTTATTGAGATGATAAAAATAATGGTAACATTTAACTTTCCTTTCCACTCATGCATTTAGGGGGAACCTGGAGATCCTGGTGCCCCTGGTCTAATAGGAAGCCCAGGGCTGAAGGTACGTACTTCATATATAAAGGTGTGTCAGAAATCACTCTTTGCCGATAATTCGGGAATTACAACCATCCTGTATTCAAAAAGGCTTTGGTATGCCACTCATTTTCATCACAGATATTCTTAGAGATTGTATCTTGTTTCCATGGTGATGCACCCCGCCCCCACCCCCAGCTACATTTACTACAAACATAGAAGCTAGGCCTTTTGGTATACAATAGAATTTTGAAATTCTTTTTCAGAGGAAAGTCACAATCCATGAAAGCATTGAGTAAACAATGTCAGTGAAATCTATGATCCTGCGCCACATTCCCGACAGGAAGAGGGTTCAGGATCCATTTCTTCACCAAAATTATGCATCCCTGAGATGCTTGAGTTTCCCAGGGGAGATTCTACAGGAGTGTCTCTAGAAAAAGCAGTTGAGGGAGGTGTGGGAGAGACTCAGGTGGATTGTTCCCAGTCGTGGAATCAGGCCAGGCACCCCCTTATCTCCTGCTGATAAAACAGACCCGTTAATGAAATATCTCAGAACTATACTGCTAAGATCCGAGCACATGCCAGTATTACACTCAGAAGGTGGGATGCTGAAAAGTCCAATTCTCTTCCCTATAAAGGTCACATTGTCCCTCACCACCATTCAGATACAACCTAGCTTATGAAAATTTAAAGTGTGTATCTTCTTCTCTTTTAGGGCGAGCAAGGACCTGCCGGTTTCATGGGGCCCAGAGGACCACCAGGAGATGTTGTATGTCTATATCTTCAATATTTTAAAATAAAATTGAAACTAAGATATGCCTTAAAGAATATCAGTTCTTGAGCTGAATTATGCTACATTTCCCAAAAGCACAGGTCACCCCAACTACCTGAATGGATCATGTGTAATGTCAGGGGCTTTTGGGAAGTCCTTTGCAGTGGATCCAAATACGCCAGTCTTTGAAATTCAAGTTTAGCTCAACCACTAGTAGTCAGTACTGCTGTAGAATGGAGGAAACCGGAAATAGCCAAAGAAATGAAAGAAAACCGAGAAAGACAGCAAGCATTTCTAAATTGCATAGATTTGAGTTCAAATGTTCATTTTCATGTTATATGATAAACTCACTGTAGTTTTCTCTCTGTCTCTCAAACACACATGTATACACACACATACCCTCATGCTGTGTGAATGCATTTTTCTTCTATTTCTTCATATTTCTACCCTGTGGACAATCTCCTAGCATCCCCATGGGAACTGAGAGCTAATTATCAACAAAGTGGCCCAAGATCTTGGCTAT
This sequence comes from Psammomys obesus, assembly GCF_907164565.1. Lineage (NCBI taxonomy): Eukaryota > Metazoa > Chordata > Mammalia > Rodentia > Muridae > Psammomys > Psammomys obesus. The sequence continues at coordinate 3,116,227 of NW_026585580.1, read as the reverse complement.
GACTCTCGGTGATCTCCACCCACGACTAGGATGCTAGCTGGGAAGACTTGAGGTCTCTCCTCTTTCCACCATGTTGGGAGCAGCCCTATGACCTTTTTTCCCTGCTCTCATGCTCACTGCCTGAGCCTCCTGGAAGCTCCTGGTTAACCCTCATCGTGTGCTTGCTAATTTGAACATCTACTCCATGGGGAAAGATTTTTTTTTCTCCTGCAAGTCAATTACTGGATCACTTCAGGGATACCTCTTGGAAAGACACCATAAAAAAGAGAGAATGTTGCTAATACAAGATGAAACATGAACTAGACTGCTTAGACAGAACTGTCAGTACCTAGGAAATAAAAGAGAACAAAATCAAAATAAAAGAGCCACTGTGGCAAAACATAATAAAAATATCTTGACATTTTTAGTTCTGCTGTAATGTTACCATCCTACCCTCTTTTTAGAAATAGTTTTGGGTAGAACATTTCATTTCCCCTTTTCTGTTTCCCATTATAGCTGTTGACTTCACTTGAGACAATGAGTCACACATATCTTCAAATAACATTTCCTCTAAGGTCCAAATCAACATTACCTTACAGTTAGATGCTAAAATCCAGCTCTCTTACAAAGGCAGAAGGCTATTCCACTAAGAGATGTACTAACTGCTATTTTTCTTTAAATTTTGTATATTCTAGGGCTTGCCAGGAGAACATGGTATACCAGGAAAACAAGGCATTAAAGGAGAAAAGGTACAGTTTAGATTTTATTTTTGTATATTAAGTAAGTAAAAGAAAGAAGAAACCAAGGATCCTCTGGTTATTGAAGAAGCAAAAGATGACTGAAAGGCTTGAGCCTCCCAAGGTCTGTCAGTGAAGAGGACAGATTTTCATAGAAACTATGATATGGTCCACTCACTAACATGCGTCACTGCAGACATGGTTAGGGCACAGAAACTCCAGATGACAGAATGAGCTAAGTTAGAAGTGAAGATTGTTGGGGCTGAGGTAAAGTTACAGATTCCCAGAAGTCTCTTAGTCTTTTGCAACCTGTTTCTGGATCTGTCATATGCATGTCAATATTCCATCATCCTCAGGATATAATGAGGCATTTAGATCGCCTAAAGAACTTCATTTCATGAAGAGACATGGCCTTTGTGTCTGCCTTTATGCATAAGTCGTTTCCTGGTCCTGCCGAACTTTAAGTAAAAAGCTCATTTCCTGAGTGTGTTTACGATAACAAGGACTGCACTCAGAGTGAGCTAGGCACGTGGTAGATGCGTCTGAGGGGCTGGGTACAGAAGTGAACATAAGGATGAGGTTTGACTGTCTCTGACAACATAAGGCAATAGAAACTATTGTCTCCCAGCTTTCTCTCACGAACTTCAGCAGAAAAAGAAAGAACCTCATCTTGTTTTCTGCAGGGAGATCCAGGTGGAAGGCTAGGTCCTCCTGGACTTCCAGGTCCAAAGGGCGATACTGGGCCTCCAGGGAAAAGTCTGCAAGGAAAACCAGTAAGTACTGCCCGTTCACTGGGATTGCAAGCTCGTTCGCTGCTAATTCTGGGCCCCCAGCTTCAAGACACAAGTGTGATTTTAATCCCACAAAAGAAAAGAAAGAAAATAAAAAATATTCATCTTATACCCTCGCTCATAAAACTAAAGCAATTTGAATGTTTGGTGCAAGCCAAGAGGTCTCTGGGGCAGGAATTTTGCAAACACGAAGTATTTTATACATGATCGGAGATGTTTCAAAAGCTTCAGAACTCTGTGTGCTAATCCTGAAAGATCTATGGGTCCTCACACACTGGTTGTAAGCCATAGGCCTTCTTAGAATACTTCCTTAAAATAAATGAGCCACAATTTCCTTCCAGAGGGAAGATATAACCACAGACTACCATTCATAGAAAGACCTCCATTCATAGAAAGTATGTGATCTGTGCTGTACTCGGGACATAGGAAACTGTAGCACCAAAAAACCCAAAAGCCAATATACTCATTTGATTTACTCATTTTCCCAAACATCTTTCTACCTTTACATCAATTATTAATGTTGATAATTCTGGTGATGAGATAGTTAATTTAACAAATAATATCTCTTATAGTTTGAGCTGATTACGTAAAATCTAAACCTTCTAAAATTTTCCCTCTACTCTAAATAAGAGGCTTACTCAAATAAAATGAAGTATAATAAATCATGGTTTTGAATTATTACTTCTTTTTTAAATTATTTTTAAAAATATATGTAACCATTTTTTTTTCCTTTTAGGGTTTAGATGGAAATCCAGGAGCACCTGGTCCACGTGGGCCAAAGGTATATAAATTTCATAGATAATTTTAAGAGAATCAATAGTTAAGAAGGTGTAACTGAAAATGCATCTATCTTGAGCCTTATATTAACAAGAGCGTTTGGTTTCACAGGGAGAAAGAGGGCTACCAGGTATCCACGGATCCCCAGGCGACACTGGCCCACCAGGGGTAGGAATCCCTGGCAGGACAGTAAGTAGTATTCAGTCAAGTTATTGAAACCTCACTGGTTGCATTATGTCTCCGGTCGTATTTAATGCAGTACCTAAAATCTTACATAAAGCTATTAGACAAGGTATACAAATAGGAAAAAGAAATCAAGTCACCCCTCTTTAGACATGACTTAATCCTATACTTAGAAGACCCTGAAGACACTTCCAGAAAACTCTTAGAGATGAAAAATATTTTCAGCAACATAGCAGAATACAAAATAAGCATTAAAAAGTAGTAGCCTCTATATATAGTATTAAGAAACTTGACAAGAAAGACAAAAATCTCACTCAATTAGACTTTGAATGGTGAAAGCTAAGCCTGACTAAAGAGGTCAGAAATACATTCAATGAAAACTTGAAGGTACTGAAGATGACACTAGGGAATGGAGACATCACTTATTCTCATAAACTGGCAGATTTAATGCAATGAGAATGTCTACATTTGAGAACGTCAAAAGCCACCCATAAGTTCAATGTAATCCCCACCCAAATTACAAAGATGCTTCACAGAACAGGACAAAGTAACACTAAAATGTTTATGGAAGCACAAAAGACTCCAAACAGCAAAAGCAATACTAAGCAGAAAGAGCAACTCTAGAAATATCATAACACCGGATCTCAACTTACACTACAGAGCCATAGTGACAAAGAAACATGAGCAGACACACCAGCAGACATGTAGAGCAAGGGAATAGAATAGCAGACCGGAAAAAAATTACCTGATTTCTGACAAAAGTATTAAAAATATTCACTGGACTAAAAGATGCCCCCTTTAATAAATGATGGTGGGAAAACCAGATCAACACACATAGGAGAAAGAAATTAAATCCATATCACATAGCCTGAAGAAATAAAATCATTCAAAATGAATCAAACACTTTAACATAAAATCAGAACTAGAGGAAACATTAGAAAAACTCCTCAAGATGCCAATATAGGGGAAAACTTTCCAAAGAGAATTACAGCACTATAGAAAATTTAAAAAACTGACAATTGGGAAAATATGAAACTAAAAAGCTCTGCACAGCAAAGGAAACAGCAAGCAGACTGTAGAGAAGGGCTATGGCATGGCAAAGATGGCATCTGTATGTTGGTCCCTAAAATCGGTAAAAAACAAAAAAAAACTACAAGAATTAAATGCCAAAATAAATAAATAAAACCTTCTAAGTCTTTCAATCAGCAATGGGCCAATGGACTAAATAGTTCTTAAAAGAAGAAATACAATAGCCAATAAGCAATTTTTAAAATGTATAAAATCCTTACCCATCAAGGAAATACAAGTTAAAGCTGCTTTCAAGAGGACTAGAGAGATGAATCATCAGTTAAGAGCTTCTACTGTGTGACTTCCAGAGGAAGTAGGTTTAGTTCTCAGCACCCATATCAGGCAACTCACAACACACACACACACACACACACACACACACACACACACACACACACACAC